>NC_041231.1:19983328-19985279 GCF_002837175.3 Physeter macrocephalus
ACATTTTCTTCTCAAGTGCTCATGGAACATTCTCCAGGATAGATCATATCTTGGGTCACAAATCAAGTCTTGGTAAATTTAAGAAAATTGAAATCGTACCAAGTATCTTTTCCGACGACAATGCTATGAGACTAGATATCAACTACAGGAAAAGCTCTGTAAAAAATACAAACACATGAAGGCTAAACAATACACTACTAAATAACCGAGAGATCACTGAAGAAATCGAAGAGGAAATAAAAAAATACATAGAAACAAATGACAATGAAAACACGACGACCCCAAACCTATGGGATGCAGAGAAAGCAGTTCTAAGAGGGAAGTTTATAGCAATACAATCCTACCTCAAGAAACAAGAAAAATCTCAAATAAACAACCTAAACTTACACCTAAAGCAATTAGAGAGAGAGAAAAAAAAAAAACCCAAACTTAGCAGAACGAAAGAAATCATAAAGATCAGATCAGAAATAAATGAAAAAGAAATGAAGGAAACGATAGCTAAGATCAATAAAACTAAAAGCTGGTTCTTTGAGAAGATAAACAAAATTGATAAACCATTAGCCAGACTCAACAAGAAAAAAAGGGAGAAGACTCAAATCAACAGAATTAGAAATGAAAAAGGAGAAGTAACAACTGACACTGCAGAAATACAAAGGATCATGAGAGATTACTACAAGCAACTATATGCCAATAAAATGGACAATTTGGAAGAAACGGACAAATACTTAGAAAAGAACAACCTTCTGAGACTGAACCAGGAAGAAACAGAAAATATAAACAGACCAATCACAAGCACTGAAATTGAAACTGTGATTAAAAATCTTCCAACAAACAAAAGCCCAGGACCAGATGGCCTCACAGGCGAATTCTATCAAACATTTAGAGAACAAGGATTCTTCAATATATGCAAATCAATCAATGTGATACACCATATTAACAAACTGAAGGGTAAAAATCATATAATAATCTCAATAGATTCAGAAAAAGCTTTTGACAAAATTCAATACCAATTTATGATAAAAACTCTCCAGAAAGCGGGCATAGAGGGAACCTACATAATAAAGGTCATATATGACAAACCCACAGCCAACACCATTCTCAGTGGTGAAAAACAGAAACCATTTCCTCTAAGATCAAGAACAAGACAAGGTTGCCCACTCTCACTGCTACTATTCAACAGTTTTGGAAGCTTTAGCCACAGCAATCAGAGAAGAAAAAGAAATGAAAGAAATCCAAATTAGAAAAGAAGAAGTAAAATTGTCACTGTTTGCAGATGACATGATACTATACAGAGAGAACCCTAAAGATGCTACCAGAAAACTGCTAGAGCTAATCAATGAATTTGGTAGAGTAGCAGGATACAAAATTAATGCACAGAAATCTCTGGCATTCCTATACACTAATGACAAAAAGTCTGAAACAGAAATTAATGAAACACTCCCATTTACCACTGCAACAAAAAGAATAAAATATCTAGGAATAAACCTACCTAAGGAAACAAAAGACCTGTATGCAGAAAACTATAAGACACTGATGAAAGAAATTAAAGATGATACAAACAGATGGAGAGATATACCATGTTATCGGACTGGAAAAATCAACACTGTGAAAATGCTTATACTACCAAAAGCAATCTACAGATTCAATCCCTATCAAGCTACGAATGGCATTTTTCACAGAACTACAACAAAAAAATTTACAATTTGTACAGAAACACAAAAGAACCTGAATAGCCAAAGCCATCTTGAGAAAGAAAAACGGAGCTGGAGGAATCAGGCTCCCTGACTTCAGACTATACTACAAAGCTACAGTAATCAAGACAGTATGGTACTGGCACAAAAACAGAAATATAGATCAATGGAACAGGATAGAAGCCCAGAGATAAACCCAACACAATTATGGTCACGTTATCTTTGATAAAGGAGGCAGGAATGTACAGTGGAGAAAGGAC
>NC_041231.1:19985310-19992002 GCF_002837175.3 Physeter macrocephalus
CTACATATAAAAGAATGAAATTAGAACACTTCCTAACACCATACACGAAAATAAACTGAAAATGGATTAAAGACCTAAGTGTAAGGCCAGATACTATAAAACTCTTACAGAAAAATATAGGCAGAGCACTCTATGACATAAATCACAGCAAGATCCTTTTTGACCCACCTCCTAGAGAAATGGAAATAAAAACAAAAATAAATGGGACCTAATGAAACTTCAAAGCTTTTGCACAGCAAAGGAAACCATAAACAAGAAGGCAACCCTCAGAATGGGAGAAAATATTTTTAAATGAAGCAACTGACAAAGGGTTAATCTCCAAAATATACAAGCAGCTCATGCTGCTCAATATCAAAAAAACCAAACAACCCAATCCAAAAATATGCAGAACATCTAAATAGACTTTTCTCCAAAGATATACATATTGCCAACAAACACATGAAAGGATGCTCAACATCATTAATCATTAAAAGGTTCTGAATAACCTAGGAGCAGGACAGGAATAAAGATGCAGATGTAGAGAATGGACTTGAGGACACGGGGAGGGGGAAGGGTAAGCTGGGACGAAGTGAAAGAGTAGCCTTGACATATATACACTACCAAATGTAAAATAGATAGCTAGTGTGAAACTGCATAGCAGAGGTAGATCAGCTTGGTGCTTTGTGCTTTTGACCACCTAGAGGTGTGGGATAGGGAGGGTGGGAGCGAGATTCAAGAGGGAGGGGATATGGGGATATATGTATACATATAACTGATTCACTTTGTTATACAGCAGAAACTAACACAACATTGTAAAACAATTATACTCCAATAAAGATGTTAAAAAAAAAGAAAAAAATAAAAGAGAGACAGTATAAGTATTTGCCCAACTAATCTAACAATTTGTTCTGTATTTCTATCCAGTGTGTGAGGCCCTTTGGGATGTTTCCTGCCCACCTCACCCACGAGGAAAACTGTTCCAGGAAAAGCCTCTCTTCTGCCAATAAGTAGCAGTATTAAAATATAATATAAAAATCAACTGACACTAAACTGAAACTTAATCTGCCTTCAATTCTTAGTGAGTACTAGCCTAAACGCACAGCAAACTCCTATAATTCTTTACAGTATAGGACAGTTCAAATAAGAGAAGCTCTTTCAAATAATCAGAGACTTTCTGCCATTTATTTACTTTTCCTTTTTTAAAACCAACTATATAGGGACTTACCTAAACTATCTAATTCAAACTTCAAAACTAGATCCCAGATGTAAGCAGCTTTTATTCTCATTTTAGAGGAGGGTAAACTAAACTAGAGGGTGTTTAAATAACTTTTCCATGATAATATCTAGTAAATAGCAGAGACAAAATATAAGCCCAGGTCTCCTAACTCTTAGTCTAGTGTTATTTCAACTCTAATTCAGCTTATTTGACCAAAGGAATAATAATCTTAAAACTAGAAGATCTGTAATAGCCAACTTTTACAAGCTACGGATGTAACATTTCTGAATTTTAATATCCTCACGTATTTAAAAGATAGTAAGGCGTACTTTATAGATATTTAAGGAATAATGTTATGGGGAAGGGGAGGGGAGGGAGGAGGAGGAGGAGATGGAGAAGAGGGGGGAAGGGGGAGGAGGAGAAATTTTTTTTTTTAAGATGTGGATGTGTACAAAGGAACAAGGGGAAAAAATTAAAGATTCAGGCATGTTCACTTCTCTGAATATAGTTATTCCCAGCATTCATCCAGGTCTTTGGCTGCTTGTGGTTTTCCTGTCTCCTTATAATGTTTCACTTTTTTGATTAAGTAAACTTCAACTGGATTTCTATCACCTGTAATCAGTATAATCTTTAAAAATAAAAGTATCATTGTAGAATGTGTTAGGCTGAGTAATGGCTCCCAACAGTATTCAAGTCCTAATCCATGGAATCTGTGAATGTTACCTTATAAAGGATGTGATTAATTAAGGATTTTGAAATAGGGAGATACTCCTGGATTAACTAGCAGGGCCTAAATTTCTAAGAGGAAGGCAAAAGGAGTTTTGACTATAGAAGAAGGCAATGTTACAACTGAAGCAAGATGCTGCTGCATCTTGAAGCAGAGGAAGATGGAGGAAGGGGCTATGAGCCAATAAATGCAAGTAATGAAGTTTTAGAAGCTGGAAAAGGCAAGGAAATGGATTCTTCCCTAAACCCAGTGTATTGGTCAGTCTTCTCCAGCTAAAAAGCACCAACACGATGCATAGATATAGATAATGGTAGACATGGAGATATAGAGATAAAAATATATACAGATAGATATGCATATAGATACATAAATATATATGATTTATTATAAGGAAAGAGCTCATGCAATTAAAGAAACTGACAAGTCCCAAGACTGGCAAGGTGAGGTGACAAGCTGGGGACTCAGGAGAGCTAGCTGATGGTCTAGTTCCAGTCTGAGTCTGAAGGCCTGAAAACCAGGAAAGCCAATGGTGGAGTTTCAGTCCAAAGGCCAGCAGGCTTAAGATCCAGGAAGAGCTGATGTTCAGTTCAAATGAAAAGGCAGGAGAAAAGCTGATGTCCCAATCCAAAGGCCATCAGGCAGGAAGATAATTATCTCTCACTCAGGAAAGGGTCAACCTCTTTGCTCTATTTAGGCCATGGACTGTATAGATGAGGACCACCCACATTATGGAGGTCAATATGTTTTACTCAGTCTACTGATTTAAACTTTAATCTAATCCAAAACACTCTCACAGAAACACCCAGAATAATGTTTCACCAGATACCTGGACACTCCATGGTGTGAACACAATGAAAGGGATTTTGCACTTCTCACCTCCAGTACAGTCAGAGAATAAACGTGTACTGATTTAAGCCGCTAAAATAAAAGTATTTTTTTACAATAGCCATAGAAAACTAATTTCACAGAGTATAAAGAGAAATTAAGAAATGGTACCAGAAGGGACACATAAGGTGGAAAGTCCTCATGAAGACACTGAAATTAGAATAAATTAGAAACAATTACCTGAGGACCTTCTACCTTGTACGTGGCTAAGAACTCAACTAATAACTCCAGCAATCCCACCCTAATTAAGGGTGTTATGAAAATGTGGTTATAACTTCCTTGGCACTTTCTACCCCACTTCCCAATTAGCCATGAGCACTAAACAAAGTTCTTAGTGGTAAAAGTTTTCATGAATGAAATCATGCTACAAGAACAGGTAGTGTTGAAGAAAAAAACATATAACTTATGGACAAATTAACTGCATAACATTTAAACAAAGTTCTTAGTGGTAAAAGTTTTCATGAATGAAATCATGCTACAAGAACAGGTAGTGCTGAAGAAAAAAACATGTAACTTATGGACAAATTAACTGCATAACATTGAATACTAAGAATTTGGAGTCTGATTATTGTTGACTTACAGCACTGACTGGTGACATTCCCACTGACAGTGACCCAACAAAAATAGAATGTTGCTTTGATTGCCAATTTGGGTTTTCAAACTTAAACTTCAAGCATGCATAGTTCAGGCAATGTGCTCTATTCAGCCTACATGTCTTGGTAGTCACACTGGCTTGAATTACCCATGCTTTTTAATTGTAGATAAGATAGAGGGAGGTTCAAGGATATTTGAAACAATGCAAGGAGCTCAGTGACTGTGTTGTGAGCACACCCAAGATGACCTCTGTAAGCTGTATTTAATTCCAGGAATGTGCAAAATTAAAGGATGTAAAGAGAAGGAATGGAAACAAGGTGGTAGAAAGCCCTGAAGATAAGGATACATTTGAACTCTCGGTGTATACATCAACTCTCTCAATGCCCATATTTCGGCACAGAGCCTCTGCCATGGATGCAGTTTTCTTACAGGAAATACCCTGAAAGTGTTCAAGGAGGGCAAAGTTAACAGATGGAATTTTTTAGTGTCTAGAGCAGGGTTCAGCTAAGGTTGATTAAGCTGTTTCTTTTTTTTTTTTTTACTTAATGCTTGATATGTCAGCCAAAGGCTGTATTCAATTCCTCGGTGACTTGCTCTGCTAGCGAAGGCGTTAGGCCAATTTCCTCAGATAGAACAAACCTCTCTTTCACCCACATGTTTGCTCAAGAGTTGACTGCATTGGTTTTTACATGAGTGAAAGGTTTGTTGCACTCTATTTATATTTTGTGGCAAGTCGCCTTTTCAAAATGTGTTTTGTTTAATACTGGATCTCAGGACATGGCTGAAGCACATTTTTTGTGCCCTACTGACCAGAAATAAGAATTTATTTAAGAGGGAGACGCAAGAGGGAGGAGATATGGGGATATATGTATATGTATAGCTGATTCATTTTGTTATAAAGCAGAAACTAACACACCATTGTAAAGCAATTACACTCCAATAAAGAAGTAAAAAAAAAAAGAATTTAAGTACTCAAATATCCATGCTATTTTTTTTTTAAATAATTTTATTTATTTATTTATTTTTGGGTGTGTTGGGTCTTCGTTTCTGTGCGAGGGCTTTCTCTAGTTGTGACAAGCGGGGGCCACTCTTCATCGCGGTGTGCAGGCCACTCACTGTCACAGTAGTTGTGGCCCACGGGCCCAGTTGCTCCACAGCATGTGGGATCTTCCCAGACCAGGGTTTGAACCCGTATCCCCTGCATTGGCAGGCAGATTCTCAACCACTGCGCCACCAGGGAAGCCCTCCATGCTATTTTAAGAGGAACATTATATCTGGCTTACTGAGGTGGTTTGTAGAAAATTTGGACTCTCTATTGTTGTTTTTTTCACATATCTTAAGGGCAGGATAGATCATTTTTACAACTGAGTGAAAAATACGTCATGAAATTTCTTGTATTTAGCATACATTGTGCCTTCTAAGGGATTATCATTAATTGAATACTTAGAGGTTCTGGAATTAAATCAAGTGTCATTATACTTTTTCAGGACTTTCTTAGGACTAGCATTTGAATTTTGTGAAATAAGGTATTGTATATCTTAATTGAACCTAACTAAAATCTAGTCTAAGACTTTTTTTTTCCCCCCTGAAGAGGAGCATTTTTTTTTAAACATGAAAGAATTATTCTAAGATAAAGGAAGAAAAAATGTTGACGCAGATGATAACTGCTAGAGTGTGTGAATTTACACACGGATGACCACCAAGTATACACACTGGAGTCATCTAGACAGTTCTGATGCTCACTGGGTGTTGACCTGTGGGAATGAATGGCAGCAGTCCACCAACCATGATGCTTTCACATGAGCAGCCTCAAATGGCACTTTGGGGAACTCCCACTTGTCCTGTTACTTAGATGCTAACCAAGACTCTTAATTTTGAGAGAGTTGGCAAAAGGATGTAGAAGAATCAATTAGTAATCAATTAGTAATGCTATGATAGAATCATAAAATGAAATGACTACTATGGAAGGAACAGTACTTTGGGATTGAGAACATGTGGCAAACTTAATTCTCTGCTCTCCTCTAGGGCCATGGAGATGTTGGTAGAAGTAGTGAGTAAACTGCAGCAGCCACAAAGCAATCACTGTAACTGAAGATTTTACTGACAAGAGGAAAGCTGATACTTTACATGATGATTGGTTTTCTAATTAGGAAGGAAACCATACTGAAAGACACTGGCTTACAAAATTAAAGGACAATCTTAAGAGTCCAGAGCATATTAGAAAACAATTTGAGTTACTTTTAAAATGTATTTGAAACATGCACTGAGAGCTTGAACATGGATGAAAATAAGAATTAATTTATCATCCAAAGACAGTTTGTGAAGAGTTTGAGACTGTTGCCTAAATTGATGGTGGTAACTTAGAAAAAAAACGCCTTTTTAAAAAGTTTGCTCCAATTTTGGGGTAATATGGTGAAAATGATTCACATACATGTAAAAATAAATTGAAAGTATTGTAAACATATTTATCAAATTTTAATTATGAGTATAAATTTTTAAATGCATTTACCTAAAAACTTTAAAATGAAAGTTTGAAAATAATCCAAAAAAGTGCCTGTTTCACCTAAACCCTGACACTAGTTTCATTGGCATACAAATGTGAAAGAAGAAGAATTCAAATAATAATCAAACATCTTTCATCCATGAACATTATCACCAGCAAAGTATATAACCATAATCAATAATGGTTGTAGAAAGAGTGCACTGTAAATCAGAGTGTAAAAGTGCTTCGAATTTCAGTCAATCAATGCTTCCAAAAGTAATACAGGCAGCACTTTCATTAACCTAAATGATCTGCAGAAAAATAGTTTTAATTTCCATTTAATATTCTTTACCATGTCTATAACCTTCAAACACGTAAACAGTAAAAGATGAAACACAAAGTTTGTTATGAGAGAAAACTGTATCCTATTACTCACTGACATAATTTCAATTGTTAAAAGATCTATAATACATCCAACTGTTTTTTAAAAAAAAACTTTCATCATCCTAATTGGCATAACCTCACGTCCAGTGACATCTTCTCCGTATCCTCCCTTCCCCAACCCTGCCTTTATAACACAAACTCTGATATCCATTTGGGAAATACAGATTTTATTTCCAAAAGGGAAAGAAACAGTTTGCTTCTTGTGAAATATAAAATTGACAGGAAATCATGGACACACAGGTAACAAGTATTATTCAACATAAATCTGTTCCTCTTCTATTCTGTCATTACAGCTAATCATCTTTTTGAGTAATTTTTTTTTTTTTTTTTTTTTTTGCGGTACGCGGGCCTCTCCCTGCGGTGGC
>NC_041231.1:19992058-20012048 GCF_002837175.3 Physeter macrocephalus
CGGTACGCGGGCCTCTCCCTGCTGTGGCCTCTCCCGTTGCAGAGCACAGGCTCCGGACGCGCAGGCTCAGCGGCCATGGCTCACGGGCCCAGCCGCTCTGCGGCACGCGGGATCCTCCCAGACCGGGACACGAACCCGTATCCCCTGCACCGGCAGGCGGACTCTCAACCACTGCGCCACCAGGGAAGCCCTTGAGTAATTTTTTTAGTCTCCAATAATATTTATTACTTTATTAGGAGTGTTAATGACACTGTGTGGTTTTTTTAAGAAAATGTCCATACATTTTTAGAAATGCAAAGTTTGTCAGAATATCACTGAGAAGAAGTGGATCTGTGAATTCAGTAACAGGAAATGCCAACACTGGTTGAAAGAACACACCAAAAGACTTTCAGTTAATCAAATGTGTATGTGGAATCTACTTTGGGGCTAGAACTGTACAATGCAAAGACTGACCCTCACTGTAAACTATGGACTTTAGTTAATAATAATTTATTAATATTGGTTGATTAATTGTGAAAAAATATACCACTCTAATGCAAGATGTTAATAATAAGGAAAACTGTGTGGATGGGGGGAAGGCAAAGGGACTGTCTGTCCTATCTGCTCAATTTTTCTATAAAGTTAAAACTTTTCTAAAAAATAAAGACAGTGTGTAACAAATTGACATTAGTATTATAGTCATGTCACTTTCACTTTTGCTCTTAAAAATATATATTTTCAGTTCATTTTTGTTATTCTTAAGTCACCTGTCTTTTTCATCAGATGCATTAAAATCTGATGGGGGATTTTTTTTTTTTTTTGGTTTTTGGTGTTCTGTAATTTCACTCTTATTTGCCTAGGATGGATTTATTTTTATTTGTCTGGTTTAATATTTTGGAACTTTGGGAATTTAAGAATTAATGTCTCTCACCTCATCTTGATATTCTTGACAATTTCTTCTTGAATACTACTTGGTCTCCACTGCCTCCTTCTGGAACTCCAGTGGACCTATCTTTAAACGTGTTATTCTGTCCACTAGGTCTCAATTTTCTTTCATATTTTATCTTTTTGTCTTTAACATCTATCCTGGGTAATTCAGATCTACCTTCTGGTTTACAAATTCTTTCTTCATCAGTGTTTAATCTGATGTGTAACATATCCACTGAGCTTGTGTTTTAATTATTATACTTTTCGAATTTTTCTTTTTTTATCAAACACCACTGGTCAATTTTCATAATGAAACATTTGCTTCTTCTTACTTATCATCTTTCACATCTTTAAAATGGTTAAACCCACTTATTTTATGTTTTGTATTGAACATTCTACTACCTATACATTCTATGGGATTGATCCACTGTTTCTGCTGACTTTCAAAGTGGTTTGTTTCCTTGTTATTTATTTGTAAATTCATACTTGTAACTCTAGCTATGAAAACTGTTTGAAGATTTTTTTTGGTTACTAGTGCTTTTTTTTTTTTTTAGAAAAAAATTCTGTTTGCTTCTGCCAAGTGTTCATGATTTTCAATCCATAACTGCTTGAAACTAAATTTTTGCTTGAGCTTACACAAGTAATTTGTATTTCCTGAAATTTATGTGCTTCCTGACTTTTCTTTAGGAATTATCAGAAAAGCTATTGCCAAGATAGACACACGTCTGCATAATCTGCTGTGGAGGGACAAAATTTTTTTCTAGTTTACTCTCTGAGCACATCACTCTCTTGAGGACCTAGCTTTCTGTTGGGTCAGTGATGCAGCCTTTCTCTTTCTGAGGCACAAGGCTTTGTCTCCTGATGAGAAATGAATGAATTTGAATGTGATTCATTAAAATCCTGGTTTGAGGTCACCCAGAAACAGGTCATTTCTGGCCTCTGAGTAGTCTGCTCTATTTTATAATCAGCTTATGTATGAAAAAGATATCCTTTAACAAAACCTGATCAAGTGCTTTTTGGTGCTGTACCCAAAACAGCCTGTAAGACTATCTACCATAAAATATAAGTTTATATAAGAATAGTCTATCATATTGGTATAAATGAAACAAATTCCCCACTTTTTCATGGTCAATAAATACTGTCATGTGACAGTAAAACAAGGAATGGGATTTTTTCTTTTATCCTATAGGGTCAATAAAAGGAAATTAAAAGAAAGAACACTAAAAATTGTCTATAATATAATGCCATTTATAAAACCACCAATACATGCACATACAGATATACACAAAAATACCCCTAATTACACACACACACACACACACACACACACACACACACACACACAGTTAAATTGGAATGATATATACTAAGTCGTTGGCATGATTTCCCTGGTAGAGCATGGCAGATAAAGGGATAGAGGAAGGATAAGGGAATCAGAGAATGAACTGAAAAGGAAAGTGAGAGAGAGAAACAACACCCTAAAATATAATATAATATTTATGTCTTTATGTAAAATATTGTGTGTATATTCAAAGCAAAAGATACATTTTGCTCATTCCCTGGAAACTAAAGTTACAGATGACATATATGTAAAATACTCAATTTCTAATTCATTTAGTAATGGTTCAAACAGTGATGTCATTGATGGTGAGAATAAAATTTTCAAATACAGCACAACTACTTGATAAGCCCGTTTAAGAGGGAATTCTGAAGTGGAGGGGAGAACTGGTGAGGATGAGATGCCTTTGGAGACTGAGATTCCTTCAGTGTATTACAATTCTGACCATCAGTATTTCTAAAGTAGATTATCAAGTCACTTCAATAACACCATGAAAAAATTGATTTTGTTGTATTCCTTGACTCTTGAAGCAGCCTTAAAATTTATCATGTCACCTGTGTTTTTCTACCACCACAAAGGATGCATCGCACATCACAAAGGGGATCCCATAGTGTCATGTTAATTTAATCCCAATGACTGAACATCTGAAAACCACTTTGTTCTTTAAAAGGCTGTTTTGGAATAAACCTACCTAAGGAGACAAAAGACCTGTTTGCAGAAAACTATAAGATACTGATGAAAGAAATTAAAGATGATACAAATAGATGGAGAGATATACCATGTTCTTGGATTGGAAGAATCAACATTGTGAAAATGACTCTACTACCCAAAGCAATCTACAGATTCAATGCAATCCCTATCAAACTACCACTGGCATTTTTTACAGAACGAGAACAAAAAATTTCACAATTTGTATGGAAAACCAAAAGACCCTGATTAGCCAAAGCAATCTTGAGAACGAAAAATGGAGCTGGAGGAATCAGGCTCCCTCACTTCACACTATACTACAAAGCTACAGTAATCAAGACAGTATGGTACTGGCACAAAAACAGAAATATAGATCAATGAAACAGGATAGGGAGAATAGACAGCCTCTTCCATAAGTGGTGCTGGGAAAACTGGACAGCTACATGTAAAAGAATGAAATTAGAACACTCCCTAACACTATACACAAAAATAAACTCAAAATGGATTAAAGACCTAAATGTAAGGCCAGACACTATTAACCTCTTAGAAGAAAACACAGGCAGAACACTCTATGACATAAATCACAGCAAGATCCTTTTTGACCCACCTCCTAGAGAAATGGAAATAAAAACAAAAATAAACAATGGGATCTAATGAAACTTCAAAGCTTTTGCACAGCAAAAGAAACCCTAAACAAGATGAAAAGACAACCCTCAGAATGGGAGAAAATATTTTTTTTTTTTTTTTGGGGAGAAAATATTTTTAAATGAAGCAACTGACAAACGATTAACCTCCAAAATTTATAAGCAGCTCATGCAGCTCAATATCAAAAAAACAAACAACCCAATCCAAAAATGGGCAGAAGAACTAAACAGACATTTCTCCAAAGAAGATATACAGATTGCCAACAAACACATGAAAGAATGCTCAACATCATTAATCATTAGAGAAATGCAAATCAAAACGACAATGAGATATCATCTCACACCGATCAGAATGGCCACCATCAAAAAATCTACAAACAATAAATGCTGCAGAGGGTGTGGAGAAAAGGGAACCCTCTTGCACTGCTGGTGGGAATGTAAATTGATACAGCCACTATGGAGAACAGTATGGTGGTTCCTTAAAAAACCAAAATTAGAACTACCTTATGACCCAGCAATCCCACTGCTGGGCATATACCCTCAGAAAACCATAATTCAAAAAGAGTCATGTACCAAAATGTTCATTGCAGCTCTATTAACAATAGCCAGGACATGGAAGCAACCTAAGTGTCCATCGAAAGACGAATGGATAAAGAAGATGTGGTACATATATACAGTGGAATATTACTCAGTCATAAAAAGGAATGGAATTGGGTCATTTCTGTGGATGGACCTAGAGAGTCTGTCATACAGAGTGAAGTAAGTCAGAAAGAGAAAAACAAATACTGTATGCTAACACATATAAATGGAATTTTTAAAAAAAGTCATGAAGAACCTAGGGGTAAGAAGGGAATAAAGACACAGACCTACTAGAGAATGGACTTGAGGATACGGGGAGGGGGAAGGGTAAGCTGGGACAAAGTGAGAGAGTGGCATGGACATATATACACTACCAAACGTAGAATAGGTAGTGGGAAGCAGCCACATAGCACAGGGAGATCAGCTCGGTGCTTTGTGACCACCTAGAGGGGTGGGATAGGGAGGGTGGGAGGGAGGGAGATGAAGGGGAAGAGATATAGGGACATGTGTGTATGTATACCTGATTCACTTTGTTATAAAGCAGAAACTAACACACCACTGTAAAGCAATTATACTCCAATAAAGATGTTTTAAAATTAATTAATTAATTAAAAACAATTAAAAATAAAAGGCTGTTTTGTGAGCAAGTTGTGCAACACAATTTTGCTTTGGCTTTGAACAAGTCCCAATGTCACTTTTACTCTTTTATCAAGAGCTGCATTTTATTTGCCTGAGGAACCATGGAAACCCTGTGTGAATGGGTTTGTACTACAGTGTGTCTTCGTGACTTTCCACTAAAGAGGACAGGAGGTTGACCACAGTAACTGTAGCATTATACCCTAATTTCACAGTACAGCTTTTGTATTATTAGTATAAATGTGTTTTTCCACTCCAGAGTGTGTTCCGCATGGGTTATTTCCTCATTGATGATGGTAGTAATTTAACAGGACTTGAAACTGGATTATTTTCTGTAGGAAGACTGATTTAGGCCAAGATGGTTAAGAGGTGAACACAATGAGAAAATGACTTACTAAAGAAAGTGATTAATGTTTAATTGCTAAGAAGTGTCTATTTCTTCAAATATATTATGGATCAACAGTATCACTAAGAAATGTCTACTTCTTTGAATTATTTACAGATCAACAATAATTATCTTTAACTATCAACCCCTGTTGGGACTTCAGTACCCAGTGTTGTTTTAGGAAAATATAAAGTCCTAGTGTGTAGTATTCTAATGTTGATGTAAAAATAAAACACTTCTTACTAAACTGATGGGATGCCCAATTTAAACTCGTACTGCTGAGGCCAACTTTCATAAGGTTAAATTTAAAACCAAAGAAGTAACCAGGCAAGAACTCTGTTTCAGCCTTTTGAATGTGCCTTGCTCTCTCCTTCCATAGTGACTTTATATATAGCTTTCTCTTATAAAAATTGTCTCCTCCATGCCTCTCCAGTCCTCCTACTATATTATTCTCTCATATCTAGGAAAGTCCTACCTGACCTTCAGATTTCATCTCATATTCCCAGGGGAGGAGTCCCTAACTGTTTAGGACAAATAGCTATCCTCTCGTGGAACCATGTATTTCTCCTTTTCAGACAGCAATTGTAATTTTACATTTGTTTGAGTGACAACTTGATTAAAGTGTGTCTCTCTTATTGGACCCAAAGTTCCCTGAAAGACATGGATCTATCTCTTCTGGGGTAACTATTGTATCCCAGAAGTCAAGCCCAGTGCCTGATGCAGAGTGAGCTCCCAATAGATATTTGCTGAATTGATAAACTAATCAATGATTAAATAAACCACCTAGAATCACAGTACAAAAATGATTCTTATGTCTCAATTCTTATAACCTTGTTCTCAGAAGCAAAACCAACCATCTTCAACCACAGGGCAGCTACTAATATAAGTAAGCATTTTGTGCTATCCAGTAGAACATTCTCTGATGATGGAAATGTTCATTTATTTCCAATACCATCCTGCAATGTCCAATACAGTAGTCACTAGCTACATATAGCTAATAAGTACTTGAAATGTTGGCTAGGGCAACTGTGGAAGTGAATTTTATACTTTATTTAGTTTTAATTAATTTTAATTTTAATAGCCGTATGTGGCTAGTGGCCATTGCATTGGAAAGCACAGGATGGTTATTAGGTTATAAAGTTGCTTCTCCTTTAGCTGAAAAATCCAGCCAAAGACTCTAGGCATGCTGGTGGGAGATACAATTTCATGATTAGTTAAGTCAAATAGAATAATAAAACCACCCTCAACTTTTATAGATAAGACTGAATCTCATCAATAGCAGGAAAGACTCTCAGAAAAAAAAAAGTAATAACATAACTCTGTTTTTGAATTTTCCTTGTGTCCTCCCTCACCTTAACTGAAGTCAAGCACAGCTGATGAGGCACTATCCCTGCCCTTTTACAGCTTTTTCATTTCCCACCCATCTTCCAAAATCCTGTTCCGACCTCACACTTTCAAGTGAACTTCCCCTGGTAATTCCAACACACAGTGAACTCTCACTCCCTAATTTGCCTTGCATTTCCTGGGATGTTCAGAAAGCCCTTTCTTTCATTAGTATATGTTTTATATAAGGCAGCTGGGAAAGAACTCAAATTAGATTAACCTTTTGGGTTAATAGGCTTCTTCTTATTCATAACTAACACAATGGAGAAACAGTTAGCTCAATAACTTGAAAGGATTATTGCGCTTCTGAGAAAGCCTAACCAGTACCCTGGTTGTTATTTACCCTCTAGGAGGAATTGGCCACAGATGTGATTTCAAATGAACAAGGATATATTTAATTTTATTTTCACCTTTGGCCTGTCTGAAATATGTTCACACTACTGACCACATCTTCCTTGCTTAAAATTCACTCTTCTATTGGCTTCTGTGACATACTTGACCTTACTTTCTTCCCCACTTCTCTGCAATTCTCTATTTCCTTTGTTGATATCTAGCTCCTCTTTTCTGCTAACAAATTTGAGGCAATGACCCCAGGTGCATTTCTCTGCACCGGTCCTCATTCTGCTCTTTCCTTTAAATGTTTCTCCCAGATAGCACATTCTGCACATATTTTCTATCGCTATCAAATTTTATCACATCATGTCTAAACTCCAATAATCTCCAGACCATGGAAATTCCCTGATCATAACGTTAGTCCCTGTCTAATTCATCCCAATATTGTTCCAGCATTGTCTTCTGTAAGCGCTATACTTATCAGATCACTTCACTGTTGAAGTATTGATAGTCATTTCTTAATATCTGGAATGCCAGGTTCCAAGTCCACTATGTGACTTTTGAGACCTTCTAACCTTTACCCACACTCCCTGAGGAGCCAACCATAACTGCTGCTGCTACTATTTACTATGAATCATCGTTCATGCTAGGTGATTTTTTCTATAAACAATAAGCACACCATACTAGTTGCTTCACTACCAAGCCTTTCCACATTCTCAATCTCCTTATATGTCTGTATTCCTCTGTATAGCCTGCCTACCTCATGCTTGGCTTATGTTCTACACATAAGATTTTTCTAATTACTTGAAATTCCAGGATATTTTTCTACCTCAGCAATTCAAAATCAAATGTCCTTAGGGACAATGCACATAAGAGTGAAATGGGCAACATAATTTAAATAAAAGCATACTTTTGTATATTGAGCATGGAGGACTATAATTTCTCCCTGGAAACTGGCTCTCATTTTAATCTAAAACACAAGGATCTGCCAAATTCTTATATTTTTTTCCCTTGCTTTTACTGGAGACACACATAGAGGAACCACTTTCCTCTATATAAGAGAAACAGCAGCACAGTCATGATGATCAAAAGCCACTGATGTTCAGCCCTGGTGTCAGAAAGGCAATAGGGATTGGTGTAGACTGTGGCAACATGAGAAGCACATGCTTAGTCTAAAGGGCATCTCACTTAATTAGCATCAGCTAGTTATCATGAGAGAATATGGCTATAGTGTGGTAGATAATATTTGCAGGAAAATCTAGGAATCCTATCACCATGCAGAATAAACCAAAAGTGGCTAAGCACGAGAGGTAATCTTACACTAATTTGCCTTCTCTCTTGATACTCATAGTCAGGATGCATTTAAATACTACATAATACTATTTGACATTATAACCTAGTTGCTACATATGTTAGATCTCCCTTCACAAATAGATCCTAAGGTCCTTGAGAACACAGCTCATGCTTTGTACATGTTTTTAATCTCCCTCAGTGTGTGGCACAGTGCCAGGCCCATGAAAATCAAAGTGACACTGTGATTTATTACCTGTTTATTTTTACCTTGGCTTGTGCCAAAATATAACCTTAGATAAAATCACAACCTTTTCATATCTATTTCATATCAATAATAAGAAAAATGTATATGAATGGCACATTATATATGCTCAATAAATATTAATGAATGATATTCATCAGATTAAACAGATTTATGAGTTATCATGAGACAAAGGTGTTAGAGTGGTTCTTTAAACTTCAAAAGCTATTTTCATAACATCATTGGTGGGATACTAAGTTACTAAGTCACTCCCTAGTTAATGTTTGGGACCAGCCAAATGACTAGGATTTGGTAATTAGAATGAGAACCATACTGTATTGGATCTAACTAAAATGCTCTGTCATAGAAGTATAGATCTGAAATAATGATAGTCACAGCAAACAAATGTGTATCTCAAGTGAAAGAGAGGAGCAGGAAAAACTGCTCAAGATGTTAAAGAAAGAAGCATATATAGTGTCCCTATATATAGCCTCTATGTTATATACTTTCTATAGTACTCACAGGTATTTTTAAAACCACTCTGAATACCGGAAGAGTAAAAATTTTAAAAGGAAGCCTCAGAAAATCTTTTGATCTTTTCAACTTTTTCCCTGTCAAGTCTATAAAAATTAACTTTGCAGTATCTGGGATGAGTCCTTATTTATTACAGGCTTAGATACCAGTGGGAAAATAATTAAAATAGTATGGGGCTTAACTGTAGACATTTTATACTTTAGAGCATATTTACAATTATAAAAATGGGCTGCCATTTACTAAATGTCAAAAATAGTCCACCTCCAACTGGGCTCAGTTTGACACTTAAAATTGTCAAAAACTTATCAGTCATAAAAATACCTAATTATCATAGGCAGCATTTGATGGGTTACTGTATGTTGACTAGTTTATTATGCCCACCCCTTCTTGGGACTCTCTGTATATGTTAATGTTTGTTGTATTTCAAAATGAAGACTCCTTTTATTTCCATTACCTTCAGGAAACTTTTCAGAGATGCCGGATTTCCTATGAGATTTATGTTCAAATAAATGGAATATACTACACACACTCTAGGTGAAGCTTTCTCATTGTTGACATGTTTTTTTAATGTCAGAAACTCAAATATGGAATATTAATATCACAGATGTGGATTTATTAATTTAAATGTATATTGGACATTACTATCTATAAAAATAACTGTTGACTGTCTTGTGAATTTACTGGAATACCTGTGTGTTAGTGTACTTGGTCCAAAACTTTGGAAGTTTGCAAAATACGTATATGTCTGGGTGGGGTTGTGAGAGGTGTGAGAGTACTTTGGATTTTTATAATGTCCTCCATGACTTATTTTGTCCCCAATGAGTACTACAGGAAAAAAAAAGGGTATACAACAGAAAGAAAGGAAGAGAGAAAAGTCCAGGTATGCCCCATCCCCACGAATAACCAGGGCACGTGATCAATTTTATTTCCTTGATATTTCTAGAAATCCTGTCTGTCCCTATCCATTTTTAACACCCTGCTTCAATTCTGTCCTCAATTATTGGGCCATAATAACGAACCCTGAAGTGTGGTTTCCTACCTCAATTATATCACTAGTCCCTCTATTATGACAGAACACACCACAATCAACACAATCAATTGATCTGTCATCTATCCATCTATCTATCTATCTATCTAAATATATAGCAAAAACTTGGTCCCAATCTACCTTTATAATTCCTCTCATTCTCCAACTTC
This sequence comes from Physeter macrocephalus, assembly GCF_002837175.3. Lineage (NCBI taxonomy): Eukaryota > Metazoa > Chordata > Mammalia > Artiodactyla > Physeteridae > Physeter > Physeter macrocephalus. The sequence continues at coordinate 20,002,216 of NC_041231.1, forward strand.
CATTTTTGAAATCTATAATTTCTAAACTCACAGTAGTTACCCCACAGGAACCATGTCATTTCACATATTCATGATTTGTTTATTCCAAATACTCTGCCTGAAACTCCATTCCATGTCTTCTTCACGTAAATAACTATTTCCTAACATTCAAAATTCATTATTGGTCAACATCCATCCCAAGTAGCCTGCCCTATCCTTCTTCCCACATTGCACACTCAGACTAGATTAAAGCTATATCTTTGTGTGTCTTTAACACCCTGTTTACCCCTGTCACTTAACTTTCCACACGGCATAAGATTCATGAGGACAGCAACCATGCCTACATCGTTCTAGGCTATATTCTTGTGCCTAGGGCTGTGCTTTTCATATACTAAGAATCCAGTAAATGTTTATTGAATGAAATAATGAACATGTATCATGATACTTCTGTTGCTCATGTGAATAAGTGATAAGACCTGTAAGATACTAATTTTGCTATGTTCCCTGTTGATAAGACCTCATCCTACCCCTTTACATATCCCCACCCAGGACCTAATATAGAAACTGGTATTCAGCAGGTGCTTAGAAAAATTGTGTTGAACTGATCTATCCCTTTATTTCTCTCTTTTTTTTCTTTTCTTTGTTTTGGGCCGCACCACACAGCTTGCGGGATCTTAGTTCCCTGACCAGGGATCGAACCTGTGCCCCCTGCAGTGGAAGCACAGAGTCCTAACTGCTAGAGCACCAGGGAATTCCCTCTTTTTATTTCTTCAGGCTGAGTTCTGATCCTTTTTCCCCCAACCATTTACCACTCCCATCTCTATTTCTCTTCATGTCTTCTGGCACCCACTTGGAAATAAAGTGAGAGAAGACAACAGTCATTGTAGAACCTGATACACTTAACCTCACAGAAAGGGAAGTTGGTATGGAGGACACAAAGACAGGCCCATCTATTTGAGAATACAGCTGAAGGAAAACTGACCTGGGCATTCTACTCCAGGACAAATGGGCCACACCAGTTATCTAGAAATTCCAGAGAGTTTCCATCAAGACTTGTCCACCTCTTCACTGTCGTATGGTTCTAGGTAAAGAACACCAGTCTCGGAAAGTATTTCCTGTGGACCATGACTTTTCCAGCCTGTCACTTTGTCCCCCTGTTGCATTATCCGTGAGGAGGATACAAGACTGGCCTAGGAAAGAAATATGCCAAAAACAAAGGGAAGGCACAGAGAGTCACAGAAACCCCTACTAATATGATTGGTTTCTTCTTACAAACTTCTGGTTCTCTATCTAGTCCCAATAATGAAAACCCATAAAATGAAAGAATTAGGGATTCCTAGTAGGTTGTGAGGATGAAATGGCATAACTGCTGCCTACAACATAGCAAACACCCAGGAATGAACTAATCATTATGGTTGTTGTTCATGTATTGAAAGGGGTTTTATACTCAACTCAAGAATAATATAGCATCTCTGACAGCCTCTGCTTAAACATATTCAGGCTCAAAGTCTAGGCTCTGGACCAGACTTTTTTCAAGAGCAGCACTAACGACATTTTGGGCCAGATAATCCTTTATTGGGGGGCTTTCCTGTGTTCTGGAGGATGTTTGGCAGCATCCCTGGCCTCTACCCACTAGATGTCAGTAACTACATCTTCCATTGAGTAGTGGCAATCAAAATGCCTCCAGACATTTCCAAATACCTGTTAGAGGCAACATTTCTTCCAGTTGAGAACACGGGCCTAGGGTACCTTTTTCTTCACTATCATAAACTTCTATTGTTTAAACCATTCTTTCTTTTATTGAACTAAAATATGTTTCTGTGTAATCATGGCCTATAGATACATAGCTATATAGCATATACATGTTACATACCTATATAGCATATACATGTTTTTCATAAGTCAGATATTTGAGGATGAGGCTTTACATGCCATGGAAACTAGAACCTTGGGAAACTGGAGTAGCCTGTCGAAGGCTTGTCCTCCCGAAATCACAAATAAATGTGCAATAAACATTCACTTTCATACCCAGATCTTTCTGGAGTGCTACAGTAAAGTGACAGTGATAAATTAAAAAGTAATCTAAAACAAACACTGGAAAAGTATTACAAATACATATTAATCATAATCCTTAACTCCCTAAGATAATTTTAAAATTACTGTGAGTTAAAAAGTGAAAGAAATAATATTATATTGTTTATAGAGCTGAAGATGAAGCAAATAATATTAAGCTCCAATTATACTGTATTTTCTTGGTACAGTGAACAGATAAAATTTTGAGCCCTGATTTATCGTAGGATGATATTAAAATGGTGCATGAATATCCATTAAGAAAATAATTATTTTTAAAAGAAACCTTTACATCCTATCTCCCAAGGATTTTGTTTTGTTATCTGGTAAGGCAGTATTAAGATTAGTTACTATAGAATACTTTAGATGTGCTAGGAATTGTGCTTAGGGTTAGGTTTATTCATATTGTCACAAAACAACCTTATAAGAAGAGTACTATTAATTTCTGTACCAACCAGTATAGGCTGGAATTTACAGTGGTAACAAATAATCTCAAATTTTCAATGTGCATTTTGAGTTGGAAAAGGGCTTCAGAATTATCTTCTTCTTACTTCAGGACACAAGATGACAGACCTTCTCTATCTGGAACACTGTGATTGTAAGGGAAAGAAAGATTTTGAATTTCACAAGCACTTTTAAAGACTTCCACTCACATTTCACTGGGCAAAGCAAGTCACCTGGCCACACCTAACTTCAAGGGGCCAGAGAGAAGCTGTGGTTGTATCAGGTGCTCGGAGGAAAAGGACTACAAATATCTAAACAACATTAATCACCACCACATTATCCCCATTTTACAGATGAGAAATCTGTCACTAGATGGTTAATTAACCTGGTCACAAATGTAGTATGTTAGAACTGGGATTTGAACCCAGATGTATCAATTTTGCTACATAACAACCACGCCCCTCTCCACTCCCCTCCCCCCAGATAGAATTAATGGCTTAAAATAACATTTTATTTGGTTCATGAGTCTGTGGGTTGGCCATTTGGACTAGGCTCATGTGAATGATTCTCTCCATCAGGCTTGGTTATTTTGGCTCAGATCATTCATGTGTTTGTGGTTGGCTGCCATGTCTGGTGGGAGCTGGCTGGTCTAAGACGGTTCAGTTAGGACTGCTCATCTCTGTTCCATATGGTATCTCATCCTTTAGCAAGGTAACCCAGGCTTGTTCTCATGGCTATGGTGGCAGAATACTGAAAGAAGGACAGGAAACATGCAAGACTAGTGTCCCTAGCTTTGCTTCTGTCACATTCTATTGGCCAAAGCCAATCACAAGGCCAACCAGGTTCAGTGGATGAAGAAATAGACTCCACCTCTTGATGGAAGAAGCTGTGAAAAATGAACTTGCAAAGAACATTGGTAAAGGCAAAGGCAATCTGGTTTAAAAGCCTACGTTCTTAACACTATGTTACAGTGCAATGATTGTTTCCTCTAATTCAGGGATATAGTTCAACGGCACTCCCCTGAATCTCTCTTTGTAAAAACTTATGACCTGTTCTGTGTTTTTTCAACAGTGCATTTCCTTTTAATTCTTTTATAAGACCTACAGAACAATATCAAAGACAAATAAAACAAGCAAGTGGTACACTGCATCTAATTATTTCTCTTCAAAACAGTTGCAAAAATGCACATCTAGTAATTATCCATATGGTGATGTTATTTCAACATTTCAAAACTCTCAACTGGAGTTCAAATATGATAAAAAGCAAGTCAATATCATGTCAAGCAGTGATATTAAACGGGAACTATTAACAAGATACTGAATTTTTGCTGTTAAATTTCCTGGTGGTTCGTAGAAGTAAATGTTGCTAGCTAGAGTTACTCTTCATTTTGAAAAATCAATTCGTCATAAAGTCCTTCTTACTCCTATCTTGTAGAATTAAGAAATATTTCTTCAAAGTCTTTGGTGGGGGAAGCATGGCAGCATAATTAAGTTAGGCAGAGTTAGGTTCTGTATCTTAATATCACCAAATAATAATTGACTGACTTCAGGTAAGTTATGGAACATCTATGACTCAGTTCCCACGTCTGTAAAATGGGGATTATCATAGTAGCTATTTCCTATGTTTCTTAGAAGGAGAGATAGAACAATGCACAAAGCCGTGCATACAGTAATTGTTCCATAAATATTTGCTCTGATTGGAGCAGTCTTCTTTCCAGTAAGAATGGTAATCAGGACACATTTAGAAATTTAAGGTAAATGAGAAAAAATGATGTTTAAACCATGAAACTATTTTCCAGTCCTAAGGAAACTTTGAAAGCCAATGATTTTTAAAATTCATGGAAGTAATTTAGATTAGCCAACTTTCAGGTAATTTCTAGTTTACCTCAAAGTTATGTAAATAATAAGAAGAAATCACTTCCATCTCTTGCCCCCATTTTGCCCGTTTAACTCAATGAGAGGATTTTCCTTCCATCATTCACTTTATTCTGGATAGAATACACACCTGCCCAAAGGACCAATTATCTACAGGCTTTCAGTACCTGACCTTTTCAAGGCAGTTAACATTTGAAAGATTTACTCCAAGGATGTAAGTCAACAATAGAAGACTAGGCAGTTCAGAGAAGTCCATGGAATTCAGACAGAAATATATGGAAACCACACCCAAAACAATGAAGACAAAATCAGTGGCAGCAAAAAAAAGTAAGAAACATGGAGTCAGAGACTTCAGACTATAAATTTGGGCCCTAGATTCAGAAAGCAAATGGGCCCTGCCCCAAAAAGGAAGACAAGTTGTTCAACTGTTACCTACGTTGCCACCAGCATAAAGGTTTCCCAAGAAGAGGCATCTTCTAAATTCAGGAAAGTGAAGCATGTGATAAATTAATTCTGCCTAATCTCTCTCTCTCTCTCTCTCTCTCTCTCTCTCTTTCTCCCTCTCTCATAGCTCATTTTCCATTTCCTCCTTGCCTTGTCATATATATATATGAATGATACAAATCATCTTTCCATTATTCACTATATTCTTCAATAGATAACTTCTTCACTAACTTTAAAAGTTTATGATAACAATAATAGCTAATACCTTTCTCTTTTTAATTAATAAACTGTGTTTTTAGAGAAGTTTTAGGTTCACAGCAAAATTGAGTGGACAGTACAAAGGGTTCCCATATACACCCTGTCCACACACATGCACAACCTCCCTCACTATCAATATCCCACAGAACAGGGGCATAGTTTTTACAACTGATGAACCTACACTGACACATCATTATCATCCCAACTCCATAGTTTGCATTAGGGTTCAATCTTTGTGTTGTACCTTCTTTGGGTTTTGACAAATGTAAAATGGCATATATCCATGTTATAATATCATACAGAATGCTTCCACTGCCCTAAAAATCCTGTGATCCACCTTTTCACCTCTCTTTCGCCCATTACGCATGGCAACCACTGATCCTTCTACTGTCTCCATAGTTTAGCCTTTTCCAGAATGTCATATAGTTGTGATAATAAAGTATGTAGACTTTTCAGATTAGCTCCTTTCATTTAGTAATATACATTTGAGTCTCCTTCCTGTTGTTTTCTTTCTTTATTTTTTTTGGGGGGGTATAGTTGTTTTACAATGTTGTGTTAGTTTCTACTGTTCTAGAGTGGAAATGAGTTCCCTGTGCTATTCTCATTAGTTATCTGTTTTATACATATTAGTGTATATATATGTCACTCCCAATCTCCCAGTTCATCCCACCCCCTACTTTTCCCCCCTTGATGTCCATACATTTATTCTCTACATCTGTGTCTCTGTTTCTGCTTTGCAACTCTCTGTTTTTTTCACAGATTAATAGCTTGTTTCTTCTTAGCGCTGAATAATATTCCATTGTTTGGATGTCCCACAGTTTATTTATGCACCTCTTAACCTTTTTAAATACCCACATATTATGTAATTTAATCATCCTAATGACCATATTATCCTTACTGAACCATGAAGGTTAGAGTAAAGAGAAATTAAGTGACATGGCCAAGATCACCTGGATTAAAAACTGGTAGATCTAACACCTGAACTTAGGTCTTTATGTATCCAAATCCTGTCTTCCCTGCTCTAAATACATAACAGAATGTTTTACATATGTTTCTTAAAATTGCATTAACCAAAATTAATGAAGATGTTCTTTAACAAGAGTGCTCTTTATGTACCAACTCCCCCACCCTTTTTTTTCCTTCAGAGAGTAAGTTTTGATAGAAACAAAAAGCACTATACCCAGGACTACTGTATTATTATTTAAAAAAATAATGAAAACAACAATAGCAACAAATGCATGACTACAATTTCTCTTCTGAGCACATCCAGGGAATAAAGCTCTTGAGATAAACTAAATCATATGCTAACCCTATTTTACACTATGTGTTGTGGAGAGATGTTTGTTAAATTGTCTCAAGCCTTCAGACCAGAAAGTCCCCCATCCTTTTCATTCACAGTGAAGATAAAACTCAATTCCAAGTATTTCACTAGTCTTCAGATGTCTAGGTTCTCACCTATGAGGCTTAAGAGACTACAGACCAAATTGGAGGTGAAGAAAACAGAAAAGCACTTGGAAAGATCTGTTTAAAATTTAACAGTAGGCTCTGACACGGATAATGTTTCACTTCTGATGTCTATCCTTTCAAAGCAACTGCCAACTGGTCTTTTTATATCCACTTGAAAATATATCATCCACAATTCATGCTTCAGTTTTACTTGAACAATCATCTGTTTGCCTTTCCAGGAGAATAATCCCACAGGAGTTTTTAATTCCATGTGTAAATACCTATTTTTAGGGTAGAACATTAACGGTAGCTCATACTATGGGTTAAAACCACATTTAAAGGTTCTTATTTTCACAATAACTATGCTTTTCACAGTAAAATCTATTTCACTTTTCAAAGGGTTGAGAAGCAAGAAAATATTAAATGAAAAATAAATTTCCAACCAGATTTTCTAGAACAAAGAAATGTATAGATGACAGAAAAGTTCTCAGCCATGATTGAATTCCGTATACATGTTCTGTTAAATATTTGAAAAGGAGTCCTTAGTTGGTAAAAGCAAATTTTATTTTGAATCAGAAAATTAGTTAAAAGGAGAATGAGGACACTAAAGAGGGAGTAAAGGAGGAGTAGATCAATCTTATGTTGGTTCTGTAGCTTAAGTGGCTGTAGATGAACAGAGACAGCAAGTGGCTAGAGAAGGGAAAATATGGGAGAAAAAATATAGTACATTCCTTTACGTCTCCTTAGAAAGTACTATTTAATTGGAGACAATGTCAGGACATGAAGAGAAACCAGTTAGGAGTAATGGAGACCCCTGGTATGGATTCCTCTGTATGTCATGTGCTTTTAGGGTAACACACATATTATGGGCCCCATTTTCCCCTCAATTATACAGTTGGGTTCCCAAGGATCCTTAGCAAGGCATTAAGGCTCTATAACATCTGTCCAGCCTCATCGTGTACATTCCCCATCACTCACACCACTACACTGGCCAAGGAAGCGAGGAACATCTTATGTTTACCTCCTCTCTTTTCCAAATATAGCTTCCTAGGAAAAGTTTCAAAGTACTGATTCAAATGATGATAAAAAAGCTTGTCGTGAGAGCTGGGAAGGTGGCAGAAGAGTAAGACGCGGAGATCAGCTTCCTCCCCACAGATACATCAGAAATACATCTACATGAGAAACAACTCCTACAGAACACCTACTGAATGCTGGCAGAAGACCTCACACCTCCCAAAAGGCAAGAAACTCCCCACGTACCTCGGTAGGGCAAAAAAAAAAATGAAAAAACAGAGCCAAAACACAGGGACGGGACCTGCACCAGTGGGAGGGAGCTGTGAAGGAGGAAAGGTTTCCACACACCAGAAGCCCCTTCGCGGGCGGAGACTGAGGGTGGCGGAGCGGGGACGCTTCGGAGCCACGGAGGAGAGCGCAGTAACAGGGTGCAAAGGGCAAAGGGGAGAGATTCCCGCACAGAGGATCGGTGCCAACCAGAACTCACCAGCCCGAGAGGCTTGTCTGCTCATCCGCCGGGAAGGCCGGGGGTTGGGAGCTGAGGCCCCGGCTTCGGTCGGATCGCAGGGAGAGGACTGGCGGCGCAAACACAGCCTAAAAGAGTTAGTGCACCACGGCTAGTCGGGAGGGAGTCCCGGAAAAAGTGTGGAGCTGGCGAAGAGGCAAGAGACTTTTTCTTGCTTCTTTGTTTCCTGGTGCGCGAGGAGAGGGGATTAAGAGCGCTGCTTAAAGGAGCTCCAGAGACGGGCGAGAGCCGCGGCTATCAGCGACCCCAGAGACGGGCATAATACGTTAAGGCTGCTGCTGCAGCCACCAAGAAGCCTGTGTGCGAGCACAGGTGACTCTCTACACCTCCCCTCCTGGGAGCCTGTGCAGCCCGCCACTGCCAGGGTCCCGGGATCCAGGGACAACTTCCCCGGGAGAGCTCACGGCGCACCTCAGGCTTGTGCAACGTCACGCCGGCCTCTGCTGCCGCAGAATCGCCCCGCATCTGTACCCCTCCCTCCCCCCGGCCTGAGTGAGCCAGAGCCCCCGAATCAGCTGCTCCTTTAACCGAGTCCTGTCTGAGCAAAGAACAGACACCCTCAGGCAACCTACACGCAGATGCGAGGCCAGATCCAAAGCTGAACCCCAGGAGCTGTGCGAACAAAGAAGAGAAGGGAAATCTCCCAGCAGCCTCAGGAGCAGCAGATTAAATCTCCACAATCAACTTGATGTACCCTGCATAGGTGTAAAACCTGAATAGACAACGAATCATCCCAAATTGAGGAAGTGGACTTTGAGAGCAAGATATATTATTTCTTCCCCTTTTCCTCTTTTTGTGAGTGTGTATGTGTGTGCTTCTGTGTGAGATTTCGTCTGTATAGCTTTGCTTTTCACCGTCCGGTTTTTTTTTTTACTTAAAATAATTTTTTTCTTAATAATTATTTTTTATTTTAATAACTTTATTTTATTTTATCCTCCTTCCTTCCTCCCTCCCTCTCTTTCTTCCTTTCTTTCTTTCTATCTTTCCTTCTTTCCCTGCATAGGTGTAAAACCTGAATAGACAACGAATCATCCCAAATTGAGGAAGTGGACTTTGAGAGCAAGATATATTATTTCTTCCCCTTTTCCTCTTTTTGTGAGTGTGTATGTGTGTGCTTCTGTGTGAGATTTCGTCTGTATAGCTTTGCTTTTCACCGTCCGGTTTTTTTTTTTACTTAAAATAATTTTTTTCTTAATAATTATTTTTTATTTTAATAACTTTATTTTATTTTATCCTCCTTCCTTCCTCCCTCCCTCTCTTTCTTCCTTTCTTTCTTTCTTTCTATCTTTCCTTCTTTATTTTCTTTCTTTCTCTCTCTCCTCGCTTTCTTTCTTTCTTTTCTTTCTTTCTCTCACCTTTTTTTTCTTTCTCTTTCTTTCTTTCTTTCTTCGTTCCTTCCTTCCTTCCTTCTTTTCTTTCTACCTTTCCTCCCTTTTATTCTGAGCCATGTGGAAGAAAGGCTCTTGGTGCTGCAGCCAGCAGTCAGTGCTGTGCCTCTGAGGTGGGAGAGCCAACTTAGGACACTGGTCCACAAGAGGCCTCCCAGCTCCACGTAACATCAAACGGCGAACATCTCCCAGAGATCTCTATCTCAACACCAACACCCAGCTTCACTCAATGACCAGCAAGCTACAGTGCTGGACACCCTATGCCAAACAACTAGCAAGACAGGAACACAACCCCACTCATTAGCAGAAAGGCTGCCTAAAAACATAATAAGGCCACAGACACCCCAAAACACACGACCAGACGTGGACCTGCCCACCAGAAAGACAAGA
>NC_041231.1:20012463-20012909 GCF_002837175.3 Physeter macrocephalus
ACTCTAGATGGGATCAATAGCAGAATAACTGAAGCAGAAGAACGGATAAGTGACCTGGAAGATAAAATAGTGGAAATAACTACTGCAGAGCAGAATAAAGAAAAAAGAATGAAAAGAATTGAGGACAGTCTCAGAGACCTCTGGGACAACATTAAACACACCAACATTCGACTGATAGGGGTCCCAGAGAAGAAGAGGAAAAGAAAGGGAGTGAGAAAATATTTGAAGAGATTATAGTTGAAAACTTCCCTAATATGGGAAAGGAAATAGTTAATCAAGTCCAGGAAGCACAGAGAGTCCCATAAAGGATAAACCAAGGAGAAACACACCAAGACACATATTAATCAAACTGTCAAAAATTAAATACAAAGAAAACATATTAAAAGCAGCAAGGGAAAAACAACAAATAACGCACAAGGGAATCCCCATAAGGTTAACAGCTGATC
>NC_041231.1:20013003-20013814 GCF_002837175.3 Physeter macrocephalus
GAGGAAACACAAGCTTTAAATGATACATTAAACAAGATGGACTTAATTGATATTTATAGGACATTCCATCCAAAAACAACAGAATACACTTTCTTCTCAAGTGCTCATGGAGCATTCTCCAGGATAGATCATATCTTGTGTCACAAATCAAGCCTTGGTAAACTTAAGAAAATTGAAATCATATCAAGTACCTTTTCCAACCACAACTCTGTAAGACTAGATATCAATTACAGGAAAAGCTCTGTAAAAAATACAAACACACGGAGGCTAAACAATATACTACTAAATAACCGAGAGATCACTGAAGAAATCGAAGAGGAAATAAAAAAATACATAGAAACAAATGAGAATGAAAACATGATGACCCCAAACCAATGGGATGCAGAGAAAGCAGTTCTAAAGAGGGAAGTTTATAGCAATACAATCCTACCTTAAGAAACAAGAAAAATCTCAAATAAACAACCTAAACTTACACCTAAAGCAATTAGAGAGAGAGAGAAAAAAACAAACCTAAACCTAGCAGAAAGAAAGAAATCATAAAGATCAGATCAGAAATAAATGAAAAAGAAATGAAGGAAACAATAGCAAAGATCAATAAAACTAAAATCTGGTTCTTTGAGAAGATAAACAAAATTGATAAACCATAAGCCAGACTCATCAAGAAAAAAAGGGAGAAGACTCAAATCAACAAAATTAGAAACGAAAAAGGAGAAGTAACAACTGACACTGCAGAAATACAAAAGATCATGAGAGATTACTACAAGCAACTATATGCCAATAAAATGGACAACCTGGAAGAAATGGACAAATT
>NC_041231.1:20014629-20015423 GCF_002837175.3 Physeter macrocephalus
CATCTCAATAGATGCAGAGAAATCTTTTGACAAAATTCAACACCCATTTATGATAAAAACCCTGCAGAAAGTAGACATAGAGGGAACATTCCTCAACATAATAAAGGCCATATATGACAAGCCCTCAGCCAACATCGTCCTCAATGGTGAAAAACTGAAACCATTTCCACTAAGATCAGGAACAAGACAAGGTTGCCCACTCTCACCACTCTTATTCAACATAGTTTTGGAAGTTCTAGCCACAGCAATCAGAGAAGAAAAAGAAATAAAAGGAATCCAAATCGTAAAAGAAGAAGTAAAGCTGTCACTGTTTGCAGATGACATGATACTATACATAGAGAATCCTAAGGAGGCTACCAGAAAACTACTAGAGCTAATCAATGAATTTGGTAAAGTAGCAGGATACAAAATTAATGCACAGAAATCTCTGGCATTCTTATACACTAATGATGAAAAATCTGAGAGTGAAATTAAGAAAACACTCCCATTTACCACGGCAACAAAAAGAATAAAATATCTAGGAATAAACCTACCTAAGGAGACAAAAAACTTGTATGCAGAAAACTATAAGACACTGATGAAAGAAATTAAAGATGATACAAATAGGTGGAGAAATATACCATGTTCTTGGATTGGAAGAATCAACATTGTGAAAATGACTCTACTACCCAAAGCAATCTACAGATTCAATGCAATCCCTATCAAACTACCACTAGCATTTTTTACAGAACTAGAAAAAAAAATTTCACAATTTGTATGGAAACACAAAAGACCCCAAATAGCAAAAGCAATCT
>NC_041231.1:20015449-20030691 GCF_002837175.3 Physeter macrocephalus
TGAGAAAAACAAATACCGTATGCTAACACATATATATGGAGTCTAAGAAAAAAAAAAAAGGTCATGAAGAACCTAGGGGTAAGACGGGAATGGAGACGCAGACCTACTAGAGAATGGTCTTGAGGATGTGGGGAGGGGGAAGGGTAGGCTCTGAGAAAGTGAAAGAGTGGCATGGACATATATATACTAACCAAACGTAGAACAGATAGCTAGTGGGAAGCAGCCGCATAGCACAGCGAGATCAGCTCAGTGCTTTGTGACTACTTAGAGGGGTGGGATAGGGAGGGTGGGAGGGAGGGAGACGCAAGAGGGAAGAGATATGGGAACATGTGTACATGTATAAATGATTCACTTTGTTATAAAGCAGAAACTAACACACCATTGTAAAGCAATTATACTCCAATAAAGATGTTAAAAAAAAAAAAAAAAGCTTGTCGTGTGTGGCTACACTTCCTGATCAAAAAAAGGGAATTAACATATATCACATACTTTTCCTGCTCAGAATCTCCAGTACGGCCTAAGCTATTTTCAGATTTTCACTCCTCTTGAATTTTGGATTCATATTTTTGCCTTCAGATTCTCTAGTATGAGAGGTTGATGGATTTCAGTGAGAATTTTGTTGTCACTATAGTTTGTTTGTTTGGATAAGACCTCACCTAGTTTAAAACTACATCTTGAATTCACATTATTTCTACTGTGACTGATCTAAGTCTAAATATCATCACTTCTCACCTGAATTACTGTAACTGACTCCAAATCGTTTCTCCACATCCATTCATCCACCACTCCATCCTACTCTAATTCAATCTCAATACATTCTTCAGGTCTTTAAGAATGTAAATCAGAGGGTAAATAGAATATACATGGAAGAATCAATGGTTCTCTTCTGTGCTGAGTGTAAATCCAAAATTTTGATAAGGCCTTGATGGTTCTGTACAAAGATCTGCCCACCATCATCTTATGCAATCTTGTGCAGGTACCACACTATAGCTACAATGTTCTGTGGACCCAAAAGGGAGAGCTGGTTGGGGAGTTGGGGTATGTCTAGGGAAGGATAAGAGCTGGGTTACTGCAAGCTCATACCATTAGAAAATAGTGCTAGCTTCTGGGCTGATGAATTTAAGAGAAGACACAACTTCTGGAAAGATAAATTATAAAAAGTCCCCTCTAACACAGCCTAGGTGCACAGCAGCGCTCCCTCGAGTGTAAGATATATCCCGTAGGGTGCACCCCCTGGGCTGGAGGTCCTAGGGTAGGGCACTCCTACTCAACAATTTGTGATGTGCCTTCCTCTGAGTTAATGTCCTCCATAATTTCTGTCATCTTCCTCCCACATCCTCATTCTTCACTATGTACATAGTAAAGACTTCCTCAAACTAGAGTGTTTCCCCAGGTTTCCTTAGCATTCATAATAATATGAGGTCATAAGGTTTTTATATTTTTGTTTTTGTTGTTGTTTAATAACTGTGGCTGCAAGTCATTCGACTATAATTTCTAGGAGGCCAAGAGCTCTGCCTTTGTTGTTCAACATGGCATCCCTCTTAGCACAAAAACTGGCCCATAATAGATGCATAATAAATATTTAACAAAAAAAGGCATTTGTTTAGGTGCAGTGATTTTCAGCCCTGGCTGCACAAGAGAATCACCTAGTAGGCTTTTTAAAAAATCTGATGCCCAGGAGCTGCCTCAGAGAATTAGATTTAAATGGTCAGAAATGAAACCCAGACATAATAGTTATTAAAATTTCCCCCAGATGACTATAATTTATAGCTGGCTCTAAGACTCACTGATCCAGTTTAATACTTCTCAAACTTTACAGTACATAAGTATCACCTGAAGGTCTTGTTAAGCTAAGGAATATAGTTTATCTGGGGCACAGCAGAAGCTACTGCAGTTGCAACAAGCTCTGCGGGTCCATGGACCACACTTTGAGTACAAAAGGCAACAAGACTGTTATAACCTGATTCTTCTCACTTCCAACCAATCAAATCACACAAAAAGCAAGTATCTATGGGTCCCTGGGCTATAATAATACTAAAATAATTGGATTAGTTGGGGAAAAAGGGACTGAATGAAACTGTCAACAGCTGTGTACTGGTTTACCAAATAATATTATTGAACATATATATGTACACACACACACACACACACACACATATATGTCTCCTAGAACCTTGTCATTATAAAGTCAGTGATCATGATCACAACATACTATGTGAACTGGGGGAAGCCGTGGTTGTCAGTAACATGATTAACACCTCTTAGAATCAATTATAATCTTCCCATAAACAGATCAGTGATGTTATGTGGGTTGGCAGATTTTGACATTTAGCTCCTTGAGAGGCTTTTTCCAGTCTTTGGCTTTGGAATATCTTCTCTAAATTCTATCCCTATCACTAGGATGAGAGAGGAGGAGGAGAGAAAGAAAAGCATGTTTTGAACCTCAATGCTATTAATCTTCACCTGGATTTGGATCGTTTGAGCTAGAAAATATCGTAGAGCAAGAATTCCATGAAAGAATGGGCAAATTCCACTCTAGCAGTAACAGATTCTGAAAGAGATGCACACGGAACAACCACCTGACTCTATAAAAGATTAACCTGATGCAAAGCTGTCTTTCATATTGTTATGCTTCTGCAAAAGTTGGGACTATTTTTTTTTAATATAGCTGACCCTATTTCCAAGGGTTAAAATGTGACTGGAACATAATAAGCTATTTTATTATATGGAACATATACCACATGTAACAGCTAATGCAAGATTTTTTTTTCCTGGTACTTGTGAAAATCTTTACTAAAAACACAGAAATCTACTGATGCTAATACATAAATAAAATCATCATTTATTTCACATTCTAAAACATTAGCCTCGGTATCATATCTAATGTTTTAAAAACTTACAAAGAAGCACATCTGAAGAACTAATCAAATATAAAAAGAAAAGGAAAAAACAGCTAAATTTGAGATAACCATGATGTAATCTTAGTTGCTATTGTTCATTTCAAAAAGAGATACTAACGGTAGTGCATAATTCTACCTCATTTTATTAGAGATGTAAGCTATAATTATAGAGAATATCTAGACAGAAAACATCTATATTTTATTTAATCAATTCACTGATTTAACAAGTATTTGAGTTCCCTAGTATAGGAAATTTTACTTATAAATTAGCTGGCCTGATGCATAGCATTGGTAATATACAGCTATGTAACCATTAAAATTCCATTTCCATTTTCCTAAAAATATGTTTACACATTTATTAAATTTAAAAACATTTCTTTCTTGTTTCTAACAAAATATCAATCTTTTAAATAAATATTCACTGCTTATTGTCTCGATGACTTAGAAAAATTGGAACATGTACTTGGTAAACTCTCTGGGGGTATGTTTTTTTTACATTTGCAGCAACATATATGGACCTAGAGATTATCATACTAAGTGAAGTAAGTCAGAGAAAGACAAATATCATGATATCACTTATATGTAGAATGTAAAAAATGATACAAATGAAATTATTTACAAAACAGAAACAGACTCACAGACATGGAAAACAAATTTATGGTTACCAAAGGGGAAAGGGATGAGGAGAGATAAATTAGGAATTTGGGATTAGCAGAGACAAACTACTATACATAAAACAGAGAAACAACAAGGTCCTACTGTACAGCACAGGAAACTATATTCAATATTTTGTAATAAACTATAATGAAAAAGAATCTTAAAAAAATGTATATATTATATATATACATAATATATATCTATCTCAGAATCACTTTGCTGTACACCAGAAACTAACACAACATTGTAAATCAACTATAATTCAATTTTAAATAAATCAGCAAATAAGTAAATAAAATAAAAGCTGGAGGCATCTGTAATATCTTCCAGAATTTCATTTAAATTGAATTTGTTTTTTTACATCTATTTATTTATTTATTTATTTATGGCTGCGTTGCGTCTTTGTTGCTGTGTGCGGGCTTTTCTCTAGTTGCAGCAAGTGGGGGTTACTCTTCATTGCACTGCACGGGCTTCTTATTGTGGTGGCTTCTCTTGTTGTGGAGCACGGGCTCTAGGCGCGTGGGCTTCAATAGTCGTGGCACGCAGTCTCAATAGTTGTGCTCGTGGGCTCTAGAGTGCAGGCCCAGTAGTTGTGGCCCACAGGCTTACTTGCTTCGTGGCATGTGGGATCTTCCCAGACCAGGGCTCGAACCCGTGTCCCCTGCATTGGCAGGCGGATTCTTAACCACTGCGTCACCAGGGAAGCCCAAATGGAAATATTTTAAATCAACATTATATTAAAAGGTAATTTTCATTGCCTGTATGGAAATTTTGACTCAGAAAATGGAATCTAGACTTAAAATTCAAGGCAGTAGAGTTTGAAAACATGCAAGGAAATTCACAAGTAACTTTTCCATAAAACTGTCCTTTGTTCTAGAGTCTGTCTTCTTTCCACACTCACAAAATATTTTTATGAGGATCTCGTAAACAAATAACAAACATATGTTTCTTTAAAGCACATCTGTGGAAACATTAAAGAGGTAATACGATGTGATGAAGAGAGAGGATTTTGATTTTGTTGTGGTTGTTCATGGCTCCAAATTTCTTTGTTTAGTCTTTCTTATTTGTCTTTTTTCCCTCTTAAACTGGTCAAATCCATCATTCCTACTGTAATGACATTTTCCCCACTGCTTTTCGATATTCTGGCATTTCCTGTTTCAAGGATGTGATTCTTCCCCTGGAGCATGATTGGCAGTGTTGGTTGGCTGGCCTGGTTGGCTCTGCACTGGTCACCACAACTCCCTTCAGCCTTTGCCTGAAACGTTACCTTCAGTCAGAATAAGATGGAGGGATTTCCCTGGTGGCGCAGCGGTTAAGAATCCACCTGCCAATGCAGGGGACATGGGTTCGAGCCATGGTCCAGGAAGATCCCACATGCCCCCGGAGCAACTCAGCCCATGCGCCACAACTACTGAGCCTGAGTGCCACAACTACTGAAGCCCGCGTGCCTAGAGCCTGTGCTCCACAACGAGAAGCCACTGCAATGAGAAGCCCACACACCGCAATGAAGAGTAGCCACTGCTCGCCGCAACTAGAGAGAAAGCCCGCGTGCAGTGACGAAGACCCAACGCAGCATTAATTAATAAAAAAATAAGATGGAGAGTCTAGATAGACTGAAGTCCAGATACACTGTTTTTGTCAGGAAATGCAAAATGGATTTTCTAATACCTGCTAGAAACTTTCAAGTGGATCACGTTGGAAGGATAGTTTAAAACCTAAATAACAACAATTACTTGGGTAACAGCATAGTGGAAATGCAGATTCCAGCAGCCTGGGCTGGAATCTATTCCATTCCTTCAGGCTGACCTCATTCCAAAAGGGAACTGTGTCTAATGCTTAATAACATAAGCTCAGGTATCTGAACACTCAGAATTTAAATCCTGATTCCAGCACTAACTCTGTAGGTACCTTGGGCAAATTATTTAATTTCTGTGAGCTCCGTTTCTCAACTTGTAAAATGCTCATGTTAATACTTACCTCACAGTATTGTTGTAAAGAGAAAAAAAAATGAGGTAATGAGTGAGTTCATAAGTACCTAACAAATAACAGCAATTTTTTATTATTACAGCAAATGAGTGAAAGTGGTCCTTATATCAAAGAGATTTAGGACATAAATAGAAGGAATTAGGCACAATGCTTTGGCAATATAGAGTTTATAAATATAAATATTTTGTAAAAATGTATGCCTTTAAAATCCTGTGGAGCAAAGTGAAAAATGAGATTTCTAAATTCCATGGATATGTATTAAAAATTATATGCACTGATCAATAAAGTGTGAAAGGGCTGAAGAAACAGACTGTATTTTTCTGGGACAGTAATTTTGTTCAATGAATTATTTATAAGAAGAATGAAGCAGAAACAAAAGAAATATGAAAGCATAAGGCTTACCTTATCAGTCAAAATCTTTCAAACATCAGCAATGAAGTTATAATCATTTGCCACATGCTGGGACATCCAAGAACAATGTAACATTCTGTCATGTAAAAAATGTATCATAATATGTAACAGAAATTAATCCCTGGTGAGCTGCTAAGTGTCTGTTGTGAGTTGTCCCTAATTGTGGGTCTTTGTTCTCATAGTAAGGTAAAATTTAAAAATTGCGTAAAAATAGACTTTTAGGGAGAGGATAAATACTTGATTCTTTTAGCATATGTTACATCATAAGCAATAAATGCCTCTACAGAACTATAAACATCTAGGCCTTATTTTGGCTACAAGGAAACTGAGGCCTAGGCAAATAACATAACTTAACAAAACTGACTAGCGGAATGTAAAATGAGAACTCAGGCTTTGTAATTATCAGTCCTTTATCGTTTACACTTCATGCCCTGCTTAATTTACAAGGCAACTGTGAGAAGTAACAGCAGGAAAAAACAAAGTCAGACTTCACTTTATGCTGAATTTCATTATTAGAGTAAGCAAGCTTTATTAATCCTAAAATGCATAACAGTTATATGACAATTAGATGATATCCATGGGAATATCCATGGATAATAATAGCTAGTAATTATGAGTACTTACTATGTCCCATGCTATCTTTTTTTAAAATTTTTATTCATTTATTTATTTATACAGCAGGCTCTTATTAGTTATGCATTTTATACGTATTAGTGTATACATGTCAATCCCAATCTCCCAAATCATCCCCCGACCCCACCCCCCCCACCCCCTTCCCCCTTGGTGTCCATACATTTGTTCTCTACAACTGTGTCTCTACTTCTGCCCTGCAAACTGGTTCATCAGTACCATTTTTCTAGATTCCACATATATGCATTAATACACGATATTTGTTTTTCTCTAACTTACTTCACTCTGTATAACAGTCTCTAGGTCCATCCACACCTCTACAAATGACCCAGTTTTGTTCCTTTTTATGGCTGAGTAATATTCCATTGTATATATGTACCACATCGTCTTTATCCATTCATCTGTCGATGGGCATTTAGATTCCTTCCATGACCTGGCTATTGTAAATAGTGCTGCAGTGAACATTGGGGTTCATGTGTCTTTCTGAATTATGGTTTTCTCTGGGTATATGCCCAGTAGTGGGATTGCTGGGTCATATGATAATTCTATTTTTAGTTTTTTTTAAGGAACTTCCATACTGTTCTCCATAGTGGCTGTATTAATTTACATCCCCACCAACAGTGCAAGAGGGTTCCCTTTTCTCCACACCCTTTCCAGCATTTATTGTTTCTAGAGTTTTTGATGATGGCCATTCTGAATCTGATTTGCATTTCTCTAATAATTAGTGATGCTGAGCAGCTTTTCATGTGCTTCTTGCCCATCTGTATGTCTTCTTTGGAGAAATGTCTACTTAGGTCTTCTGCACATCTTTAAGTTGGGTTGTTTGTGTTTTTAATATTGAGCTGCATGAGCTGTTTATATATTTTGGAGATTAATCCTTTGCCCGTTGGTTGGTTTGCAAATATTTTCTCCCATTCTGAGGGTTGTCTTTTGGTCTTGTTTATGGTTTCCTTTGCTGTGTAAAAGCTTTGAAGTTTCATTAGACCCCATTTATTTTTGTTTTTATTTCCATTGCTCTAGGAGGTGGGTCAAATAAGATCTTGCTGTGATTTATGTTAAAGAGTGTTCTTCCTGTGTTTTCCTCTAAGAGTTTTATAGTGTCCAGTCTTACATTTAAGTCTCTAATCCATTTTGAGTTTATTTTTGTGTATGGTGTTAGGGAGTGTTCTAATTTCATTCTTTTATATGTAGCTGTTCTGTTTTCCCAGCACGACTTATTGAAGAGGCTAGCTTTTCTCCATTGTATATCCTTGCCTCCTTTGTCATAGATTAGTTGACCATGGGTGCCTGGGCTTATCCCTGGGCTTTCTATCATGTTCCATTGATCTATATTTCTGGTTTTGTGCGAGTACCATATTGTCTTGATTACTGTAGCTCTGTAGTATAGTCTGAAGTCAGGGAGTCTGATTCTGCCAGCTCCGTTTTTTTCCCTCAAGATTGCTTTGTCTATTCAGGGTCTTTTGTGTCTCCATACAACTTTTAAGATTTTTTTGTTCTAGTTCTGTAAAAAATGGTAATTTGATAGGGGTTGCATTGAATCTGTAGATTGCTTTGGGTAGTAGAGTCATTTTCACAATGTTGATTCTTCCAGTCCAAGAACATGGTATATCTCTCCATCTATTTGTGTCATCTTTGATTTCTTTCATCAGTGTCTTATAGTTTTCTGAGTACAGGTCTTTTACCTCCTTAGGTAGGTTTATTCCTAGGTATTTTATTCTTTTTGTTGCAATGGTGAATGGGATTGTTTCTTTAATTTCTCTTTCTGATCTTTCCTTGTTAGTGTATAGGAACGCAAGAGATTTATGTGCATTAATTTTGTAGCCTGCAACTTTACCAAATTCATTGATTTGCTCTACTAGTTTTCTGGTGGCATCTTTAGGATTATCTATGTATAGTATCATGTCATCTGCAAACAGTGACAGTTTTACTTCTTTTCCAATTTTTATTTCTTTTTCTTCTCTGATTGCCAAGCCTAGGACTTCTAAAACTATGTTGAGTAACAGTGGCGAGAGTGGACATCCTTGTCTTGTTCCTGATCTTAGAGGAAATGCTTTCAGTTTTTCAACACTGAGAATGATGTTTGCTGAGGTTTTGTCATATATGGCCTTTATTATGTTGAGGTAGGTTCCCTCTATGCCCACGTTCTGGAGAGTTTTTATCATAAAAGGGTGTTGAATTTTGTCAAAAGCTTTTTGTGCATCTATTGAGATGATCATATGGTTTTTCTCCTTCAATTTGTTAATATGGTGTATCACATTGATTGATTTGCATATATTGAATCATTCTATCCTCTAAATGCTTTATGAATACTAACTCATTTAATTCCTGATAAAGGTATCATTATTATTATTACTCTTAGTTTACAGATGGGGACTCTGAGTCACTGTAAGTTTAAGGCAAAGACATAATCACATCATCAAATAATATCTTTTTTTTTCCTTATTGATGGATGCTTATATAAGATCAAAAAATGATTGTAGAAAAGAATAAATGCATTATATTCTTGAGATAAATGTATCTGTTCTTGAGATGAACTGAGAAAATATATATGTCTGGGGTAACATATAGAATAATTATCTATATATGAATATATCATAAGTTCATAGGAAAATTGTAGAATGGAATGTCTTGGAACAAATAATATGAATAAGCTTATACACTAAAATATCTTTCACAGTTGTTAAGGTCTTATGATTTAAGAACAGCTCATATTTCCTTCTTTTCTCACCATACTTCCTCATACTAGGACCAAAGGCAACTCATCCTTGCCTGGTGTTTTTTGGTTATTGATCTATTCTGTGTATCAGTGAAGCACTGAAGCCCAAGATGGCAGAATTTATATTGAGTCATTTCCTCTTAATATCCTTTTCCTGAGTGTTTTTTTCTCTTTTTTTCCAATTTAAGGTAACTTTAGAGAGCTCCCCTTTCTCTGATAAAGGCACCTTTGATTTGCACTTAGAGCTTTTGGGGCTGGCTGTATGCCTCTTCACAGGAGAAAAATATCACTTTGTAAGAATGTATTCTGGCAGTGGGACCCTGAATTGCTAGGTTAAGCATTAGTTAGTGAAGAGAAGGTAGACACTTTTTAAATTATTAAAGTACAACTGGTATATCACATCTCTAATGTTTCCAGGGAAGGACTACTGAAGAATTTATCACTTGTAGATTTATTTCTTTACAAAACTTGCCTCCTTTTTACTTAATGAAAATTTGAGTGGTTCAATTCCCATAAAAATATCGTTTATGCTAGTTATAATGACAGCAAGAAAGGGTTAGAAAGTTACACTGTGGTAGAGTAAGCTGCCAGTCCTACATAAAACACCTGCAAACAGAAACACAAGACACTCTGTTCTCCTCATTGTGTTCATGCTTTCAATGCTTTGAGGGGACGCAACACTTTTCCTTAGGAAGTATTCAGATATCGTCAGGATGGTTTCACCCATTCCCAGACTGAATCTGCAAAAAAAACTTTCAAGATTTTGCATGCTTTTGCGTTTCCTGGGCCCATTTCTCTGTCAATTACAATAAAGTCGTTTCCCCTGAATGCTGACCATACTCTGCAAGAATTTAAATCGAGAAGGTATTTTTTGTTTCTGGATGAATTTTATAATGAAACACTACCAGTAGAAATCAGGGAAGGGGCTGTTAATACAAAGATCTTTAACACAAAACAGTGATGACTTTAGAAATAGAGCACATAATAGATGACACATAGTTTTTGTATGTTTGACTGCATGGGTGAAAGAATAAAAAACACCCAAGACAAATTGATAAGAGGAGCAAATGTAGGATGGTTATGGGCAAGAGGGACTGTATTCTTCCTTCATTCATTATCCAATGGAAAGTTTGTAACACTGATTTCAAACTGAAATCGCAAACAAAAGGAAATGTAAATTCCAGGTAAAGAATATAAAATATAATACCAAGAAATTTATTAATTTGACAGCTAGTGAGCAGTGCAAAACACTCCTAGAAGATAGGAGTACGGGCTATTGATTCCCAAACCAAAACCATTACTACAAGGGATAGAAAATGGGATTATGTCCAAGAAATGTTTTTCATTCAAGTTTTTTTTCCCCAAATACTACTGCATCTCTTTTGTCATAAAGCAAAAAGTGCTATGTGAATTTATTTCTGAAAAACATAAATATATTTGCAAATGCCAGAAGAAAATTCTCATAGAATGGATAATAATGTATGTAGGTATGAAATTGTCCTGACCACTACCCTCCCCTTCACCCAAACAAATTCCAAGGCATTACAAGGTTTGGGTGTCTGGTATCATGAATCCATGCTGCAGGAGCCCTTCAGCTGCTCCCCAATATTCTTGGGGTCAGGACAAAACATCAGAATGGGCCTAAAATGCCCTTGACTCTCATCTTACTTCCCTAATCTTGGGTCTCACCAATACGAGCATATTGAATAATGTCCTAAAATGTTTGGTTTTGTTCCTGACTTTTGGGCTTTTGTAATTTTTGTTTGTTTGCTTGAAGAACACTCCATCCTTCCTTCTTCTTTGCTTAATCTTGTTCAGATTTCCATGATGGTGTCACTCCCTCTGTCTAGCCTTCTCTGAAGCCCTCCACTTATACACCTCCATAGCATCCTATCAACCCCCAGTCATATAACTGCTGTGTGTGTGTATGTTGTTTGTAAACCACCCAGTCTATGGTATTTTTGTATAGCCACCCAAATGAACTAAGATAGTCTTCCTCTGCAGGCTGTAAGGACTGGGCATGAAATTGTCTTCTGCACCACTGTGTTTCCAGCATCTTAGCCCAGCACCTGCTTCACAGTGGTGCTCAATAAATATTTAATGAATAAACAGATCCACTAACTATCTCAGAATTCTAGAATATGACTTTCTTACTACCAAGGTCTGAAGTTGATCTGTGGCTAAGTAGGGGAGGTTGTCTACCTCCTGAACGTGGTGGTACAGTTGGAAAGCAAACCATTATTCATGGAGTAATCAGCTCATGCTCTAGCTAACTGGAAACTCTCAGCTAACAAAGAATGGCAAATTACTGAAGAATGTATGTGACCTTATGGATTTTTTCTGCCTGTTCATCTAACCCACTCCATCTTGGAGACTCAGTTCATATTGCACCTCTCCTTTAGGAAGCCTGCCTCGACGTCTCTAACAACTCGGATCTCCACTTATCTCTTCCACTTTACTGTCTAAGCTACTGGAAAAGTGTTTATAATAAAGACCCACAAAGAGTGGTCAAGGTGAATCTGCCAAAGGTCAGTGGTCTGGATGCATGGCTTTGCAGGGAATCCTTTGACTTAATGAGCTCATCTTGGTCCTCAACCATAATGTGATGGTTTTGCAACTCTGTCTGCTCAGGATTCTGAGATTGAATAGTATCAGGAAATGTCTTACTAGTAAGGGATTGAAGTTTATAAATCAGAAAAGTCTGTTCATTAATTTATAATGAGAAAGACAAGCACTGAGTGAACCTAGCTGTCATGTTAGTCCAACCAGTGTTTTCTTCCTATAGACATGAAAATTGTCAGAAGTTTGCTTATTGAGCCCTGGAATCAGAACAAGGGAATCACAAATATTGAATGGCATCAGGCTTGAAAGGGTTATTTTCTTCCTACATCAGGGCTATAGATACATAGACAATACAAAACTGAAATATTCTTGAGAGTTTAAAAGAACACTATAAAAATTACACTGGGACAATTGGTGTGAGTATTGTCCAAGGCAAATTAGGACACATGATTGCTAGGGATATTAAATAACAGGAAGAAGGTGGTATCTACTCTTTCCTAACGAATGTTCAAATGACTATAAAGATGTATATAGTCCCTTAGCTTCCAGAAGCCTTCTTTGTGGCAGGGAAGGAACGCTTCTAGAAGCTAAAGGACTATATACATGCATGCATATATATATGTGTGTGTGTATATGTATATATGTTGTATAAGCTACAACTATAGGAACTGACTTCTGCCAAAAACAAGTGAGCTGAGAACCCCAAGCCTCCGATGAGACAACAGCCCTGGTTAACACCTTGATTGCAGCCTACAAGAACCTGAGCAGTGGATCCAGCTAAGCCTTGCTGTGTCCAGACTCCATATTCACGGAAATGGTGAGCTAGTATATATGTGTTGTTTTAAGCCACTACACTTGTGGTAATTTGTTACTCAGTAAAAGAAAACTAATACAGGAAGTTTTAACTATCCATTCCTAAAATACGGTAATATTGAATTCCTGCTAGTGAGCAAGTGAGAGTTATATCCTTGAGCGCAAAGACAAGGTCTTTTTCTTATCTTGTATACGCGAAAGTATCTATCATAATGTAGATATAGAGATAGATGTAGTAGAGCGTCTTCTAAAATAAATAGATAGATAAGCAAGTAAGTAAATAAATAAATAATAACTAGCTAGATAGATAGAATTAATTCATTAATTTACAGTAAGTCATTTTTATTTCCTGTAATATTCTCTACCTAAAGAGAGAGGGTAGAAGACTACTAAAAATATTATCAAACTCTCTTGCATAAAACTCTCTTGCTTAAAGTACACCCTTTCACTCGAATACGTGGCACAGGCCCCGCATGATTTGCTTCTGCTTCCTTCATCAATTTCTTCTACCCCCTGTTCTTTTTCCGCATGCTCCAACCACACTACATTTCATTCCAATGATAAGCTTTCTTTTTTCTAATGGGAAGAGTATTATTATTCATGCAATAGCCCTTTTGTGAGAAATTAAATGAGATTATACATTAAATCAGAGCAATGTTTAGCTTCCAAAAAGCAAACAATGAATACTAGCTCTTAATAATTTTACTAAGACCTTTGCATATGTTGTTCCTTCGCTCTGCAATGCTTTTCTTGCTGCTTTCTCCCTCTTTACCCAGCTAAGTAGTTGACTCAGCCTTCAGGTTTCAGTTTAGATACATTTATTTTGGAAGTCTTTCCTGACACCACCCACCACTGTCCCTAGATTAGGCCTCCCTGTTACATTGTGCCACAGTTGACTAGATTTTCCTTTCATAGCATTTGTTATAATGCCAACTAAATGTCATTTATATGATTTATATGATTAGTAGTGTAAGGTCTGCTTCTTCTACTAAAACCACAAGGTTCATGAGGGCAAAGACCCTGTCTGCCTTATTTACTACTACTATTTACTAATTCCAGTATAGGGTCTGGCACATAAGATCTGTTCAAAACTATTTGTAAATGGTAAAAGAATAAAGAAAAAAATGATTATAGGAAAAGCATTCACTGAGAAAGAGAGTATCAATGGAATGGCCCTTAAATTGTCTTGCTACAACTCTAAGATAAATAAAAATTGAAGAGGGCCAACCAATGTATTAAATGGAAACATATGTATTTAAATTTGGTGAAATTAATTTTGCCAAAGATATCAGATTAAAACCTTCAAAATATCACATTATAGAAGAATTCAGAGTCAACTATAGTCATTATTTCAGGTATGGTTGGAAAAAAGCCAGAGTTGGCAGTTTCTCTCTCCATCCCTCATGCGTTATTAGGCTAAAGTTAGCTACTATAATAAACAAACTCCCAAATTTCAGAGGTACGATGAATGTTTACTTTGAGTTGTAACAATCTAATGTGGGTGTTTAGTTAAGTGGCTTTTTTGTAGGCTGAGATTTAGGGATTCCAGTCTCCTCTCATCTTTTGACTCTGCCATCTTCTCCCGGGAGGGAAAAGAACAGGGTGACTATGAGTGAGAGGTTATTATGGACCACACTGGAAATGGAGCGTCTCATTCCTGCTACCATTCTGTGAGTAGCAACTTCAACATGGCGACACCGCAACGGAAAGTAGGCTGGAAATACTGCCAGGCTGTATCCTCAGGAAGAAAAAGAAGCTGATGTGGTGAGAGCTTAGCCACTCTCTGCCACGACATGCAAAATGAAAAGTGCATCCTGTCCCCACACCACTCCGAACTTTAGGAGGTTTATACAACTGCAGATGGACTTTTTTTTATATACCAAAGACATATCTGTGACCTTCCAGAATGTAAAAAGATATAGGCATTATGTTATGTCAAAATGACCCCAAATGCCATAAATTAAGCATGATAACATCAACCTTGAGTAAGTCAAGCATCAACCTTTCTATTACATAAAAACATTACTGGGCTTCCCTGGTGGCGCAGTGGTTGAGAGTCCGCCTGCCGAAGCAGGGGATACGGGTTCGTGCCCCCGGCCCGGAAGATCCCACATGCCGCGAAGTGACTGGGCCCGTGAGCCATGGCCGCTGAGCCTGCGCGTCCAGAGCCTGTGCTCCGCAATGGGAGAGGCCACAACAGTGAAAGGCCCGCGTACTGCAAAAAAAAAATAAAATAAAATAAAATAAAATTACTAAATTAGGCTTTATCCCTCTATTTTTAACAGAATATTTGGGAATTTGATTATTACAGACCAGTTATTTCTAAAAATGATTAACACTTCCACAGGGCACTGCTAAAATGCACCGAGGCTTTTTTTTTTTTTTTTTTTGCGGTACGCGGGCCTCTCACCGCTGTGGCCTCTCCCGTTGCGGAGCACAGGCTCCGAACGCACAGGCTCAGCGGCCATGGCTCACGGGCCGAGCCGCTCCGCGGCATGTGGGATCTTCCCGGACCGGGGCACGAACCCGCGTTCCCTGCATCGGCAGGCGGACTCTCAACCACTGCG
>NC_041231.1:20031413-20038191 GCF_002837175.3 Physeter macrocephalus
CCTGCATCGGCAGGCGGACTCTCAACCACTGCGCCACCAGGGAAGCCCTGCACCAAAGCATTTTAATTGCCTATGAATATTCAAAACCTCATTATTGTTGCAGTTTATAATTATCAAATTCCCTTGACAAAAATGTGTAGCATACAATAAAAAAAAGGCAATCCATTTAAAAGTGTTGACATCTATATTCAACCATTTCATATTAGTTCTTAGCTTTTGAGTTTGTATCATTACAATTCATTTTGGGGAGATACTAAGATTGTGGGCATTCTTTCCCCTTCAAAGTGCAGCCTGTTGATTGTGTACATTTCCTGCTTGGAGCATATGATATTTTATATAAGACATTACATGTATAGAACTGACATAAAATAAAGAATGAAAGTTGGATGGTGATAAAGATTTGTGTGAAATAGAAAGCAAAACCAGAAGTTAAGAATATCTTCCCTGGTTTTGGAAGAATCATGATGGTAAAGAGGCAATGGAAACAAATTTGTAATGCTAAGCACTGGAATACCATTGATGGTATTCCCATACCAAGATGCATTCCATTGAAAAAAATCACAATTTTCCCAACAAGTAGACCGACATCTTTATTTGATCATCAAAACAGACCTGGAAGAAAGTCAAAGAAGCTATACAAATCCTCCCCCAGTATGAGACAGGTTTTACTTAGATGTCTGTAGACTAGTTTTTTCTTTTTATAAATATTTATGGAGTTCCTTCACGTGCCAGGAACTTTGTCAGTAGGAGGAGACATATTGATGCATAAAGTAAAAGTAGTATCCTCAAGTAGCTCAGAACCCGTGCATCTCTATTTTCAGATCCACGTTTTACCAATCTCTGTTTTCTTTCCTTTTCTTTCTTTCACCTTCTTAATTCCCTTTTAAAAAATAGTCCTTCAGCAAACACTCACTTCATATTCACTATGTGTGAGAGAATGTACTAGGTGATAGTATCTAGCTGCTCACGGTACATTCAGAGAGACAAACACATAAACCTACACTTATAGCACAGTGTGGAAGCTTAGTGATAAAAGCAGGAAAAAAAAAAAAAAGGATGTTTTAGTTCATGACCCGACCCAACCTTCAGGAAAACCTACTCTGAGAAGTTGACAACTGATTTAAATAATAAAATATCAATTTAAGTTAGTCAGCTAAGCAATAGTAGATCTGGGAGAGATGGTCCAAAATTCTAGGTAAAGGTAAAAGCAAGAAAAAGGCAAGGTGAAGAGAAAGAGCAGGAGTTGTATATGGAACTAAAAGTCTGGATTTCTTGCTGCAATCCAAAGGCTGGAAATAGAGCCCTAACCAGACCACTTGGACTGAAGTGGGAAAGAGTTAGATCCTTTGATGGAGAAAGGGGGGTGATATTTGGAAAGCCAATAGTCCACATCAACATCAGCAATCACTGTGAGGTCTTAAGCTCAGCATTTTTGACAGATCAAGTAGAGCATAATAAAGAGGACTCTAGTGCCATGCTTCTCCAGAGATACAGGGAAAGATATGGAGATAACAGCAGGGTTATCTGAGTTTTTTTTTTTTTCCAAGATGTCTATTAGTGTATCCTCACTCCACTCCCAGCCTCATAAATCCAGAGATTTTGATCCATCCTTGAATAGAGAATGGGAAGTAGATGGTGCTCAGCCATATTCATTTTCTTATCATGATTTCCCTCCTCTGCTCCATCACCAATTAAAATCAATGATAGAGAGGATTTGAATATATTATATATGATTGAGTTCATAAATACACAAAAAGATAACACATAATATTTAACTGTAGTGTTTGCAATGCAATAACACTAAATATTAGCAGCAAAGTTTTAACCACTTGTCAACTACTTGGAAACTGGATAACAATCTGAGACTTATTTGGGTATCAATTTTGATTTAAAAAAATTTGAAAGACAACTAGAGGCTATTTAGAAAATTAAAAGTGATAGCACAGCATGTTAATAGTCACATGGAATGCTTTCAAACCTTTTTTAGAGGCAAATTCACCATATCTGTATACATAGCCTTGAAGATATGGCAGACTTTCTCACAGATTTCTGCTGAGTAATAGCATCGAGTCCTTCCTTATATTCATATAAGTTTGAAGTGCCCTACATTTAATAGGGAAAGTTAACAGAAAGTACAACTTGAGGGAATAATTTTAAAACATGACATAAAAATAATTATCTTTTATATATAAGGAGTGTTTATAAATGGATAGAAAAGGGCACATGCTATAATAGAAAAGAGGCACATGACCTTAACAGGTAATTTGAGAAACAAGAGATACATGTAGCTATCAAGCATATTAAAAATCTCAAGTTTATTAGCCAACAAAAAGGATGAAATTTATAACTAGATACCATTTTTTTCTGATAAGAATTTAAGCTAATATTTATTAAACATTTAATCTATAAGAAGGTGCTGTGCAAAGCTCTACATGTATTAGTACATTTAATGCAACCATCTTATAAGGGTGGGTACTATTATTATAATAGTTTTTATAAATGATAAAATTGAGACATACAAAGGCTATGCATTTGTCCTTGGCAGTAGATCTTGAATAAAACTGACAAATATTTAATACACAGCAGAACCTAGTGCTGGAGATGCTATAGCAGAATGGCATGCTTGCAGATACCACAAGTTTAACTTGGTACAATTTTCCTAAAAAGCAACTTGTAAGCATAAATGAAAAGCTTTAAAGTCCATAAAATCTGTAAAATGCTCCACTTCTATGAATTTGTACTGAAGGAAAAAAGTCAGAGATCAGTGATGTTTAAGGAAGTTCACAGGAACGTTATGAAGAGAGCACAATTTTATAACCAAACATGAAAGATATTTGGTTACAAATAATATGGTATACCCAGAAACTGAAATCCTAAAAGGTCATTTAAAATAATTAACATAAGGATATGATAAGGTGGGGAAATGGCCATGGCATAATGAAATAAATAAAAACAGTATTCAAGGGAGTTGGTTCAAAATGGTAGCATAGGGAGATTCTGAACTCATATCCTCTCACAGATGCTACAAATCTACAGCTGCATGTGAAGCAATTCCCTCTGGAAAGGACCTGAAAACTAGTTGAACACCTCTTCCACAACAAAGGATAAAGGGGCCACATCGATATGGGTAGGAGATGCAGAGACATGGTCTTGCCAAAAACTCCATCCTTGGCATGGCAACCCACAATTGAGAGGGATTTCAAAATATGAAGCTTCTTTGTGAGGAGTGAGGGGTTTGTGCCCCACATCAGGCACCCCAAACTCTTGAGACCTGCATCAGTGGGATGAGTCACCACAATGCCTGGATTTGAAAACCAAAGGGGCTTGTGTCCAGGAGAACCATAGGGCTATAGGGTATAGAGAGTCTGCTCTTAAAGGGCTCATGCAGACTCACTTGCCCCAGGACCCAGTGCAAAAGCAACAGTGTGAATAGCAACTAGAACACATGAGAAGGAGATTCATTTGTTAGTGTTACAGCAACTGCTGGAGGAGCATGAATTTGTTGGGATCCTTTCCAGGGACAGAGGCACCGGCAGTTGCCATTTTTGCATTCTCCATCTACCTTGCTAGTCCTGGCACTGGAGAGTACCATTTTTGCAATCTCTAGAGCTGATGGGCACATCCATCCCCCATTCTGCTCCTGCAGTCCCACCAAAGTCAGCTGGGCGTGCACAGCGCACACAGAGGACACCACTAGAGCACCTGGCTCTGGAGGATAGGGGCGGGGTTGCAATTCTGGGCTCCATGGGTCTGAAACTACTGAAGAGGCACTTCTAGGCACCCTCAACAACCAGGACCTTTCAAGAAAAAATCATGCTGCATAGACAATCACAAAGGCTCTAAGAGACAACAATGGGTGAGGGCATACTTAAATGATAAGGCTCATCTCCTACCCAAGACCACTCCTTCA
Organism: Physeter macrocephalus; assembly: GCF_002837175.3. NCBI lineage: Eukaryota > Metazoa > Chordata > Mammalia > Artiodactyla > Physeteridae > Physeter > Physeter macrocephalus. The sequence continues at coordinate 20,035,324 of NC_041231.1, forward strand.
AGACAAGGAGAGATAGATAGATAGATGTTGCACCTAATATGTAAAAATAAACCTAGAGATGGGGCTTCCCAGGTGGTGCAGTGGTTGACAATCTGCCTGCCAATGCAGGGGACACGGGTTCGAGCCCTGGTCTGGGAGGATCCCACATGCCGCAGAACAACTAGGCCCGTGTGCCACAACTACTGAGCCTGCGCGTCTGGAGCCTGTGCTCCACAACAAGAGAGGCCGCGATAGTGAGAGGCCCACGCACCGTGATGAAGAGTAGACCCCGCTTGCCACAACTAGAGAAAGCCCTCACACAGAAACGAAGACCCAACACAGCAAAAATAAATTAATTAATTAATAAACTCCTATCTCCAAAAACAAAAAAAATAAAAAATAAAAAAATAAACCTACAGAGGTAAGCAAAATGAGGAAACAAATGAATATGTTCCAGATGAAAGAACAAGATAAAACCCCAGGAAAAGACCTTAATGAAATAGAGATAAGTAATTTGCCTGATAAAGAGTTCAAAGTAATAGTCATAAAAATTATCTCTGAGTTCAGGAGAAGAATGAATGCACACAGCAAGAATTCAACAAGGAGAGAGAAAATATAAGACAGTACCAAACAGAAATCTCAGAGCTGAAGAAAGCAATAACTGAACTAAAAAATACACTAGAAGGGTTCAACATCAGACTAGATGAAGCAAAGAAAAGGATCAGAGATCAGGGACACAGGTCAGTGGATCTCACCCAAACAGAGCAGCAGAAAGAAAAATGAATTTTAAAAACTGAAGATAGCTTAAGGGACCTAAGGAAAAACATCAAAAGGAATAACATTTGCATTATTATAGGAGGTTCCAGAAAAAGAAGATAGAGAGAAGGAGGTAGAAGATTTATTTGAATAAATGATGAAGGAAAACTCCCCTAACCTGGTGAAGGAAACAGACATTCAGACCCAGGAAGCTCAGAGGGTTCCAAACAAGATGCTCTTAAAGAGACCAACACCATGTCAAAGTATAATCAAAATGTCAAAAGTTAGAGAGAAAATCTTAAAAGCAGCAAGAGCAAAACAACTTGTTACATACAATGGAAACCCCATAAGACTATCAGCAGAATTCTCAGCAGAAACTTTGCAGACCAGAAGGGAGTGGCATGATATATTCAAAGTGCTGAGAGGAAAAAAACCAAAAAACAAACAAAAACAAAAACAAACAAACAAAAAAACAACTTTCAACCAAGAATACTCTACATAGCAAGGTTTTCATCCAAAATTGAAGGAGTGATAAAAGAGCTTTTCAGGCAAACAAAAGCTCAAGGAGTGAATCACCACTAAACTGGCCTTACTAGAAATGTTAAAGGAGTTTTTTAAGCTGAAAAAAAGGGCACTAATTAGTAAAAAGAAAACATATGAAAGTTAAAAAAAACCCTCACTGGTAAAGGTAGATATATAGTAAAGGTAGTGAACTGAACACTTATAAAGCTAGCATGAAGATTCAAAGATGAAAGTAGTAAATATAACTATAATTACATTAATCAGTTAAGGGATATACAAAATAAAAACACATAAAATGTGACATCAAAAATATAAAATGTGTTGGGGGGAGTAATAATTTAGAGTTTTAGAATGTGTTCAAACTTAATTTACTATCAAAATAAAACAGATTGTTTTTATGTATATATGGAGGCTTGTATATGTGAGCCTCATGGTAATATAAGATACACAAAAGATAATGAGAAAGGAACCAAGGAGCCTCAGCATAACACTAAAGAAAGTCATCAAACCATAAGGGAATAAAGCAAGAGAAAAACAAAAAAACAGAAAGGAGCTACAAAACAGCCAGAAAATAATGAACAAAATAGCAATAAGTACATACCTATAAATAATTATTTTAAAGGTAAAGGGGCTAAACTTGCCAATCAAAAGACACAGAATGGCTGAATAGATCAAAAAATAAGACTCATCTATATGCAGCCTACAAGACACTCACTTCAGATATAAGGACACATATAGACTGAAAGTGAAGGGATAGAAAAAGATGAATCATGCAAAAGCAAACCAAAGGAAAGTTAAGGTAGCTAGGCTTATATAAGGCAAAAAAAACCCCAAAAAAACCCGGAAAACTGTAAGAAAATAGAAAGATGGGCATTACCTATGATAAATGGTTCAATCCATCAAAAAGATATAACATTTGGAAACACTTATGCACCCAGCATAGGAGCACCTAGATATATAAAGCAAATATTAACAGCCCTAAAAGGAGAAACTGACAGCAATACAACAACAGTAGGGGATTTCGACGGCCAAAAAGCACATGAAGAGATGCTCAACATCATTAATTATCAGAGAAATACAAATCAAAACCACAAAGAGGTATCACCTCACCCTGGTGAAAATGGCCACCATCAAAAACTCTGCAAACCATAAATGTTAGAGAGGGTGTGGAGAAAAGGAGACCCTCCTACACTGTTGGTGGGAATGTAAATTGGTACAACCACTATGGAGAACAGTATGGAGGTTCCTTAAAAAACTAAAAATAGAACTACCATATGATCCAGCAATCCCACCCGTGGGCATGTATCCAGAGGAAACCATACTTTGAAAAGATACATGCACCCCAATGTTCACTGCAGCACTATTTACAACAGCCAGGACATGGAACCAACCTAAATGTCCATCAACAGAGGAATGGATAAAGAAGATGTGGTACATATATAGAATGGAATATTACTCAACCACAAAAAGAATAAAATAATGCCATTTTCAGCAATATGGATGGACCTAGAGATGATCATACTAAGTGAAGTAAGTCAGACAGAGAAAGACAAATATCATATGATATCACTCATATGTGGAATCTAATTTTTTTTTTTTTTTTTTTTTTTT
>NC_041231.1:20038453-20041642 GCF_002837175.3 Physeter macrocephalus
CGAACCCGGTTCCCCTGCATCGGCAGGCGGACGCGCAACCACTGCGCCACCAGGGAAGCCCCTGGAATCTAATTTTTTTAAAAAAGATACAAATGAACTTATTTATAAAACAGAAACAGAATCACAGATTTTGCAAACAAACTTATAGTTACCAAAGGGGAAATGTGCGGGGGGCGGAAATTAGGAGCTTGGTATTAACATACACACACTACTATACATAAAATAGGACCTACTGTATAGCACAGGGAACTCTACCCAATATTCTGTAATAACTTATATGAGGAAAGAATCAGAAGAAGAATGAATATATGTATACGTATAACTGAATCACTTTGCTGTACACCTGAAACGAATATAACATTGTAAGTCAACTATGAGCCAATAAAATAAAACATACACACACACACACACACACACACACAAACACACACAATAGGAGGGGATTTAATACCCTACTTACATCAATGCATAGATCATCCAGACAAAAAATAAGGAAACACTGGCCTTAAATGATATATTAGATCAAAAGAACTTAATAGATACAGAGAGAGCACTGCATCTTAAACCAGCAGAATACATATTCTTCTTACAGGCACATCAAATGTTCTTTAGGACAGACCACATGTTATGCCACAAAATGAGTCTCAAAAATTTTAAGAAGACTGAAATCATATCAAGCATCTTTTCTGACCACAATGGTATAAAACAAGAAATCAAATACAAGATGAAAACTAGAAAAATCACAAATATGAGAATAAATAACATGTACTGAACAACCAAAGGGTCAATGAATAAATCAAAGAAGAAATTTTAAAAAACCTTGAGACAAATAAAAATGAAAATACAACATACCAATATTTATGGGATGCAGTAAAAGCAATTCTAAGAGTAAAGCTTCTAGTAATAGAGGCCTATCTCTAGAAGCAGGGAAAATCTCAAATAAACAATCTAACTTTCCACCTTAGAAACTAGGAAAAGACGAATAAATGAAATGCAAAGTAAATAGAAGAAAGGAAATAATAAAGGCCAGAGCAGAAATAAATGAAACACAGGAAAAAAAAAAGAGAGAGAGAGAAAGGGAGAGAGAAAAAGAAAACAGAAAAGATCAGTGAAATTAAGAGCTGGTTGTTTGAAAAGATAAACACAAATGACAAAACTTTAGCTAGACACACTAACAAAAAAAAAAAGAGAGAAGAGTCAAATAAACAAAATTAGAAATGAAAGAGAAGTTACAAATGATACCAAAGAAATACAAAGGATCAGAAGAGACTGCTGTGAGAAATTATATGGCACCAAATTCCTAGATTTGTTGAAATTATATAAATTCCTAGAAACATACAATCTTCAAAAATTGAATCATAAAGAAATAGAAAATCTAAGTAGACTAGTTACTAGTAAGGAGATTGCATCAGTAATCAAAACAAAACAAAACAAAAAACCCTCACAACAAACAAATATGCAGGTACAGAATGCTTCACCGGTGAATTCTACCAAACGTTCAAATATGATTTAATACGTCTCCTTCTCAAATTTTTCCAAAAAATTAAATAGGAGGAAATGCATCCAAACTCGTTTATGAGGTCAGCATAACCCAGATAGGTAAACTATACAAGGACAACACAGAAATGAAAATTATAGGCCAATATCTCTGATGAACATAGATGAAAAAGTCCTCAACAAATTATTAGCAAACCAAATTCAACAATATGTTAAAAGAATCATACACCTTGATCAAGTGGGATCACTCCAGGAAATCAAGGATGGTTCACAAATTCAAATCAATCAATGTGATACACCACATGAACAAAATGAAGGATACTGCAGAAATACAAAGCATCATGAGAGATTACTACAAGCAACTGTATGCCAATAAAATGAACAACCTGGAAGAAATGGACAAATTCTTAGAAATGCACAACCTGCCAAGACTGAACTAGGAAGAAATAGAAAATATGAACAGACCAATCACAAGCACTGAAATTTAAACTGTGATTAAAAAACTTCCAACAAACAAAAGACCAGGACCAGATGGCTTCACAGGCGAATTCTATCAAACATTTAGAGAAGAGCTAACACCGATCCTTCTCAAACTCTTCCAAAATATAGCACAGGGAGGAACACTCCCAAACTAATTCTACGAGGCCACCATCACCCTGATACCAAAACCCAACAAAGATGTCACAAAGAAAGAAAACTACAGGCCAATATCACTGATGAACATAGATGCAAAAATCCTCAACAAAACACTAGCAAACAGAATCCAACAGCACATTAAAAGGATCATACACCATGATCAAGTGGGGTTTATTCCAGGCATGCAAGAATTCTTCAATATAAGCAACTCAATCAATGTGATACACCATATTAACAAAATGAAGGAGAAAAACCATATGATCATCTCAATCGATGCAGAGAAAGCTTTCGACAAAATTCAACACCCATTTATGATAAAAACACTGCAGAAAGTAGGCATAGAGGGAACTTTCCTCAACATAATAAAGGCCATATATGACAAACCCACAGCCAACATCGTCCTCAATGGTGAAAAACTGAAACCATTTCCACTAAGATCAGGAACAAGACAAGGTTGCCCACTCTCACCACTCTTATTCAACATAGTTTTGGAAGTTCTAGCCACAGCAATCAGAGAAGAAAAAGAAATAAAAGGAATCCAAATAGGAAAAGAAGAAGTAAAGCTGTCACTATTTGCAGATGACATGATATTATACATAGAGAATCCTAAGGATGCTACCAGAAAACTACTAGAGCTAATCAATGAATTTGGCAAAGTAGCAGGATACAAAATTAATGCACAGAAATCTCTGGCATTCTTATACACTAATGATGAAAAATCTGAGAGTGAAATTAAGAAAACACTCCCATTTACCATTGCAACAAAAAGAATAAAATATCTAGGAATAAACCTACCTAAGGAGACAAAAAACTTGTATGCAGAAAACTATAAGACACTGATGAAAGAAATTAAAGATGATACAAATAGGTGGAGAAATATACCATGTTCTTGGATTGGAAGAATCAACATTGTGAAAATGACTCTACTACCCAAAGCAATCTACAGATTCAATGCAATCCCTATCAAACTACCACTAGCATTTTTTACAGAACTAGAAAAAAAAATTTCACAATTTGTATGGAAACACAAAAGACCCCAAATAGCAAAAGCAATCT
>NC_041231.1:20042631-20070513 GCF_002837175.3 Physeter macrocephalus
GATGGATAGACCTAGAGTCTGTCATACAGAGTGAAGTAAGTCAGAAAGAAAAAAATAAATACCGTATGCTAACACATATATATGGAATCTAAGAAAAAAAAAAGGTCATGAAAAACCTAGCGGCAAGGCAGGAATAAAGACACGGACCTACTAGAGAATGGACCCGAGGATATGGGGAGGGGCAACGGTAAGCTGTGACAAAGTGCGAGAGTGGCTGGACATATATACATCACCAAACGTAAAATAGATAGCTAGTGGGAAGCAGCTGCATAGCACAGGGAGATCAGCTCGGTGCTTTGTGACCGCGAGGGGTGGGATAGGGAGGGTGTGAGGGAGGGAGACGCAAGAGGGAAGAGATATGGGAACATATGTATATGTATAACTGATTCACTTTGTTACAAAGCAGAAAGTAACACACCACTGTAAAGCAATTACACTCCAATAAAGATGTTTAAAAAAAAAAAGGAAGGATAAACATCATATGATCATCTCAAAAGATGCAAAAAAAAAAAAAGCATTTGGAGAAATTACAAAAAAAATTCCCATTTACAATAGCACCAAAATGAATTAAATATTTACAAATAAACTTAACCAAGCGGGTGAATGGCCTGTACATAGAACACTGTAAGAATTTGGTAAAAGAAATGAGGAGGACACAAATAAATGGGAAGATATTATATGTTCATGGGTGGAAAAATTAATATTAAAAAGTCCATACTCCAAAGCATTCTATAGATTCAATGCAGTCCCTATCAAAATTGCAATAACATTTTTCACAGAAATATAAAAAACAGTCCTAAAATTTGTACGGAACCACAAAATAACCCAAATAGCCAAATAAATCTTGAAAAAGAAGAAGCTGAAGGCATGATGTTTCTTGATTTTAAATTATATAACAAAGACATAGTAGTCAAACTAGCATGATACTAGCATGAAAGTAGATACAGAAATCAATGGAACAGAACAGAGATCCCAGAAATAAACCCATGCATATATGGTCAATTAATTTATAACAAAGGAGGCCAAAATAGATTGGGGAAAGGACTGTCTCTTCAAGAAATGGTGTTGGAAAAACTGGACGACCATATGTAAAAAACTGAATCTGGACCACAATCTTACACCATACACAAAAATTAACTTAAAATGGATTAAAGACTTGAGTGTAAAACCAGAATCCATAAAACTTCTAGGAGAAAACATAGGTGGTAAGCTCCTTAACATTGCTTTTAGTGATTTTTTCTTTTTTTTTTTTTTAGCTGACTCCAAAGGCAATGGCAAGAAAAGCAAAAATAAACCAATGGGACTCTGTCAAAAAAAAATAAAAAGTCTGCACAGCAAAGGAAACCATCAACAAAATACAAAGCCAACCTAGTGTATGGGAGAAGGTATTTTCAAGTCATATATTCGACAAGTGGTTTATATCTAAAATATATGAAGAACACATACAACTTAACAGCAAAAAAAAAATCCGATTAAAAAATAGGCAGAGTATCTGAATAGACATTTTTTCAAAGAAGACATACAGATGTCCAACAGGCAGACGAAAATATGCTCAACATCATTAATCATCAGGGAAATGTACATCAAAACCACAATGAGATATCACCTCATCACACCTGTCAGAATGGTAATTATCAAAAGGATAAGAAATAACAAGTGTTGGTGAGGAGGTGGTGAAAAGGAAATTCTCATGCACTGTTGGTGGGAATTGAAAACAGTACAGAGGTTCTTCCAAAAATTAAAAAGAGCACTACCATATAATCCAGCAATTCTACTTCTTATTCATCCAAAGAAAATGAAAACACTAATTTGAAAAGATATGTGCACCCCTATGTTCATTGCAGCATTATTTACTATAGCCAAGAAATGAAAAAAAACCTAAGTCCAGTGATAGATGAATGGATAAAGAAGATGTGGTATATGTGTATACTGTGGAATTCTACTCAGCCATAAAACAGAATGAAACGCTGTCATTTGCAACAACATGGATGGACGTTGAGGGTATTATGCCAGGTGAAATAAGTCAGAGAAAGACAAATATCACATGACCTCGCTTATCTGTGGAATATGAAAACACAACAAAGAAAACAAAACAGACTCACAGATACAGAGAACAAATGGCTGGTTGCCAGAGGAGAAGGGGTAAAGGGGTGGGTGAAATGAGGGAAAGGGATCAAATGGTGTAAACTTCCACTTATAAATAAGCCATGGGGATGTATTGTACATCATGGAGACTATAGTCAATAATATTTGGCCAATTTTAAAGTTGCTAAGAAAGAAAATGTTAAAAGTTCTCATCACACAAAAAAAATTTTGTAACTCTGTAGAGTGACAGATGGTAAATAGACTTAGTATGGTGATCATTTCAGAATACATGCAAATGTCAAGTCATTATGCTGTACACCTAAAACTGATACAATGCTGTATGTCAAACATCAACAAAGAAAAAATGTAAACACTAGAAAGTAAAACATGTTTAACCATGCTGGATCATTTTCATACATTGAAGAATAATGAAACAATGAACTGTTATTTTGCAACTGCTCACTTACAAAAAAACAGTACTCAAACTTTAAAAACCATGAATATAAAGTTTCATTTTACAAATTCTGTAATGAAACACATACATTAACACACTCACAGACAAATACATTAAATATAAGGGAAAATAAATCAAAAAATTAAGAGGAGAGTCGTTAGAAGGCATACTTTAGTTTTCTCCTTTTCTGCATAATTTTTGCAAGAATATTAATTTTTTAATTACAAAAAAGGAGATTAATATTTAATGTGTGCATTTCATATGTCTCAGATTTTAAGGCCTGTAGAATCAGGTAGAGTCAACACTGTCACAAAATGACAGCTGTTATCAAACATAGGGTCTCATTTAAATTAATGAGTAAATATCCTTTGCAGCAGATGTGTAAACAGGACCCTGATTAATGAATATGCTAACTATTCTCTGCTACACATATTAACCCCTGTTTGGTTTTTAATTGCCACACAACCTTATGAGAAAATTTATCATTTCCAGTCAAATCCCAAAGTTACAATTGCAGAATTTTTCTAACACTGCTTTCCTGACGTCGAGAATTGTCTGGGATAAGGATGACATATAGTCTCTTGTCACCACCTACAGCTCCCATTTGTTTGCCATCAGCTTTCCTAGAAAGCTCTCAGGCAGGTCCTGTTTAGGGAATGGTTCCTATTCTGGTAAGATGGGAATAAAGACAGTTACCTGCACACAGTGCAGGAAACTGTTAAGCCAGCGAGTCTTTTTTTGAGCCTGACTCCACGTGTCTCTGTCCTGGTCTTCTCATACTTTTCTGTTTCATTGTTTTACAAGACCTCTGAATTCTGCCACAGTATTCCCATTTGGACTCCCAGGTCTATGGCACAAATGGCACCTCCTATAATTGCATATTGTAGAAACTGCAAAAGTCCTTGTTTATCTTTGCTCAGTACCACACTGCTCAAGCTAGACTCTGAAATCAAGCTTCCCAGGGTTATCTCTGGTTTCTAATTTCATTTCTAAGTCAGTGATTCTCAACCTTGGCTCTGCATTGGTTTAACCTAGGGAGCTTTAAAAATTTCCAGGGCCCAGCATACCAGCAAGCACCCAAGGACAATTAAATCGGAATCTTTGGAGGTCTGTCCCAGGCAAATGTAAAGCCCCCCAGGTGATTCCATCATGAAACCAAAGCTGAGAGGTCTAAGTTTTGGTCTTCTCAAAGTGAAGACAATTTCAATACAGTCAGCCCTCCATATCCTTGGGTTCCACATTCCTTGGTTTAACCAACCTGGGATCAAAAATATAAAAAAAAAAAATTCTAGAAAGCTCAAAAAAGCAACACTTCAATTTGACGCATGCTGGCAACTATTTACATAGCATTTACATTGTATTAGGTATTATAAGTAATCTAGAGATTATTTAAACCATATGGGAGGGTGTGCTTATATGCAAATACTATACCATTTTATATAGGGGCCTTGATGTGCAGATTTTAGTGTTCACCAGGGTCTGGAACCAATTCCCTGCAAATACCAAGGACTACTATACTTATTTTTGAGACCTTTTTTCCATTCTATTCCCTCAGGGCAATTCTGAGCCTCCTTAGCAGTATCAGAGACACCTATAAACTGAAATTAAAAGATGTCAAAACTGCCATCGGCCCAAACAAATTAGTTAGCAAGGTAATGAACCATTTCCCACTCTAGTCTTCTTTTAGTGCAGCAGAAATGGTAATAACATGCAGGAGATGCAAGACAAGGAGCATCCATGAGCTACTGATTTCTTTCCACTGGTTTCCACAGTAGTAGCAGGAGAGAGGATGGGCAAATATCACGCACAACACCCTTCCAGGCACATGGTTTTATTAACGCTCCTTTACCCACCTCCCCACCCACCCAAGCCTTACCCCAACGGATCTTGCTTATGTCATCTATTCGTCATCTAATCCCAAACTCCATTTAAATTTGCTCCAAATGAAGCTCACAGGAATGTTGTTTCATACTCTACAGGTGTTCATTTCATTAGTTAGTGGCTTGTTTTATCTGGCTAAATGTCCCATGACCTAACGTCACCAATTTATCATATGTTGTTTCTACTAAGTACCTATAAACTCAAAATGTCTTCATATATATGTGTATCTATATAAGTATACATTTGTTTGACTGAAAAAAAACTTTTTATTTATATAATATTTTTTGGAGTTAATACTTATCTTAGAAATCCTTTTTTTTTCTAATACGACCAACAGCCCTCCTAAGCAATATTACTTATTGTCTACTTCAGCTAGTTGTGTAGACTGAGAGAGGGCCTGGATAGCTTGTAGAACAGTGGTAAATGCTGGCAATGGTAAACGCTCTAAAATATGTGAGCAATTGCTTTTGTAGAGACCCAAATCAGGTATTGACTCTCAACTAAACCTGCCCTTTTTTAAAAAGTATGTACATATTTACAATGGAATATTACTCAGCCATAAAAAGGAATGAAATTGGGTCATTTGTAGAGACATGGATGGACCTAGAGACTGTGTCATACAGAGTGGAGTGCAGTAAGTCTGAAAGAGAAAAACAAATATTGTATATTAACGCATATATGTGGAACCTAGAAAAATGGTACAGATGAACCAGTTTGCAGAGCAGAAATAGAGACACAGATGTAGAGAACAAACCTATGGACACCAAGGGGGGAAAGTGGCTAGGAGGTGGGGGGTGGGGGTGGTGGTGGGATGAATTGGGAGATTGGGATTGACGTGTATACACTAATATGTATAAAATAGATAACTAATAAGAATGTGTTGTATAAAAAATTAATAAAATAAAATTCAAAAAATATATATGTATTGAACACCTGTGCCAGCTACTGTTCTAGGCCCTAGGGATATAGCAGTGGGGAAAAAAAGAAAAAATATCTCTCTTTGTTGGAGTTGATATTCTAATGAGAGGATTAAAAAAATAAAATAAACAAGTAGAAAAAAAAAGTATGATTTTATAAAGTCAGCAAATAGGTACTTATTTAATATAACAATTCTCAAAAATTTAAATGCTACGCAATTTCTCAAAAATAAAATGCTGGGCTTCCCTGGTGGCACAGTGGTTAAGAATCCGCCTGCCAATCACGGGACATGGGTTCGAGCCCTGATCTGGGAAGATCCCACATGCCGCGGAGCCAACTAAGCCCATGTGCCACAACTACTGAGCCCGCACGCCACAACTACTGAAGCCCACGCGCCTAGAGCCTGTGCTCCACAACAAGAGAAGCCACCGCAATGAGAAACACGCGCACCGCAACGAAGAGTAGCCCCTGCTCGCCTCAACTAAAGAAAGCGTGCATGCAGTGATGAAGACCCAACACAGCCAAAAAGAAATAAAATAAATAAATTTTTTAAAAAATAAATAATAAATTAAAAAATGCCTTTGAACTGGAATAATATCCCTTTCATAACCTGAATCCTTTCATTAGTGATTTTGCAACAATCAATTTTTTTCTTCAAATTAAGCAAAGTTATTTTGAGAATCAAATGAAAGAAAAGTAATTATGACTATACTTCTGTTTGTATTTGTGAAAATGGATGTATTTTGAAAATAAGCATTGGCAAATGTATCCAGAGCTTAAATTAGCTTAAGGAAAGTCAAGTAAAATAAATTAGGCTGCAAGATTAAAAGAAATTATTGTACTATGTCTTTTCTACCTCACTCTTCATTGTTTGGTTTTCATGGGGATCTAAGGCTAGGGGAGAATTTAGAATGCATTAGCTGCAGCAGAAAGAATAGCAAAAGTGAGAGAACGTGGAGTTTGGAAGGAACAAAAAGGGAGAGGTACATAGGAAAGAATGGAAAGGATGGGCAATGCTGAGTGTCACAATTTCCAGGACCTCATTCTCCTCCCTTCTTAGTTATGCCTCTGGGGATTGTGGGTGCTGTAAATTTAAAAACAGATGTTTGGCATGACATGAGGTTTTATGATTGTGTAGAATAATCACACCATGAGAATTAGGAAAAGCTCAGTCCCATCCTAATTCAGAGAAAAGCTTTCAGCAAGGTTTTATAAGTTCTAAAAGTATAATAATTCCTAACTCCCTGCCAAGAAATCTATCACCTTCAAACTTCAAAATACAGTCACTGGCTTCCTTATTGGGGGCAATGGAGAAGGTGAAATGCCTCTTTTAGAAGAGACAACTGGAGTTTCCCATCTTAATCTTCTTTCCTGGGCAGTCCTGTTGTGCCCAAAACACAACATACACATGATATAGAAAAGGGTTCATAGTGAGAAGCCTTGACACATGCCCCCATCTCTAAAATTTAGATTTTATATGCCAGAAAGTGTGAAGCATAAATTATATCCTTTTGCCATTAAGAGAACTGTTTACACAGAGGTTTAACTGAGGTCAATGTCTGCAGGAATATTTGTTTAAAACAGACATTTTCATTATGATTAACAAACACATATAGCATGTTAAGTACCAGGTATTATTCTACCTTTTACAAATATCCAACTTATATAATCCTCATATTAATTCTACTTAGTAGACAATACTATTATCAAACCATTTTTTAAAATGGGGAAATCTGAAGTGGAGATAGTCTTAAGTGACTTGTCCAGTGGTGCACAGTTAATAGAGATGGAGCTAGGATGAAATGCAGGGGCCCTGGGGCCAGAGGTCATGCCCCTAGGCACTCTGCCATGTAACCTTTAACTTAGTGAGGACTTATTAACACCTCATAACAAATCCTACATGGTAGGTGCTATTACTATTCCCATGAGGAAAGTAAAGACGAGAAATGTTAAATAACTCTTACCAAGTACCTTAGAGATGCTTGTTTTAGGTGGGTGACTTGGACTAGGGGTACTGGTCTTGGTGAAAGAAAGAATGTGAAATGAATTTGAGACACACTTTGGCGCTCGAACCCACTTAGTGCTTTCATGGACACTTTAAGGTGAACATGTTAATGCAAAACAAGCTTAATTAGTTGGTATTTCTTGTAAGGTGCTTTTCCTTTTCTATTTAGAAATATGTCCCGACATTTGTAAAGGGACTTTCAATTTACAAAGCACTTTCTTCTTAACAACAGCAATAAGCAATTACAACCACTGAACTGAGTACTCACCATGTACTAGAGGTGGGGATTCTACGGCTTGAAGATGTTAAGGGCTAAGAACTTCAGAGGTATATGTGTTTTGACTTATTCTTGCAAATGTCTTCTTAAGAAAGTAATGCTATTATTGTCTCCTATTTTACAGATGGGGACTCTCAGGCTGAAGAAGGCTGGTAGCTAGCTAACAGTTTCTCCTAATTCTAGGCCTGGGTTTGCTCCTAACACTACAGTTGCCTCCAGTCAGGTGTGGAATACAGTCTGAAAATGTTGAGAAAGGTCTTTACAGGTACAAGAACTCTTCCTTCAGCCAGTGGCCTTGAATTACCCAGATTGTCTGCATTTATAATCAGAGCCTCATTCCTAAGGGGACTCACACTTTACTAAGCTGTGTAAAACACATGCACATACACTCACACACTCCACACACACACACACACACATATATATGAATTATCTCTATGGAAATATATAGGAATATGAAACAGTCTCATGTTAAACATATAAGCTATAAATGAGTATGAAATATAAACTTGAATATATATATATATTCAAAGTTGAATATATATACATTCAAACTTGAATATATATATATATGTGTTCCCTAAGTACCTCCCACCAAAAGAATGCTCTATTTCCTAATGTGGCCAGTCTCCCTAGCTATTCCTTTAAAACCAAGTCTACAATTCACAGCACTATCAGAAACCTAAAAGAGAGCTCAGGACTTTACTCCTTTTGCAATTTATGAAAGCAGAAACCTACACGCTGAGCCATGACCCATAAGACAAAAGGAGGCCCTAGCAAATATTAAGGCCTTCAAAAACATGGCATATCTGTCAGCTATCAGCATGCAAACATGTAAAAACTAGAGAAGTAAACGTATAGCCACTCTTATTTCTCTAGTGATAGAACAGAGAAATCTGTACCTGGAGATGGGCACTAGTTTTGATGAATGAAAAGCAAGCACGGGCTCTGTCCCTTTAACAGAATAAATTTTAAAAATGTACTAGCTAATCATTCCAGACATTGCTTAGCTTAAAATGCTCTGTGTAGAGTGGCAAATATTTATACTAAGCCATCATCAAAAATCTGGGAGACTTGTCAGTACAAATGGAATGATTCATCTGTAAGATAAGCAATCAATAACAAAGAACTTGAAATTCTATAACTTGCAATAATTCAAAAAATGAGAAGAGTGATTCATTCAATTTTTAGTAAATTTTTATGCTTTGCATGTAATGTGTCAGGTTCAGTTCTAAGAATTAGGGAGAGATGAACAAGGCAGGTATTGATCTTGTGGTAAGCAGAATTCTAAGATGACCCCCAACCCTGATGACTCATGCCCTTGTATAAACCTCCTCCTAATAGTAGGTGAGACCTGGAAATACGAGAAGATATCATTCCTGTGATTAGTTTACTAATCAGTTGACTTTAAGTTAATCAAAAGGGAGATGATAACTGGTTGGTCTGACCTAATCTTGTGAGCCCTTGAAAGAAGGCAAAGCTCTAGAGAGACTTTCCTGCTTGCCAGAAGGAAGAAAGCAAATAGTTCCCATGTGCCTAGGGAGAGGGAAGCCTCTGAAAGCTGAGGACCTCAGTCCTACAGCCACAAGGAATTGATCTTTGTCAATATTTTCAACGAGTTTGGAAGAGGACACTGAGCCTCAGCTTAGAATGACCCTCCCCCCCACCACCAGACACCTTGATTTGCAGTCTTCTGAGACCCTGAATAGAGGATCCAGCTAACCCCCAACCCATGGGAACTTCACAATAATAAATGTATGTTGGTTTAAACCACTAAGTTTATAGTAATTTGTTACAGAGCAATAGAAAACTAATACAGCTTTTTGGTAGGACAAATGATGAAATTCTCCAGCCTCCAAATTTTCCCTTTCTTTTGTAATTCCCTAACCTTTCATGCCTGAGATTGTATCCCCCTGCCTCTATAAGTAAGGTGTCAGGAAGGTGAGCAGAAAAACGAAAGAAAGGGGAAGAAATACATGACCTCATCAAATCATATGCTAGACAAAAGGAAATGGAGTCAGTAAACTCATTTTCTGCAGGATGATAAGCCCTGCTACCATGGTGATCAATAACATTATCTTCAAAGCCATTAACTGAAGAAATGCAAAATCAAGGGGTAACAGATAAGGCCATCAGAAACACTAGTCCCCAAGAGGAGTGGGTTCCAAATAAATGACCAACTTTCAGGACACTTTATAACAGGAACCAGAGCATAGCAGCTAGATACCCTTAGGCAAAAGGAAGTTCAGGCGGAGGAATGCACACTTCCTCTCCCTCTGAAAAGTAGTTTGGCATTGATGCATACATTGTAACATAGGAAACTAATTGGCACCAAATGTAAGAAGCAATTTTTACTGTGAGTGTTAAAAGTTTCTTTTCTCTTTGAAATCGCACTTTTAACTTGGAACCACACACAATGCAGACTTCAGCTGCTGCTGTGTCTAGATTTTCATTAAAACACACATGCCATATGCAGTATTTTGATCTTGGAAGTGCTTGATATGTTAATAGTCTTGCTTTCTATTTGTGAACTTGGCATCACTCTTATTTGGTGGGCGTGATGAACGAAAAAAGGCTGGGTGCTGGGAGGACAGAATGCCCTTCACTGAACAAAGGCAAATGCTTCTAAACAGGCTATTATCTCACTCAGCCATGGTCAGAGAACCTATATATATGAGAATTACAGTCGACTTCTGCAAGAGTAATGCTGTATTAAAAAACTCACTTGGCCCTTTTTTTCCTTGCTTCCAAAAATTCACTTGAATCGCAAACTCCTTAGGAGGAGATCATGAACTCCTTTCTACTTAAAATCTCAATGACAGAAACCCACAACACCTAAATAAAAAGGGAATTGAAGCTCCACTGTGATGATCACTCAATAGCTAATCTCAGATCCCCAGGCTCCTGTAAAAAAAAAAAAAACCCTTTCTCAGTAGACATCTCCTATCTTCAGAATCTCTTTGAACACTGATTTTATTTTATTTTATTTTATTTTTTGAGCACTGATTTTAAAAAAAACACCCAATCAGTTCAGTAAAAAGAAATGAGCCACCGTACAACAGTTCTGATATAAGCGCAATTAAAAAATATGCCTAGGGCTTCCCTGGTGGCGCAGTGGTTGGGAGTCCGCCTGCCGATGCAGGGGACACGGGTTCGTGCCCCGGTCCGGGAAGATCCCACATGCCGCGGAGCGGCTGGGCCCGTGAGCCATGTCCACTGGGCCTGCGCGTCCGGAGCCGGTGCTCCGCAACAGTAGAGGCCACAACAGCGAGAGGCCCACGTATCACAAAAAAAAAAAAAAAAACTTCAAAACTTAATGACTCAATACTGTTTTACTTGCTCATGATTCTTTTTGCCTGCAAACTGGTCCAGTACAGCAGGGGAGATATTCTGCTTGTCTCTCCTGGGGGTCACTCATGTGGCTGCAGCTAGATATCAGATAGTCTGTGGGGTGACTGGTATGGGAAGCATTAACTAGGACGGCCCATCTGTGATCCAGCAGTCATTCATCCTCACAGGTAAGCAAGGTGAGCAGTAGTGGAAGAGTTCCGGAGCCGGTGCTCCGCAACAGTAGAGGCCACAACAGCGAGAGGCCCACGTATCACAAAAAAAAAAAAAAAAACTTCAAAACTTAATGACTCAATACTGTTTTACTTGCTCATGATTCTTTTTGCCTGCAAACTGGTCCAGTACAGCAGGGGAGATATTCTGCTTGTCTCTCCTGGGGGTCACTCATGTGGCTGCAGCTAGATATCAGATAGTCTGTGGGGTGACTGGTATGGGAAGCATTAACTAGGACGGCCCATCTGTGATCCAGCAGTCATTCATCCTCACAGGTAAGCAAGGTGAGCAGTAGTGGAAGAGTTTCCAGCAGCAATAGAGGGGCAAAGAGCAAGTGCTTTTCAAGCTTCTGCTTGTATCACAGGTGCTAATGTCCCATTGGCCAAAGCAAGTTGGGTGGCCAAGGCTTTTGCACCATATCGTATTGTACCTCTCCCATATACATGCAGAAGGGTTACTAGGCAGAAGGAATAGGGACAGGAGGGTGTTAGATAAGATCGAATACAGTGAAAGATCAGGAAAGCAATGTTAAGAAGAGACAATGACGCTGAAGGTTTCACGAAGGAAGTGATATCAATGGGTCTCACAGTAGCAGTTGAACAGAGGAAATGGAGGGGAGGAGGGAGGATGTGAAGCTAAGGGAAAATGCTTTCAATTAAGTAATGGAGCTGCTTACGTTCCTGGAGTCACATGGGCTGCAATATAGAATGAATGAGTAGAACTGGTCTGAGTTTACAAAACACTCAGAAGACATGTTGTGGAAGGTTAAGAGCCTTCTACCTTCCAGGCCGAGGGAGCTACAGGTTACTTGGGCAACACGGCATTTTAAACTCTTCAGATTTTAACATTTTCTAACTAATTGCCCTTTCAGTTGCTCTGCCCTACTGCTACTATGAAGGAGTTATATTTTATGTCAATAGATTTAATACCTTTCAAATTAAAGAAAATAAATACAAGTACTTTGAAATTATGCATATGCTTCAGAATCACATGTTAAGGCCATCTATGTCTACATAAAATGTAAAAAGTTATAGATATTTCCTATTTTGGGTAATCTATAGAATTACCAGAAATGTAATTATGCAACTGCTAATAATCTTGGTTATTTAGCTGAGAGCCATATAAATTTTATAAGGCAATAAATCTTATTAAATGTTCCCTGGAGTATCAATTTATTCATTAACTTATAATAAATGCTTTTAAAATGAAAATTAAATAATAACTGGAAACACCTGAGTTAAATGTCACCAGGATACCTATTATATACTTCTAGTAGAGACATGTATTTTCTCTTCCCTTTAAAGCAGTGTGTTCATAAGCAGTTAGTCAATAAGATGGTTACTATGGTCGGGGGGTATCGTGGGGGGGTGTGGGAATGGAGAGGAGGGCTTGGTGAATTAAATTCTAACTTAAAATGATCAATCAGATCATTCAACTCAGAATCTCTTTTTTAAGAGTAAGTCTTTGTACAGCCACACTGAAAAGCTACTTGGCAATATATCAAAAGTGTCTTGTCCTTCCACTCAACCATTTCACTTCCAGGAAACTATTTCTGAAATAATCAGAAAGCCATTCAAAGATATAGGTGTAAAGACATTCATTGCGGCAATATTCTAAATGTGTGACAATGTCTAAATCGATCTGGTGTTTTCATTTGGTGAAATATTCAGAAATTTCTAATGATATATCTAAAAGATATCTAATTACATGGGGGAAATTCATATAATGTCTCATTAATGGCTTTTGTTATAATATTTATTTTTTTGAAAAAATGTAAAACCATATTTCCAGCTTCATCCCAATTTTATAAAAATATACATTTATAGAAAAACAGACCAAGGGAAGTTCTTTCAATATTGTGTGGTTATAGCTGTACAGTGGTGTAATTAATAATGTTTTTTTTTTTTTGTTTGCAGTATGCGGGCCTCTCACTGTTGCGGCCCCTCCCGTTGCGGAGCACAGGCTCCGGACGCGCAGGCCCAGCGGCCATGGCTCACGGGCCGAGCCCCTCCGCAGCATGTGGGATCTTCCCGGACCGGGGCACGAACCCTAGTCCCCTGCATCGTCAGGCGGACTCTGAACCACTGCGCCACCAGGGAAGCCCAAATAATGATTTTTAATTCATCTCCTTTTGGGACTTCTGTGACAATTTTAAACATTAAAGAAGTCTCTAAAATATTGGATTTCTAATTTGGAGAAATAAACATGTTACCTAAAGAAAAGAGAAAGACAGAAGCAACCTTATTTATTGAGTATAATAACAGCTTCAGATTTTAATAAATAATATTCCAGTTGGTGATAGAAATATATAATCACTGAAACTAAGGGAGAGTAACCCAATCACATATAAGAACATAACTTTGTAGGGCTGTGCTCATGCAGAGCGAAAGAAAGATGAAGACATACTGAGAAATCTGACAAGCAAGAGAGTAAAACAATGCCAAATTTAAAAATAAGCCTAAAAGCTTAGAATTTGATATATTAATTCATCAGCTGGATTGAAAATAGACTACAGCATGGGAAATGTTTAGGTTTTGTTTTTTTAATAAGTTAACTGATTGACTGATTGATTTTTGGCTGTGTTGGGTCTTCATTGCTTTGTGCAGGCTTTCTCTAGTTGCGGTGAGTGGGGGCTACTCTTCGTTGCAGTGTGCGGGCTTCTCATTGCAGTGGCTTCTCTTGTTGCAGAGCACGGGCTCTAGGTGCGCGGACTTCAGTAGTTGTGGCACGCGGGTTCAGCAGTTGTGGCTCACGGGCTCTAGAGAGCAGGCTCGGTAGTTGTGGCGCACGGGCTTAGTTGCTCCGTGGCATGTGGGATCTTCCCGGCCAGGGCTCAAACCCGTGTCCCCTGCATTGGCAGGCAGATTCTTAACCACTGCACCACCAGGGAAGTCCCTGAAATGTTTAGGTTTTATTGCCACTGGAATCATTACATAAAAGTATGGAATTAATCTATTTAAGCATGACTTTAATTTCAGTACTTTATTAATATCATTCATTTTCAATCCTTTATTCCCACAGATTTTATTTGTTCCATAAGTATATTTTTTGTTCCAAAGTTAATATAGTGACTAGATTTAAAAAGGTACTTACACAAAACTCTCTGTAAATTTGATTTTCCAAGGCATAAATAATGTTGATAACTCCCATAGGTCTAAAGAGGGAGCTATTGACTAAGAATGGCTGGAATATGTCAAATTGAATAAAGATATGTCTCACTTCACAAAGAAACCCTTGTACATATTACTAACTGAATTTGACACTATCCATACTTGATTGAAAAAAGTAGGTTACTTTATGAATCAACTTCGGCACTATAAACTTGAAATACTGTTTTTTCACTGACATCATTTTCCTTGATTCAACAGCTGCTCATCCCTACTACTATAAAAAAAACTTCCACTTTTGACAAGTATTGTTTTAAAGGTTCTATAATAAAATATTATATATTGCCACATCTCTGTTATACATCTTCTTCACAATATTCCTAAGTGATTGTGTTGTCAGTATGGTTAACCTTTGAAAGTGAGACCAGAAACTTGGCCTTTGGAGGATCATGATTTTTTTTAAATTAATCTATTTAATAACTTGGAATTACAATGGATAATAATATCTAACGCACAAACTTGGTACTAAAAAAGCATGGTTGAGTAATAACAATTTCTGAAACATCAGTTATCCACAGTATATGTATGTACTTTTTGAAACAGTGATGGCCAACTTCAGGTACTAGTTATTCCAACCTAGTGATTCATAAGTATAAGTAACATCTCTGACATATCCTCATTACGGGATATAATCAAGGCCGTTTCTGCCACATAGAATCCTGAATGCTAAAAAGCATTCAGTGAGCAATGCCAAGCACAACACAGTTTGTATTTCTAAAACTCCATTCAAACGCTGTGTCAATAAATTTGAATGAATGTATGTGATGTTCCACTGAAGGCAACTAATTCGTGAGTCGACTGGCATCTTCTTTTCATCAGGAAAATTAAATATCTTGAGGGATCTTGCCTGGTGAATTGTCAATACTTCCGTGATGAGGACATTTTCACAAAATGACTATGACTGTGACGTATGACATGGATAACACCTATTTCCCTCGTATCTGCTCTGGGAGATCTATGAGATGTGACCGGTGGTATTTGGAATTACTGGTGGTAATTGGAAAAAGGTTCAATCCACAACACTGTTTCTTTCAAGTTTGATTTTGACAAACCCTCAAAATCCTCTAAGACAGTCTGCTAAGATTTTAAATTGGTCCCATACAGTTATTCAAATATTCTTCAAGAATAATTGATGAAAGTATAATAAATGTACATTGGCAGTAAAACTTGAGCAGCTAAACAAATATCCAAATTATAAGGAATTATTTTCATTGTTAAAAAAACACACATAAATTAGGCATATAGTACCCAAAGCAATCTACAGATTTAATGAGATCCTTATCAAATATCCCATGACATTTTTCACAGAACTAGAAAAAAATAATCCTAAAATTTATATGGAACAATAAAAGCCCTATAGTTGCCAAAGCAATCCTGAGGAAAAAGAACAAAGCAGGAGGCATAACCCTCCCAGACTTCAGACAATACTACAAAGCTACAATAATCAAAACAACATGGTATTGGCACAAAAACCGACATACAGATCAATGGAACAGAATAGCGAGCCCAGAAATAAATCCACACACCTATAGACAATTAATCTTCTACAAACAAGGTCCTACTGTATAGCACAGGGAACTATATTCAATATCCTGTGATAAACCATAATGGAAAAAAATATGAAAAAGAATGTGTATATATGTTATATATGTATAACTGAGTCACTTTGCTGTACAGCAGAAATTAACACAACATGTATATATGTCAATCCTAATCTCCCAATTCATCCCACCCTTCCCTTCTCTCCCTGTATCCACCCATCGTTCTCTACGTCTGCAACTCTATAGAAAGTAACCTCAAAAAAAAATTAGACACACACCTGAATGTAAAAAGTAATAGATAAGTCCTATGTTAAATTTATAGATAGGTTTTAAATTTTAAATTTTTAAGAGGAAAGAAAATTGAAAACATATTTTTACAATGCGTAATATATGCTCTTAAACTCTGAAGTTTTCAATGATAGAGAATACATACTGATTTAGCTCTTATCTAGATGCACTATAAAATTTATTGAAGAGTCATTTTGGGGGTTGAACAGAAAATAACCTGACAATTACTCTTTTTCTTATATCAAGTTATAGATCATTAGCTCAAAGTCACATGGCTATCAGAAAGGAAAACAAAGGAGATTAATTGTTTTGTATTTGAGATCAAAATTTGCCTGAGGGAGATAGGTACCCAGAGTTTAGTAGCACATGTCTAGATTGATTTCCCATAGATAAATTTATTCACTATAAAAGAGTGCAGTGACTTTAGTACCTAGCCCATCTGGGATTTGGAATCTGTAATCATTTAAAATATATACCACTTTTAGAACACCTATCAAATGTGAAGGCAACATTACTCTGACCCAACTTTAAGTTGTATGTTTTATTATTTTTTAAAATAATTTATACTGGTGGCTTTACATTAAGCCAGTTAAACTCTTTAACATCTCTCTAAATCGCAGCCTCAGTCTCTGAGTTCGTGGTTTAGGATATGAGTTGCAAGTTGGTCAAGAGATTTTCTCTATGTGATGCTAACTGTCCCCATGAGAATGATTTTATGGCACTGACCTCTTTGCTCTCTGCAAGCAAGCTAACAGGTTTAGGTTTTTTCTACAAACAATTTATGGAACAACATGAATTCTTTCTTACAAAAAATAACTATCAACATCTTTTTTGTTTTTTCTTATTTTTCACTTTACAAATTTCAAGCATATGGTATTATAACTTGACATCTGTATATATTAAGTGATCCCTACCACAAGCCTAGTTGCCATCCATCACCATACAGTTGACTCCCTTAACCCATTCCATGCAGTCCCAACCCTCTTCTCCTTTGGTAACTACTAATCTGTTCTCTGTATCTATGAGTTTGCTTTTGCTTTATTTTGCTTGTTCATTTGTTTTGTTTTGTATTAGATTCCACATATGAGTGAAGTCATATGGTATATGTCTTTCTTCATCTGACATATTTCATGTAGCATAATACCTTCAAGGTCCAACCATGTTGCTGCAGTTGGTAGGATTTCATTTTTCTTATGGCTCAGTAGTATTCCATTGTGTGTGTATATATATATATATGTGTATATATGTGTGTATATTTATATATGTATATATATGCCACATCTTCTCTATCCATTCATCCACCAACAGACACTTAGGTTGTTTCCATATCTTGCTGTAATGGACATAGGGGTGTATATATCTTCTCCAATTCATATTTTTGTGTTCTTTGGATAAATACCCAGAAATGGAATAGCTGGGTCATATGGTAGGTCTACTCTTAATTTTCTGAGGATCTCCAACATCTCTTCTTGATGTTTCAAGACAGTTGTATGTACCATCAGTCAACACAATGAGTATGGAAAATTTGGTAATTACTACTTAATAACATTTTAAAGCTTGATATAGGTAGTAAACTCATTAGGTTACCATAAACAATTCAAAGGCAGGTAAAAAAAATACTTAAATATATCAATTTAAGTGGAATTATGAGTTTTCCAATGTAATATTAGCTTTCTCACTGCAAACAATTAGCACTAGGGATTAAGAAGAAATTAACATCATGGTAGGTCATAATCATAGAACCCCATGGTTTGAAAGTTTATTCCTAATATTCATCAATGCTAACATATTGTGTCTTCTTTAATACAAAGATGATAGCTACATAAAAAATCAATGTCTCATTTTTAGAATTGCCAGTTTGATTCCAAATCACTGATTAGTTAGTTCTGCTCGGAGGACAGGGTCATTATGAACTATTAGAGAGCTCAGTTATTTGTAACAGACATTTTCAGGGTCAGAGTTAGTGAGTAAGAATAATATTCCTGTACTATATAAAACAGCTGTTGCAGTTTGGAAGTCTATAGGGAAATAAAAATCTGTCGAGGTACTTTTTTGCATTTATATTTTACTTGGACAACAGTCATATCATTTTCTAAAAGGTAAAGCTTCATTCAGATTATTTACTGATTCAACAAGTATTTATTCAGTGTCCAGCATGAAAGTGGGGGCTCATAAATGAACAAAAGTTGTCTCCTCTCAAGGCGCTGCATTTCTGAATCAATTTATTTTTAGCTCACTCCACATTCTGATAAAATGGGATTCCTATACCATTATTTAAAATTATTTAAATTCTAAAACAAATGCAACAATGTTACTAAAAAGACATAACATTATTTTTGAATTACCCACATGCCTCTCAACCACTGGAAAGTTCTAACATGAGCTCCATCCTCTACCTCAGTCCATCACAGCCTTTCTTTTTTAAAAAATAAAATAAAATAATTTATTTATTTTGGTTGCTCTGGGTCTTTGTTGCGGCATGCGGGATCTTTAGTTGTGGCATGTGGACTTCGTAGTTGCGGCATGCATGTGGGATCTAGTTCCCTGACCAGGGATCAAACCCTGGCCTCCTGCATTGGGATTGGGAGTCTTACCCACTGGACCACCAGGGAAGTCCCCACAGCCTTTCTTAATTAACATTTTTTGATATGGACCTGGGAGTCCCATACATTTTTCAGATGTTATAAACTAAAGAATTCAAAAGCCTCTAATAAATTAAAATAATAACCTCTTAGGAACAGAAAACATAGATAAGAAGGATTGATTTTTTTCCCCTTTCTTTTCTTTTTAAAGTATCTATATGAGAAAATGGATGTTATGTGAACCTAGTTGTGGTAATCATTTCACAGTCTATGTAAATCAAACCATTATGCTGTTTGCCTTAAATTTATACAGTGACACACGTTAATTATTTCTCAATAAAACTGGGAGAAAAACGGATTGTTTTTAATTTGGCATTTACTATCAAAGATGCTTTCAAAAAGTTACATAAAATATGTAGAAACATATCCCACTACAAAAAAGCATCTTAACAATGAATGGGAACTCACCCCAATTTTTATTTCCTCTTTAAAAGAAACCACACAAGGAGTAGATGACATTTTATGCCAAATAATATATGTTAGAATCTTATTTTTAATATATTATAAAAATAAATCTTGAATATTTTGCCCAAATATTGAAAACTTAAAATCTTAATTTTTTTTCTGTATTCTTCACCTAAATCAACGGCCTTTTTTTCACCTGTTCCCTTCTTCCTCTTTTCTCTTCTTTATAACTCATTTAAAGACCACAATGTTTAGTATCTGTAAGTCTTGTAAAGGTATTTAGACAAAAGCAATAAAGTTCTGACTTGGAATAATAACAAATAAGTTGGTGTGTGTGTGTGTATTTTCCTCTGGATGTTCCTCTAAATAAGGGTCCAGATTCTATAGATAATGGGAGTGGACAGGGTCGTATTAGAGAATAAAAACCTTTTTGGGCCTCTGAGACCAAAATAGTATCATTTGAGTTTCCAGGACAAATAGGGAATCTAATATTTATTAAACACCTCCCATATGTCAAGCATTTTGTTAATCTTATCCTAAGTCCCATGTGCCCATATTCTTTATAAATTATCCTGTATTGTGAGAAGTAAACAAGAATTTTCACACCTGGAAAAGATGCATATTTTCTTTGCTCCTTCTCGGTTTAAGGCAAGGACAACTGATCAGCTAGTTTCTCTTGAGACCCCGCTGATGAGTAGTGGCTGCTTAGGACACAATGATGAAAAGGATTCTGAGGCTGAGGCTGGGTTTTACAGGAGGAAGCTGACTGGTGATGTCTGTGTTCCTTGCAGGAGCAGGCAATATAAGTGCATATTTATTCTTTCTGACTTAGATACTGCAAACAAAGCAGCGTATCTGCCTCTTATGCTTAATTCCATAACGTAAGTCCAATGAGCAGAATATATGTCACAGACTTTGCAAACTATACAAGCACATCTTCACAAACATACAATTTATGTTACTTTGTCGCCATGTGCGTATTCTTTTTTTTGTTGTTGTTGTTGCGTTACGCGGGCCTCTCACGGTCGCGGCCTCTCCCGTTGC
Source organism: Physeter macrocephalus (assembly GCF_002837175.3). NCBI lineage: Eukaryota > Metazoa > Chordata > Mammalia > Artiodactyla > Physeteridae > Physeter > Physeter macrocephalus. The sequence goes on from NC_041231.1 coordinate 20,062,900, forward strand.
GGAGCACAGGCTCCGGACGCGCAGGCTCAGCGGCCGCGGCTCACGGGCCTAGCCACTCCGCGGCATGTGGGATCTTCCCGGACCGGGGCACGAACCCACGTCTCCTGTATTGGCAGGCGGACTCTCAACCACTGCGCCACCAGGGAAGCCCATATTCTTATCCATGTATTTAATAGTTTACTTCAGCTTTCCCTATGATATGTTTGAAAAGATGGATATATAGAGCAATAAATAGGAAAAGGCAAATCTAAAGTATTTTTAAATAAGAAATGACAGATCTAAAATTAAAAATCAATATTTAATCAACTTAATATATTAGTGACAGGTGAGGCTGAGTTTACTATTTCTGAATGCTTTCAGTATGATTTAAAAGAAGCTCATAATTGAGTAAGATTCATGATTTATCATAGGTCACAGGAATCCATAACTTGCTCCAGCTTTCATATTTCCATTAATATGAGCACTTGTGAAACACCAGACAATTTCTGGCAATGATGGTCAATTGAATTATATAGATGTGAGAACTGAGGAGTTCACATCCTAAAAATCTAAGTTTAAGGTGGAAGCTATAAACGGCCAAAGAACAATAGGTCTTTAACATAAAACTATTACTTCCACTGCCTCTCATGTTGAAAGAACTGAAAATTAAATTCAAACATCTTTCCACAGCCTTCCAGGTCCTATACGATCCAGTCCTGCCCACCCCTCTGATGTCAGCACCCACCATTCTCCTCATTTCTACTTTGCTCTCCAGGCTCTGGAGTTATCTCCAGTCTCCTGAGTCAGTGAAGCCTGTTGCAGCCTCAAGGCCTGTGCACTTCTTATTGCCCCTGTCTAAAGGGTTCTTCCCCAAATTTTCATAAGATTGGCATATCTTGTCATCTAGGTCTCAGCCCAAATCACACATCCTCAGAAAATCTAGCCTGACCTTCCCTCATCTCTGACCACTTTCAATCTCATTATCTTGTTAACCTCAACCACTATTTTAAAATATCTTGGGGCTTTCCTGGTGTCACAGTGGTTAAGAATCCGCCTGCCAATGCAGGGGACACGGGTTCGAGCCCTGGTCCGGGAAGATCCCACATGCCACAGAGCAACTAAGCCCGTGTGCCACCACTACTGAACCTGTGCTCTACAGCCTGCGAGCCACAACTACTGAGTCCGCGTGCCTAGAGCCCGTGCTCCGCAACAAGAGAAGCTACCGCAATGAGAAGCCCGCGCACCACAACAAAGAGTAGCCCCCACTCGCTGCAACTAGAGAAAGCCCGTGCGCAGCAACGAAGACCCAATGCAGCCAAAAATAAATAAATAAAATAAAATAAAATGAATAAAATCATCTTAAAAAAATAAAATATCTTAGTCTTTCAATTATTTGATTATTGTCTGTCTTTTTCCATCAGGAAGTAAGCTCCAGGCAGGCATGACTTATGTCAATATTGTTTATTCCTACATCACCAGAGGTGAGACCAGTGCCTAGCCTAGGGGATAGGAAAATACTTACTAAAGAATTGAGATAGTAAATAAAAGAAGGAACAACTGAATATGAATGCTTTTCCCACTTTAATGTCAGACTGTCATCTATTCTGAGAAAGTAATGTATTAGACAACATTCTCAAGACAAAAGCAACACTGAGGTGTAGAGTGGATTCTTTAACAATTTTATGGTAAGGGCTTCCCTGGTGGCGCAGTGGTTGCGCGTCCGCCTGCCGATGCAGGGGAACCGGGTTCGCGCCCCGGTCCGGGAGGATCCCACATGCCGCGGAGCGGCTGGGCCCGTGAGCCATGGCCGCTGAGCCTGCACGTCCGGAGCCTGTGCTCCGCGACGGGAGAGGCCACAACAGAGGGAGGCCCGCATAACACAAAAAAAAAAAAAAAAATTTATGGTGAATTTTCTTGTTTAGCATCTCAGCTCTGTATCATTGATAGCTCTTGTTGGAAGGCACTTCTTAGACCGCCTGCCCTCTTGACTTAGTTTGTACTAACTTCCAGAAGTTTTCTTTTGTAATGCTGCATCACAATAAGCTCGATTAGTGAACAAGAGTGTACACAACTATGAGAATGAAGATTTGTATAGTAATTGCTGACAGTTTCTTTTTTTTATTTATTTTTTTTGACAGTTTCTTTACTATAATAAGAACAGTTAAGACTGCTGTAATAAGATGACATTAATTCAGAAAGAACACCTTTTTAAAAAATTTACTTTATTTTTGGCTGCATTGGGTCTTCATTGCTGCGCGCAGGCTTTCTCTGGTTGTGGCGAGCAGGGGCTACTCTATGTTGCGGTACGCAGGTTTCTCATTGCAGTGGCTTCTCTTGTTGCGGAGCACGGGCTCTAGGCGCGTGGGCTTCAGTAGTTGTGGCACGCGAGCTCAGCTGCTCCGTGGCGTGTGCGATGTGGGATCTTTCCGGGGCAGGGCTTGAACCCGTGTCCCCCCAATTGGCAGGAGGATTCTTAACCACTGCGCCACCAGGGAAGCCCCCAGAAAGAGCACTTTTTTAAATGTAGTTTTTCCTTATTCTGTCAGCAGTGGGAGTGTGCCCAACTATGTATAACAGCATTTTATATCAACTCTACCATGTGTCAATATGAAAGAAGTGATTAGAGTACCTGCAAAATAAACATTAGCCCAATAAAAGATCCAGTTCTAAGAGTTTCAAACATACTACAGTTTTAAATTTACGTATAATAGACTTCATGTGATTTTCACGATTTTAGACCTTAAAAATATTTGGAAATGTATAATTATCATAAAGCAATCTGATATTTATCAAGTACCTTCTAAATGTTAGGAGTATTCATACTTGGATAAAAGACTCTCTGACCTCTAAGAGTATATTAGGTAAGATGAGGTTGCATTTAAGAGACCAAAACCTCATAATAAGTGAGAGACAAACACAACAGAAACTTACTTCTCCTAAGTAAAATAAGCCTGGAAAGGGTTAGTTTAGGGCTGTTCAGTGTGGCACAGAGGCAATGACCTAGAGTTCTTCTGCAATGCTTAGCATTCCACGTCCTTAGCATGTGGCTTCCACATAATATACTGAGATGGCTAGGCCATTGCCAGGCCCCCACCCCATCCTTGTCCCCAATACAACTGACAGAGTGAAGAAAGGATGAAAGGATGATAAGCTTCTTTTTAAGGAGAACTTACACTGACATCTGATTAGACAGACTTAATTCACATAGATGCATAGGATATTTAGGACATAGAGTCCTTATTCTTCATGACCATGTGCCTAGCTAAATTTTAAAGATTCCGATTCTAAGCAAGAAAGAGAGAAAAGATATTTGGGGGAAAATAGAAGTCTCGGCTATAAAGACAAAACATAGAAAAAGTAAAAGTTAAATATCTAATTTTTCAATTATTATTTTGGGTAGTAAATCAGGGTGGATAAGTGAGAGCTTTGGAGTTAGGTCACCTGGATTTCAAGTTTGGGTCCATCTTGTATTTGCATTTGTGAACTTGGTTAAGTATTTAAACTTTCCAAGCCTCAGTTTGTCACCCATAAGTAGAGAATAATAGTAACCTGTAACTTACAGAGTGCTATTGAGATGATTAAATAAAATGATGGACATAGAACTTGCTTACCTTTAGCACGCAATAAGTACTGATGATGAAGAAGACAATGATGATAGTGATGTTAATGGGTAATAGTAGAAATAATGGTATTGGTAGTATTATTATAATTATAAAACATTATGATTACTATGATTAGTAGCGGAGAATGTTGGAGGGCTTCATAGAATAGGAAGTACCTATAGACCAGGATGGACTGGTTGAATTTACAAAACTAGAAAGGAAAGAGATGTCCCAGATGAGTATATTAATACACCATGACCAAGTACAAGATCAACCTGCAGTGTTCAAATTCTCCATAACTTCATCGCAAAAGGATTTAAAGCACTTGGGACACTGAAGCTTATTGAACTTAGATGTAAACATTATCCAATGATTTAATTATTAATACAATTATTCTACTGCAGAATATTATCTGAGTTCTTCTTAGGAAAATACAAATTATAAGTGTATTTGAGAGAATCCAACTAAAATCCTTAGATAGCACCTTTGCATGGAAAACCAATAACCTACTTTTATTTTGATAACAGTAATCTCAATATTACCGAAAAAAAAATCTAAAAATCCTCACTGCTGATAAACCATTGAGAAAAAGTATGGTCATCATACCTATCTTTAATCCAGTATTTGAGAAAAATATATATATATGCCTAATCTTTTCTTCAAAATGTGAGAAGCTTTGGGTATACCTTCAATTGCAATACTTAATTTATTCTAGCCTGAAACACTAAAATGTTCACCTGGGTGTGAATGCTTCATCTTCCCACCATTGGAAATCACTTGAAAAGTTCTACCGCCATTAGAAAGCCTAACTGAAAATTAATATGCATACATTTGCTTTCATCTTTTAAATATGCAAAACTAAGCTGTTTCTCAGTGATGAAGAACTAAACAGTAGTTTGAAATGCCACTTATTTGAATTTCGTAAGTCAATCTTTCCCTATATCTTTTTTCTTCCTTTAATGTCACTCAGAGAATTGTAGGCAAACAGTGGGGAACTAAGCAAAGCTCTCTATAAGGCCTGAGTCTTAATCATACAGTTTACTCAATTGATGTGATGTGATTACTATCAATTAAGGTTATTTTTATCCCTTACTATGTGCCAGGCACTCTTCTAATATCTTCGAATTCCCTGTCTCACTTAATCCTCACCAGAAATAGATGAGGTGGACACTATTATTGTACCAATTTCAGAGCCCAGATAACTGAGACACAGAGAGAATAAGAACTTTGGCCAATGTCATGCAGGTGATAAACGGTGGAGATGGGATTACAATCCATCCAGCCGGCCTCCACGTAACACATACTTAACCCCTGCATTACTTTGCCTCTCCTGTACATAGATTCACTTCCAAGCCACTGGGTGGAAAGAAATCTTTCCTTCCTTAGTTGAAAATTGTTTTATAGCTCTTTATTTCCACACAGGTAATTGTCTTCTTGTATGGCATCTGTGGCTTCATTTCTCAGTTCTACCAATTATTGGCTGAAAGCATTACACATATAGTCTGGCTATAGAAAACATGCTGGTGAGCCCACATTTACACTACAGAATTCAGTTATACCCAGAGAAATGACATAGTAACACGTTTGATTTTCTCACAGAAAAATCTACTTCAGTGTCTACACACTTGCCTGAGACATAGTGAACTCTTTTTCAAGGCAGAAGAGGAAAAACACTGTGCATGGAAAAATACTGGCTGCTTTGTGTGTGTATGAAACAAGCTGGATCTTTACAAGATAAACACTCCATCTGATAAAAAGCTATGAGAGCTACACAAGCACCTAGCAGAGGACACGCATAGCTTCTTAATAATTCCTTGTTGTTTTAACAAACACACATCATCATAGCCCATTTTGACAGCCAAATAATGCTACCACCAATGTGTCATGATAAAAAAATAAACCCAATTGAATGTAAATGGGAAAACCCATTTAAAATGTTAAAATAATAAATATATACCAATCTAATCAAGATGGTAAATAGATTTTCAGTCATTCAACTCCTTTATGGAAAGAGGATGTGAAGATAAATTAAAGGAACAGACAGATATTTTTCATCAAAGGAAAAAAGAATTACATATGCACATAAACACACAGACACAGACATTAAAGAACACACTGACTTTACCATCTAGTTCCCAATGCAAATGGATTCCTCAGTTTATCCAAGCGAACTGCTTGAAATTTATTATAAAGGAAGGATGATGGGTATCTTCCAAAGGATGGAGCATTTTAGAATGAATAGGATAAACTTGTGTATGCTTCATTAATGCCAAACCTCCCTGAAAATAAAGAAAAGGCAGGGCTTCCTCAAGGAGCAATCAATCTGGGAAGGGCTTTAAGTTTGCCATCATGCACATCTTCTCCAAACAGGCACCCAAGGTAATTTTTGAAACATAACCCAACTATATCACCCCCTCCCCTGCTTGACTCTCAGTGGTTTCCTGTTGCCTTCAGGATGAAAACAATGCTTACAAGGCTCTGTATATCCCTTCTTCCACCAACCACTCGGTTCCAATTCATAACTCCTCCACCCCATGCTCCAAGCCCATCAATCTTTTTTCAGTTCCTAGAAAAACCCATGTGCTTCCTTATACCTTAGGGCCAGTCTCCAAGTCTCATTGTGGCTATTACCCCAGTACCTAGTTGAATATACAATGACTGAATACATGCTACCCCCTGTTCCTGCTCTGTTCTCTCCCCTCCCATTCTTCACTTAGGGAATCTTTCTCTTAGTCTAACAACATCAAATGTTACCACATCCCTCTCTTCCTGGCACTGATCAAAGCTGTAATTCCATATTTATTTCTGTGATAGTTTGGTTAGTACCCGCGTCCTTTACTAAACTCTTATTTCCATGAGAAGAGTAGCAAAGCCTTTTTTTTCTCACCATTGTTTCCCCAGTGACTGGTATAGCAACTCTCACATCAGGCAACTCATAAACACTTGTTTGAATACGTGAGTGAGTGAGTGAGTAAATGAATGAATAAATTAATGACAAAAGAAAAATCCTAGGAAGAGTAAAGTCCTCCAACATTTTTATAAAGTAACCCAGGTATCACATTCATTCTGTCAAATAAAGGAAGCAGATGGGAAGAACTCCAACCAACTGGCTAATGGTAAAGTACTTGGAAGTATAGTATTTAAAATCTGTTGTGAAATTTAAATAGTTTGGACTATTTCTCTACTAATAGTTTCAATCAAAGTATATGCTTGCCACGTCTTTGCCACGCGGCATGTGGGATTTTACTTCCCAGACCAGGGGTTGAACCCCCACCCCCTGCAGTGGAAGCATGAAGTCTTAACCACTGGATAACTAGGGAAGTCCCACATGTCTTATTAATGGTTGTATTTCTCATACTTCAACTTTGGGCTAAGGAAAAAAATTCCATCCAGTTTCGGAGGGAGCAGTACAGCCTCTGGGTCAAAGGAAACTGGTTAAAAGTTATTGGAACTCTACAAAAATACATGAAAAATAATTGTTCCACAGTATTTCATTCTGAAAATATATAGGTGAATCTTTGAAATGGTGATTTATTTCTAACCACTGTTTTAAAAATAGTGTCCTCCTATACTACAAATCTACAGTAATCAAGACAGGATGGTACTGGCACAGAAACAGAAATACAGATCAATGGAACAGGATAGAAAGCCCAGAGATAAACCCATGCACATATGGTCACCTTATCTTTGATAAAGGAGGCAAGAATATACCGTAGAGAAAAGACAGCCTCTTCAATAAGTGATGCTGGGAAAACTGGACAGGTACATGTAAAAGTATGAGATTAGAACACACCCGAACACCATACACAAAAATAGGCTCAAAATGGATTAAAGACCTAAATGTAAGGCCAGAAACTATCAAACTCTTAGAGGAAAACATAGGCAGAACACTCTACGACATAAATCACAGCAAGATCCTTTTTGACCCACATCCGGGAGAAATGGAAATAAAAACAAAAATAAACAAATGGGACCTAATGAAACTTAAAAGCTTTTGCACAGCAAAGGAAACCATAAACAAGACCAAAAGACA
>NC_041231.1:20071410-20111803 GCF_002837175.3 Physeter macrocephalus
AAATAAATAAATAAATAAATAAATAAATAAATAAATATACAAATAGTGTCCTCATGCAAATGTATTGGTAATGGCTTGCAGTAGTAGTAGCTAAATTAATTCCTTTCCAAATTAATGAAGTCAATGAGTCAGAGACTTTAGAATTGTAAATGAGTTTCAAAAAAAACCCCAACTCTACAAGATAAAATCTCACATGAATTATATAAGAACATCTTTGTTTTCCTTCTTTATTTTGCACACTTCTGTAGTATTTCTCTCTCTGGGAGAAACACAGATATTTGAAAAGGGCAGCCTTTATTCTACTGTCTCTTCAGCAGCCAAATTCCACAGTTACCTTGTAGCCACAGCATGGAAGTTACAAAATACGATGAAAAACTCACAGTGTGCATTTGCCATATGTTGTCAAATGAATCATTTTTATTTATTTCACAGGGTTTCTATGTCAGTTATTAATTAAAATTAGAGTGATCTCATTATAAGGGTTTGCACCCTAGAGCAAGATTCTCATCTGAAGTGGGAATCTGACCTTTACAGAGATCTTTAACGGCTCAACTCAAACAAAAACATGTTGATAACTCAAGTTATCAAGAATGGATGTTTGCTGAAATTCTTAAATATGTCTGCGATATCCATTTTAATGTCGTAGGACATATTTCCTATGTTAAAGGATTCTGAGGTTCATAGCCATTTAGGGGAAAGTAGAAAATAATTTAGGTTAATAGTTTATAAAAAGAAAGAGACTCAGGAACATACTATTGATTCCCTCTATTTGCCATTTCTTCTCTATTCAGTTTAAATTTTTATTCCCACCTCCTCTTTCCAGTCTTTCGAAAATTCCATTCACTTCAACTTGCAACTCATAACTTTTCTCCTCACATTTTCTCTGAAAATACACTGCCTTGAGAGTTTTCCCAGAGATAGGAGAATGAATTTTTAAAAGAAAAAATTCTGAACTTAATGGCCTTTCAACTGGTGAGATTTTATTTCTATTTTATTTATGTATTTATTTTTGGTAGTGCTGATATTTGTTTGAGTGTTCCAAGATGGGAAAAATAAAGAGCTTCCCTCCTAACCTAATTTAAAAAAAGGAAAGTAGGTCAAAAGTCACTGTACTGCAGCTGGCTCAAATAATTTCTGACATGTAATACAGGGATGACCATTAAACTGGCATGATTTTTGCACTTACAGCTTTAATATTTTGTCCAGAATAAATGTTCAGCAATAAGGGCAGCCTCTGATAAACAGTAATTTCTGTGTTGTCTTGCAGGGTCAAGAAATGGATTATCCTTGTTGTACAAGCATTCAATTTAATTAAGCAATCAGTCATTCCTTAAGGCCCTATTTAGGTTCAGCACTGTGCTAGGTGCTTTGGGGGAAAAATAAGTACAACATAGTGCCTGTGCTTAACTGTAAAACTTATGTATGACTAAGGCACTCACGCTAACTAAGGGGAGAAAAAATGGGATGTAAAGGTTTGACAAAGAATGAGGACTACAGTAATTATCAAAGGCTCCAGGGAGGAGTTTGGATATAATGTGGATAGGAGGGAGTGTACGGAAAATTATTTTGATGGGAACATATTTCAAGGAAAGAGAATGATATTAGAGTTACTGGAAACCTACATTCCACAATCATGCAGTGAGGATACAACAAAAGTATGCTTACTGTTAAATGATATAAGGAAAATATCAAAGCCTGTTAGATAACTTAATAGTCTACTACATCTTTACATACCAAAATGAACGTCATCAATCAGATTTAAAGTATTTTAAAACTTCATATCTGATGGAACAATTCTTTTCTTCTCTATAATTTTAATAACAGCCTTTTAAAAGATTAGATTTATCTAAAGTCTTTTGTTACCAAATCTTTCAAAATGTATATATAGGGCTTCCCTGGTGGCGCAGTGGTTGCGAGTCCGCCTGCCGATGCAGGGGACGTGGGTTCGTGCCCCAGTCCGGGAGGATCCCACATGCCGCGGGGCGGCTGGGCCCGTGGGCCACGGCCGCTGAGCCTGTGCTCTGCAACGGGAAAGGCCACAGCAGGGAGAGGCCCGCGTACCACAAAAAAACAAAACAAAATGTATATATATATTTGAAAACATACACTGGTTTTTCCTGGACATGATTCAACTCTACTCATAACTTTACTTAAAACATAAAACATTAATGCTTTAGCCAAAAATAGTTACTTATAATGTTACCATTTTGGAATGACCCTAAAACAGAGTCTAGGTCATATTCATTTTTGTGAATAGCTAAAGCTCTTCTCCTTCTTAGCACTATACCTACCCTATTTTTGCCATTATATTACTCATTTGTTTTTGCTTATTTAAAAAATAAACATTTAATAGTTTCTAGACTTCAACTTCTTAAAACTTATGATTTTGAAGTAATTTTCTACTTACAGAAATGTTGCAGAGAGAGCACAGAAAGTTTCCATATACCCTTCAGCCAGCATCTCCCATTGTTAAGATCTTATTACCATGGTACATTTATCAACATTGAGAAATTAAGATTGGTACCATTTTATGAACTAAACTACAGACATTATTTGGATTTTCCCACATTTCCCACTAACGTCTTTTTTTTCCTGTTCCAAGATCCAATCCAGGTTATCACGTTGCATTTAGTCATTATATTTCCTTGGTCTCTGCTAATCTGAAATTTCTTCAGTCTTTCCTTGTTTTTTCATAGAGTTGACACTTCAAAAGAATACTGGTTAGACAATTTGTAGAACAGCCCTTAATTTGGATTTGTCCAATACTTTCTCATGATTAGACTGAGGTTATGTAATTTTGGAAACAGTGCCATGATGTGCCCTTCTAATGACATTATATCAGAGGGTAAATAATATCAATATGTTTACGACTAGTAATGTTAAGCTTGACCACTTGGTTAAGACAGTTTCTGCCAGGGTTTTCAACAGAAAGTTACTATTTTTTCTTTTTCTATAATCTCCTTTTTAGAAGTGATGCATTGAGTCCAGCTCATACTTAGGGGGAGGGAAATTAGGTAACGTTTCCCAAGGGAAGAGTTTCAATAAATTTGTGGATATATGTTAACACTATCACAGTGATTAATAAATATATTGAGTATAACACTTTAAGACTATATAAATGTCCTAACTGTCCTTGAAATTTTGCCGACTAATTTAATCATTCACCAGTGGACCTTACCAACAGTAATGACTAATATCATGATCTAAAGGTGGCTTTCTAGTTCCCTCATTCTGTCAATATTCAATAATTAGAATAATTCTATAAGGAACAGTTCTCTTTTCCACATTTATTTATTCAATCAATCACTTATTTATATCAGTATAGATTTGTGAATATCCATTTTATTCTTTGGGCTATATTCTAATACTATATATAATTATTTAATCGGCTGCTTATATTGCTCCAGCTTTGGCCATGGGAGAGTTTTCAAGTTGCTCCTGTGCCCATTTGACACGCTCCCATGATCTTTTTTCTCCTTCTCCTCCTCCTTCCTCATTTTTAGCACCTCCTCCTTCTCTGGCATTATAAGATGCACCAAGTTCATCTTACATTTTCTCTGCTCAAGCTCTGAAATCAACCAATTCTGCAATGAACCCTGATTCCTTTGATTGGAGGATAATTTCTAGAGACCAATATCTGATCCCTGGGTGTGTTCACTGCTACTGTGGTGTTACTGCTGTGGAAATAAATGAAACCAGCCAAATGAGAACAAGCAAAGTTTATTTATTTAAAGCTTGCTATAGCAAGGGAGTCAGCCCCCATTACTTGTGTTTGACAGAGACTCAAAGTAGGTAAGTAGAAGAGCAGAGGGCTTCCCTGGTGGCGCAGTGGTTGAGAGTCCGCCTGCCGATGCAGGGGACAAGGGTTCGTACCCCGGTCCGGGAAGATCCCACATACCGCGGAGCGGCTGGGCCCATGAGCCATGGCCACTGAACCTGTGCATCCGGAGCCTGTGCTCCGCAACGGGAGAGACCACAACAGTGAGAAGTCCGCGTACCACAGAAAAAAAAAAAAAAAAAAAAAAGAGCAGAAAAGGTTTATAGTGAAACGAAGAGAATGCTTCGGTTATGCCCTTTTTGGAGGTGATGACATGGGGAAGCCTTAGGTAGGTGAGCTAACTAGAAGCAGGACAGCCTAGGTGACTGGTTGGGGTAAATATTTGGTTTTCTCTGGTTGGTGGTAAGTTGGAGGCAGGGACAAAAATTAGAGAATCTGCCTGTTATTAAGCAAGTCGTGGCCACTCTGCTACAACTCTTACAGGGTTTGTTGTTTAGCTTCCTGCACCAGTTGCTAGAGATAGCAGTCTGACTTCCTACAAGTCTGACTTACAGGTAGGAGGCAGGCTTCCTAGGCTGGTTACTGTAGATAATGGATGGGTTTCTTGGGCTGGTTGCTGAAATTATGGATCAGAGTTCTATTTTTATTTCCATGCTCTGGCCATTGTTCATATGCATATTCAAGTCTCTGTTTCTAAGCACCCTAAGAGAACAGTTAGGAAATGTATGTATATATTACAGACCCATGTATATACACACATCTCTTATTTATTTCTGTATCTATTTATATTTCTGTAGATAAAATAAATACGAATTTACACTGATGCTGACAACTCTAATCCACACCAAAGAGTCTATTCTAGCATCTCGTCTTTATTTGTAACTAGTTTCTCCAATAGTAAGAAACTTGGCTCTCATCTATGCTCTTTTTATTTGTTTTATAGATCCCAGTGTGTATGTAAAGTTGTTTCACGATTCTACTATGAGATGTCACCTTCACACCTGTTAGGATGGTTATTATAAAAAAAAAAAGACAAGAAATAAATGTTGGCAAGGATGTGGAAGGAAGGGAAGAGTTGTGTATTGTTGTGTTGTGTTGTGTATCCCTTGTGTATTGTTGGTGGGAATATAAAATGGTGCAACTACTATGGAAAATAGTATGGAAGTTCCTCAAAAAATTAAAACTAGAATTACCATATCATACAGAAATCCTACCTATGCAAAGGTACAAATATCCTTTGGTACCCATGAGGGACTTATTCCAGGACCCTCTCACAGATACCATCAAGTCTCTTACAGGTGACGCTCTGTACAGCTGCAGATTTAACCAACTGTGGATGAAACACTTTTCAGTCGTAGTTGGTTGAATCTGAGAATGCAGAACCTGCAGATCCAGAGGGCAGATTGTACATATTCAAAGGAAACAAAATCATTATTTTGAAGAAACATCTATACCTCCATGTTAATTGCAGCTTTATTCACAATACTCAAGGTATGGAAGCAACCTCAAAGTCCACTGACCAATGAAAAAAGAAAATGTGATATATACATATAATGGAATACTATTCAGCCTTTAAAAAGAAGGAAATTCTGTCATTTGTGACAACATGGATGAACTTGGAGGGCGTCCTGCCAAGTGGGAAAAGCCAGACCGAGAAATACTATGTGATATCACTTATATATGGAATATTTATTTTTTTAAAAAAAGGTTGAATAAAGGAAGCAGAGTAGAAAACTAGTTTCCAGAGGCTAAGGGGTGGGGGAAATAGGGAGAGGTTATTACAAGGGTGCAAACTTTGTTAGAAGATGAATAAGTTTTGAGGATTTAATATATAACACAGTGACTATAGATGATTACACTGTATTGTATAACTGGTTTGCTAAGAGAGCAGAACTTAAATGCTTCTACCCTCCTGTCCCTACAAAATGGAAAGTATGTGAGGTGATGGATAGGTTAATAAAGTGTAAAAGGGAACCCTTTCACAACGGATACATTCACCATATCATCATGTTGTACATTTTAAATATCTTATAATTTTGTCAATTATATATCAATAAATCTGGGGAAAAATGGAATCTGTTACTATATTAATTTTGAGTTAACATTGCAAAATATTGGGGGATTTCAGGGTAGATATGTGTTTTTTAGAGGAAATCAATATTCCATGTTCTTAAAGCAATCTTCTAGACATGACTCTTCTTATTCTTCCTAGCCTCTTGAGCACCAAGCTCACTACTATGAGAGAAGAAAGATCTTTTCTTCCTTTTATAAGTCTTATGTATGAATTTCTCTTTTAGTGAGCTCCGTTTGCAATGTCTCTGTAAATTTTGATTGGAGGGGTTAGAGTGGTCTCTTCCTTGTGAATAAGGATATGGTTGCATGATCTAAATAAAAATTTCTGAAATCCACCCCACCCACTTTTAAATGTACAACAAATTTACTGTTTTCCACACCCATTTAGCTTGGTGTGACTATTATAAATTTTTATTTATTTTTTCTTCAAATGTTGGTTTGTCTTATAGTCTCTCAGAAACGGAAGTATTATTTTAATTTCACCAGGATATACCTCATTATTTCCCCCTAAGTTTATTATAATTCTCAATTTTGTCTATAAATGAAAATTTAGATCATCTCAAGTTGGCCGTATGTTATCTGATACTACCAACTTAGTTTGGTTTTAATACAGAAAGAGATCTCCAGAGTTTTTAAAAAAGGGTTTTCCTTATCCAGACCACTAAGTTTTCAGGACCAGAATACAAAGTAAAATTCTAATTATGTTCTAAGGGAAAAATAAAAATTTGGGGGGAAAAGAGCTAGATATTAAATTTAAAAAACTAAATTGTGGGGCTTCCCTGGTGGCGCAGTGGTTGCGCGTCCACCTGCCGATGCAGGGGAACCGGGTTCGCGCCCCGGTCTGGGAGGATCCCACATGCCGCGGAGCGGCTGGGCCCGTGAGCATGGCCGCTGAGCCCGCGCGTCCGGAGCCTGTGCTCCGCAACGGGAGAGGCCGCAACAGAGGGAGGCCCGCATATCACACACACACACACACACACACACACACACACACAAAAAACCACTAAATTGTGTAATTAACTGTGACTTTTTAATTGTATTTGCTTCCTACGCTTTCAAGTCATTATTAATTAAAAATCAGCTATATTGATAAATCAAAATCTGTGTAAAAATTTATGGACACAAATTTAGTCTCATTTTTAAAAATTACTAATGCCTATTAGGAATTACAAAGATTTTAACTTTAGCAAGGCTAGAGCAGGGCTTTTAAAAAAGTTTTATTTCTTAAAGTTATGATTAGCATATAGGAGGTGTTTTACAACCTTGAAAAGAATTTACAACTTTTGTCATTTAAGCTATTATATAAATATTAAATAAGAATATTCATGAAAACATTAAAAATGAATAAACACAAATTGTTCCTCAAATTATTATTAATATTTACTACACTATTGTAAACAAGTGAAGTCAATGTTCATCTTATAATTCAATTGGAATATCAACAAAAAGACTATTTTAGAAAAGCAAAGCTACGGAGGTCACAAAAATATTTTTTCTATTGGTACATTATCGATTTAGCTCGTTTTTATGGAAAATTTACATCGTTAATATTACTTTGTTTTAGTAAAATAGGGAGACAATCTATTTACATAAACTATTTTATTATTTGTTTTCTTTTTTTATTGGAGTATAATTGCTTTACAGTGTTGTGTTAGTTTCTGCTGTACAGAAAGTGAATCAGCTATATGTATACATATATACATATATATACATACATATGTATATAGACACATATATCCCCTCCCTCTTGGACCTCCCTCCCCCCCATACCACCCATCTAGATCATCAGAGAGCACCAGGCTGAGCTCCCTGTGCTATACAGCAGTTTCCCACTAGTTATCTATTTTACACATGGTAGTGTATTTATGTCATGAAAACTACTTAAACAGATTTGTTAGGGCATTAACAAATTCTTTATGAAAGTAATTGTATGAATATAATACCCAAATTATATGTTATATTTTACCCCTCATTCATCCCCAACCATCCATTCAAATACAGATCTCCCTCAACTGACAACGGGGTTACATCCTGGTAAGTCCATGTAAATGGAAAATACAGGCATATCACAGAAATAGTTCAGGTTCAGTTCCAGACCACCCCAATAAATCAAATATCTTAACAAAGTGAGTCACACAATTTTTTTGACTTCTTAGAGCATATAAAATTATGTTTACACTATAGTGTAACACAGACTATAGTGTAGCCTATTAAGTGTGCAATAGCATTATGGCAAAGAAAAACCCAACGTACATGCCTTAAATAAAAAATACTTTATTGCTAAAATAGGTTAACCATCACCTGAGCCTTCAGCGAGTCATATATCTCTGCTAGTGGAGGGTCTTGTCTCCATGTTGATGGCTGCTGACTGATCAGGGTGGTGGTTGCTGAAGGCTGGGGCGGCTGTGGGAATTTCTTAACATAAGAAAATGAAGTTTACCTCATCAATTGACTCTTCCTTTCACTTGAACATTTAGAGGCCACTGTAGGGTTATTAACTGGTCCAATTTCAATATTGCTGTATCTCCAGGAATAGGGAGGCCCAAGGAGAGGAGAGAAATAGGGGGAACAGGTGGTCCATAAAGGAGTCAGAACACGTATAACATTTATGGATTAACTTCGCCATCTTATATGGGTACAGCTCATCATGCCCCCAAATAAGTACAACAGTAACATCAAAGATCACTGATCACAGATCACCATACCAAACACAGTAATAATGAAAGTTTTCAAATGTTGTGAGAATTATCAACATGTGACACAAAGACACAAAGTGAGCAAATGCTGTTGGGAAAATGGCGCCAATAGTCTTGCTGGATGAAGGGTTGCCACAAACCATCAATTTGTAAAAAACACAGTTATTTGGGAAGCACAATAAAGCAAAGTACAGTAAAACAAAGGTATGCTTGTACTGTAAGTCAAAATGCATTTAATACACCTAACTCACTGAACATCACAGCTTAGCCTAACCGACCTTATAGAACACATACACTAGCCTACAGTAGGACAATAATCATCCAACACAAAGCCTATTTTATAATAAAGTATAGAATACCTGTTGTAATTTACCGAAGACTGTAATGAAAGTGAAAAATAGAGAGGTTGTCTGGGTACAGATGGTCGTAAGTGTATCTGTTGTTTACCCTCATAATCACGTGGCTGACTGTGAGCTGTGGTTCACCCCCCAGCATCACGAAAGGGTACAATACTGTGTATTGCAAGCCTGGGAAAGATTCAAATTAAAAATTTGAAGTAGGGTTTCTATTGATTACATATCACTTTCCCATCATCTTTAAAGCTGAAAAATCGTAAGTCGAAACATTGTAAGTCAGGGACTATTTGTAACTACAAATCTCATGTGTTTCAATGACAGATAGGCCTTTATCACCCTAATTCTTGAAGACAGATATTATTTTTGATTGTCTAAATGACAAAGTCACTTGAGAAAACCTGAAATCCCTATTTAAAAATAGTTTCAAATCCATATTCCAGCTCTTTCTAACTGGGCTCCCTTAACTGGATTATCTGAGCCTGCATTTAACTTCTCTCTATAAATAATCCTCGTACCTACCTTACAGGTCTGTTGGGAGTGTATAGTGAGCATACTCAGCATTATTTTGATATTATTAGGAGGGTTCAATCTGGTCTTAATTTTAAAAATCCTGTGGCTACCACAGAAGTCAGGAACAGTAACCAATTAATAAAAGAGACTTTAAATGTTATAATTCTGCCATATAAGTTAATGGTGTTTTAATAACAATGGTAAAAAAAAAAAAAGGTAAATTTAAAACCATGATTAAGTGAGGTCCAATTGGAGAGCCTATCAATGCTGTCCAAAGTAACAGACTGCATCTCTGAAGGTTTACTGAAAAATAGCAGATCAAGATGGATATTAAGTTTTTTTTAATATAAAGACCACAAAAGGATTATGTGATTTCCAGGTTAAAGACTATATTTCTAGTTATTAAAATATAATGTTTCTTGTTAATATTAAGTGTAATTATCAGTAAGAATACTAATGAAAAAATATTGAGAGATTATTGTCCATTTTATCATAAGGGAGACAGTTTGATATAGTGGAAAATAATGAAATAAGAAGGAAGTATGTATATTCAGGTCCAAACCTCCACTGATCAATTGAAAAATAGCCACACTTTTGAATCATTCATTCTCCTCATCATTAATATAGGATTAATGAAATTTCTCTTTTACAGTGGTTGTGATATAAGAGATATTTATGAAGAGATTAGTGTGCAATTTGGTACCTAAAAAGCCCTCAGTCCATGATTATAGTTCCTATGATGACAACGTCTTCTGCTTTTACAAGCATTCCTACCAAAAATGTAGGCAAACATTTTGACATGTATCCATTATGCTTTCAATAAATGTATTAATTAATTCATTCATTCACTACAATGTTTGAGGCAGTGGGGTCAATGACAAGAAGGAAATCAACACACGTGACCACAACGCAAAGCAAGAGATCAATTACTGAAGGAGAGACAGTTCCAAGGATGTGAGAAAGGGAAAATGTGTTGGAAAAGTATCACTTAAGAGCTAGAATTTAAGACTGATCATAGAAGATATACATGGTTCTTAACATTTGAGAAGATTGTACAGAGGACTTAGACTGTGAAAACTAGAGTAAATTCCAAGTACTACCTGAATAAAGTTCTGAGCCTCCTGTGACCCAGTCTTCGAACAAATAGACTCCAGTCACAATAAGAAATTAATTCAAATTTTCTTAATTGTCTCTCAAAGAACATCAAAGGCACTCAATTTAAAACCTACTTCTGCAGTCATTTTGACCAGCCAGAAGAACCTGGAAGGGTAGAGGGCAATTTCTTCCTACCGAACAGCTGGGATGAGAACGGGAAGCAACTTTACTGGCTGGATACTACTTGCCCCAAAGCTGTTGCAGTAAGAGATGCTGGGACACCTGACAGAAGCCAGCAGAAGCTGAGAATTCCTACCACATCAGTCAGTCTCCTGGATCTCTGCCTGCAGGGTCTGTTGGAAACAAGAGTGATGTGCGGCTGACAGGGTCTTGGTGCTCCTGCCGGGAGCAATGTCCAGGACATTGGTCCACCAGAGACCTCCCGGCCACACATAATATCAATCAGCAAGAGCTCTCCCAGAGATCTCCATCACAATACTAAGACCCAGCTCCACCCAATGGCCAGCAAGCCATATGTACGTATATACATGTATACTTACAGCCGATTCACTTTGTTATACAGCAGAAACTAACACAACATTGAAAAGCAATTATACTCCAATAAAGATGTTTAAAAAATAAAATAAAAAATAAAACCTACTTCTGCCATCCTTTTCATTCTTTATGTTTTACCCCCTTCTGCTTCCCCTGAAGCATCCCTTCATGTTTCTCCTTCTCTACACAGCATCAAAATACACTTCATCCCAAGAGGTCTTTCCTTTTTCATTTCCTTTGTTATATTTCTCTTTATTCTTATCCCTAGTAGAAGTTACTCTTGATACAATTCAAATACCCTATTCTGATTTTTCCCTCCACTGATTAGCATGATCTGCATAAAAAGGTCCAAGAACTAGGGCAGGGGTTCTCTTCCAAGGGATTCAAGGAAAGGACTGCATTTCAACATAATTGGGTTTCTCCTTAAATCCTATGCATTTATTTTATGCATTTAGAAACATCATTCTGAGAAGTAATCCACTCTTTAGATTGCCAAAGAAGTTTGTGGCACAAAACAAGTTTAAAAACCCTTAAAACTAGGGAGGAGGAGGAACAATGGCAGCAAATATTTACTCATTCAAATTTTTGTCCCTATTTCACTTGAAAGGACTTGCAGTTTTGCAGGATGCAGTGAGCAGTCTACATGGCCAAAACTTATCATGAGGATAGGAAGCAAAGGGAGATGAGACATTGATTTCCATGAGAACAGAAACAAAAGTGACATACAAATCAGCCACTATCCTGTGCATAAATAGTAGCAGCCTTTTCATAAAAACATAAATGGCACATTCCCTCTATTTTCCCTTCTATCCTCTCTTAGATTACCCTGCTTCTTCTCTCATTAGTTTTCCCCAAATGATCCACAGTTCAAATCTAGCAAAGAAATATTCAAACTTACTAAAACTTCTGATTTCAAAGCAGATTAGTTGCTACCCCAAATTAAACAGAAATCAGCTGTCACAGTTCAAATATTTCACAGCAGTTACCCAGCCATCTAATTCCCATCCTGTCTCCCCTTATACCCTCCACACCTCTCCTAATACCTTAACTAGAAATCTTCAAGGAAGTAGATTTCTAAAAGACATCCCTGTCAGCTCTTAGTGTTGTTGAAAGATCAACCTACCTGCCACCAGCTGTGTGACAGTTCCTGTAGTGTTGCCAGGCCCATAATGGTTCAGAGTATTTGTGAATATATTATTTTTGGCAGGTTCCTCTCCCAATTAAGGACCACAAAAAACTCTCCATTCACAGTCAAAATTCCCAGCAGTGTTATCCCTTGAGTAGCTAAGGAGTTTTACAACTGGGAAAAAATAAAATCTGTAGGTTTTCAGGGGGATCTGGGAAGGGACACAAATCAGTGGGCAGCTCATTCTTTTACATTAGTGGGTCAGTCTTCAGGGGCAGTACCGGCTGCCAATTTGCAGGATGTTAAGTCACCTTCTGGCACCAGCTTCGTGACAGTGGCAAAACTAACCCGTAATACCCAAACGTTTGCTTTTGTGAAATCAGCAGAATCTCATTATTCTCACAAACAGAAGACTCAGAAGTGACCAAACTACACTTTAAGTTTTTCCCTTGAGGACAGATTGAATAAGGCAGCCCCTTTCAAGTAATGACCACTTAAAAGATCAAGCTATTGTATGAAAATACAGAGATAACATAAATTTAAACTGGTGCTCATGGTTTACAGTCAATGGTGAATGAGAACTGATTTTCTTTTGCAATTTAACTCCCCTGAAAACTTCAAAATTTATGACTAATATTATTGGTGAGTGGCTTATGCTAGCTGATGTGTATTCTATCACCAATAATAATAAAATTCAGAAAACTTATTGAGTGCTTAGTACATATCAAGCATTTCACATGTATGAATCCATCTAATTTCCACCCAAATACTTTTATTTTGATATGAAGACTATCATTTTAAAAAGGAGAAAACTGAGAAAATAAGTAACTTGCTGAAGCTAGCACTAGGCAGAGCCTGGATTCGAGGGCAGGCAGTCTGAATCCAAAGGCCAATTGAGATTTTGACTGTTGGGCAGAGCTCCACATACAAAAGGACCCCAAACTTAATACTCTTTTCTCATTGTCTTGAAATTATTAATAATTTTTGGACAAGGGGCCCTGCATTTCTTTGTTGCACCTGGCCCCACAAATTACATAGCTGGTCCTACACACACATGTAACCTGGATGCTACATTGCCCATATTTCACCACCTAGCTCACAGAAAGACCAGCAAACTCTGCTTTACCCTTACCCAGTGCTCACAGTTCTTATTTGTCCTTATCTTAACTGAAATCTGGTTCTCAGTAGAAAACACCACTCTTTACGGAGGTCACCTCTCAGGTGACGGTCAGCGTTTTGTTTGCCAGCTACTCACTATGTGCCTGAGGGTTTGGAGGGTCTATTATAGTCCGTGTTTCTTGTTGCCATTTCTAGACCATTTCTTTTAGCCTCTTGTAAGATAATTCCTGTTTCCTTGAGTACCAAACCATTTGAACAGGCTACTCTTCTCCCTTCTTTGAAAATGTGATCATTTTTAGAACCTCCTGTTCATTCTCCACCTATTGACCTGAATCTCTGGAACCAGAGCAAAGCCTTCAACATCCACACAGTCAACCCATCCTTTCATTACCTGGTCTCTTACTTCCTTGACCTCTAAGTCTCTGACATCCTTGCAGCCACATACTATAAAGGTTATACCTGGGACTTTGTTATTACCAGAAATGGAACCACCTCCTTAATCACAAATTCATATTTGTTACATTTTTGCTACTGCCCTCACTCCTTCCCCTCGAATTGTTTATTTACTCTTTCGACCTTAATTCTTGACCCTGCTAGAACTTCTCATCTTTCACCATCTGATTTTTCCTTATGCCTCAGCCTTTTCCTTTTTTGATGTCTTCTCTTACTCATTAAGATACCATAGGCCACTTTCCTACACTTATGTCAATACCCAAACTCTAATGCACTTATATCTTTTGGTCATACGCCTCTGGCAAAATGTCATCCTAAATTAATCCTGACCAATGCTTTCTCTATGCCTGCATTTTAAAATCCAAGCTTTACTGGATGCAGACGCCTACTAGATAGCTTTGAGTCAGATACACTTATGATCACCAGTTTCCAATAGGTCGTGAGCCCTGCCAGGCAATTCAATTTGCCAAGATTTTTCAAGCGTATTTTCTTTTAGGTCAAGTTCATTGGTGATATTGCTTGAGACAAGAATTCTAAGCAAGTGATTTCAAAAGGAGTGACGAAAGTAGGATAGGACAGTGTAAGAAGTGAGGCAAGGGCCTGGGTTCCTCTGAGTTCCAGCCTCAATCTCAACCCATATAGAGTCTGTAACACAAATGGCACTATATAGGTGGACTACCTGAGGCAGAAACAAGATGTTCAGGCTTTTTATATGGCCCCTTGTAGCCCCATCCATCAGCCTTTAATGCCCTGCAGCGGGGGATAACCTCCTAGGCATTTCTGGGCAAGATGGCTATATTCAACCAAGGGCAATTCTCAGAAGAGTGCATCTATGAGTTGTTTGCAGCCGACCTTCACAACAGCTGGTGATGAGTGCACTGCGAAGTACATGAGATTTGAGTGAGAGTACCACATCATCTACTACATTCACTTTTTCAATCTCTACTGTAATTACTTAAGTTTTTCTATCTACCTACTAAGCTACTTCCCCCACACTGAATCCCTGCTACTAGCTAAGGCATTTTCCTTTATTGCATACTCTCTTAGAATGGTGTTACTCAAATTCAAGGATCTTATTTCATTTCATATGTGTGCTTAATATCTGTCTCCTCAATGAAACTGAAAGCTCCATGAGAACAAGGACCATTTTGATCACCAGTATTATACCTCTTGGATGTCGAAGAGTGGTACACATATGTTCCTTGACGAATGAATGGATGAAAACAGCTATAACTTCTATAGAACCTACTGTGTGCCACAGACTATGCCAAATGCTTTATTTAATTTCCATAGCAACCAGTGAGCCATATACTAATACTACTCCCATTCCACAGAAGTTAGTTAAGTTAAGGAAGTCACCCAAGTTTCACACAACTAGTAGGAAGAAGATCTGAGATATTAATCCAAGCAGTCCCTGCTTTTATCTGTTACACTACAGGACATTATATTGCCTTTAAAATGAATGACAGAATGAATAAAGAGCTAATAGAGTAAGCGAAAAGGAAGAAGAGTGGAGGAAGGAAGGAGAGAAGGAGGAAGGATGCAAGTAGAGCTACACATATACATGCTACATATGATGTAGTGAGGAGCTTTTGAGGCTCTCTGAGTGAACTGACATTTGTTTACCCAGTCTTCTTAATCAAATATCAGTTATCACTCAGTTTATAGCTACACTTCTTCATTTCTAATGTATTGACTCATTATACTAGATTGTAAAGACCAAATACATGGAGTTGATTTTCCCAAATACTCAGAACTAAGATTCTCAGAAAATTCAACCATGGTAGCCCCATCACAAGTCATCCACCACATAGTTTATGTATTAACTAGCAGATGCAGTTCTGAAACTGGGCCCTCCACCAGGCAATGTCTACAGCAATAACAAAGCATTAAAGGAAAGGTACCAGCTTCACACCGTAAATGTATCACTTTAAATAACTGGAAGCCTAGAGCATCTCAAAAACGGAAGGGAAGACGATACTAATTGTTTGAAACAATTTTGTCTCCTAGGAATCCAGATGGGAAATTAATAGTTGCTCAGGTTTGGAAGGGAACTTAAAGGTCATTCTGTCCAAACCTCTCAGTGGCATCTGTCCCACTCAGGGAATTTTATTATTTATAATTTTTCTTTCCTATAAAGACTCTCATTAATGAATTTATTATTATTTTTAAGGTGAAGATTAGAAATTGAGAGCTGGCTGCTTAAAAACTTAGCTGGAAAAAAAACCAAAAAAACCCAAAAAACTTAGCTGGATTAAAAGTTTGTTTTATCAGATATCTTTTTTAACAAAATGATTCAAGATGTCTTTAGTCATCATCAGAATGTAGGTTGAGCCTTCATGTGTGTGAGAACATTTTCCTCAATTTATTATAATTTCTGTGATTTATGCACAACAGCGATGGAAACAGCTTGGTGTGGGTTTCCAAGGCACAGTGTGGGAGGCACTGTGTGTGCACAAATCCTGTTATTTGTTAATAGGATTTGTCCACATACCTTCTGCCCAATCTGTCCAGTGCTTTGAAATATTGCAGCTGCTTTTCATTTCCTGCTAAATCCGATTGGCAGCAATGTCAGTGCTACAGCTCAACCTGCAAACAGAAGCATGACTCCAAGCAAGAATACACAGGTGGCAAAACAGTCATTAATGCTACCACAAAGCAAAAATCTTCCATAGCAGGATGCCATCTGGGGATTTTAGTTACAGTGCTAGGCCCAGTTCTAAAGTAGGATGTTCCATCTGTACTGGATCCAACACAGTGGTTCTTAACTGGGGTGATTTTGCTTCCCACAGGACATTTGGCAATGTCTGGAGACACTTTTGATTGTCCCAACTGAGGGGTGATGCCCATCACATGGGTGGAAGGCCAGGGATGCAGCTAAAAATGCCACAATGCACCTGAAAGTCCTCCATGACAAAGAATCATATCATACATAATTTCAGTAGTGCTGAGGTTGAGAGCCCTGTACAAGGTATTCCAAACCAACCTAAAAGCTATAAATGATGGGTTCCCTTCTTTATTGCCATTTAGGATACAAACAGCAATGCCTACTAAGGAACAAGAACTTTTAAATGCATGGGAACTGATTTGGTACTATATTTCTGTATTGGTGACATTCATGAATATATCTCTTGCTATGCATTTTGACCAGGATAAGAAGTATCAACAATAAGGAGAGGGCTTCCCTGGTGGCGCAGTGGTTGAGAGTCCGCCTGCTGATGCAGGGGATACGGGTTCGTGCCCTGGTCTGGGAGGATCCCACGTGCCACGGAGCGGCTGGGCCCGTGAGCCATGGCTGCTGAGCCTGCGCGTCCGGAGCCTGTGCTCCGCAACGGGAGAGGCCACAACAGTGAGAGGCCCACGTACCGCAAAAAAAAAAAAAAAAACAATAAGGAGAAAAAAAGCAAATGAAAATTCTTACAAATGTTATAGCTGGAAAGGACTTTTCTAGTCCAGCCTTTACAAACTCTAGTCCCTAAACAACTATTTCAATAAGACATATCCCATGATTTATAAGCATCCAGGTCGAATGACACAGTGAAATGTTGGTTTAAACAGAGTGAAATATGCTTTGATTATGCATGACCATTCTAAGAGCCTTAAATTGCTCACAGCACCATGACTCTTCACAGGTGAATATAGGAAAAAATATATATATTTAAACTCAATGGATCATGCAATCTTTTACTTCTGTAATATCTGTTAATATTGCCTTAAGCAAATGATCTAGTCCAACCAGCCTGTTCATAAGTAAAGAAGTATGGTACAAAAGTGGAGTGATTTGCCCAGGATTACCGACCAAGCAAGGGACAAAGCAAGGACCACATCAAAGACCACCTAACCCAGTCCATTCTTCCTTCCACTATGCAACGTTTCTTTAAACAGCTATACATAGTATTTTAAAGATGAGTTAGGGTTTCCCTGGTGGCGCAGTGGTTGAGAATCCGCCTGCCGATGCAGGGGACACGGGTTCGTGCCCCGGTCTGGGAAGATCCCACATGCCGTGGAGCGGCTGGGCCCGTGAGCCATGGCCACTGAGGCTGTGAGTCCAGAGCCTGTGCTCTGCAACAGGAGAGGCCACAACAGTGAGAGGACCGTGTACCACAAAAAAAAAAAAAAAAAAAAAAAAGATGAGTTAATTACATTATTACACCATAGTATATAGTGCTTGGAGTAAACATTACTTTACACAGAGCATTTTCAAATTCATTACTCTGTTTAACCCTCACAACTCACATCAAGTTACTTTTTCTCTGCTCTTCTTCCCTTCTTCATTTCATCACCATCTTTCCTCTCATCATCACTACTGCCACTTCTTGAATATAAACTCAATCACTAGAGTTTAGCATGAGGTTATGGTCTTTGTTTACCCCCAAAATGAGCTGTGGCACACTGGAGCCACTTAATGTTTGTTGAATTGATGGATGCCCCATTTTATAGATAAAGGAGAGGAAGAGGCTAACTTAAGGTAGTACACATTTTTAAAAAACACGCACTTTTCATGTACCTATTGACCATCTGCATTTCCTCTTTGGAAAAATGTCTATTCAGCTCTTCTGCCCATTATTATTATTTTTTTTTTTGCAGTATGTGGGCCTCTCACTGTTGTGGCCTCTCCCATTGCGGAGCACAGGCTCCGGACATGCAGGCTTAGCAGCCATGGCTCACGGGCCTAGACGCTCCGCAGCATGTGGGATCTTCCCGGACCGGGGCACGAACCCATGTCCCCTGCATCGGCAGGTGGATTCTCAACCACTGTGCCACCAGGGAAGCCCTGCCCATTTATTAATTATTTTTTTATGTTAAGCTGTATGACCTATTTAAATATGTTGGATATTAATCCCTTATCAGTCATATCATTTGCAAATATTTTCTCTCATTCAGTAGGTTGTCTTTTCTTTTTGTCAATGATTTCCTTTGCTGTGCAAAAGCCTTTAAGTTTAATTAGGTCCCATTTATTTATTTTTGTTTTTATTTCCTTTCCTTTAGGAGATGATCCAAAAAAAAATATTGCTGTAATTTATGTCAAACGGTGTTCTGCCTATGTTTTCCTCTATGTTTTACAGTATCTGGTCTTACATTTAGGTTTCTAATCCATTTTGAGTTTATTTTTGTATCTGGTGTTACAAAATGTTCTAATTTCATTCTTTTACATGTAGTTGTCCAGTTTTCCCAGCACCACTTATTGAAGAGACTGTCTTCTCTCCATTGTATATTCTTGTCTCCTTTGTCATAGATTAAATGACCTTAAGTGTGTGGGCTTATTTCTGGGCTCTTTATCCTGTTCCATTGATCTATGTGTCTGTTTTTGTGCCAGTACCATACTGTTTTGATTACAGTAGCTTTGGAGTATAGTCTGAAGTCAGGGAGCATGATTCCTCCAGCTATGTTCTTTTTCTCAAGATTGTTTTGGCTATTTGGGGTCTTTTGAGCTTCCACACAAATTTTTAAATTATTTGTTATAGTTCTGTGAAAAATGCCATTGGTATTTTGATAGGGATGAATCTGAATCTGAATCTGCAGATTGCCTTGGGTAGTATGATCATTTTAACAATATTAATTTTCCAAATCCAAGAATACAGTATATCTTTCCATCTGTTGTTGTCTTCAATTTCTTTTACCAGTGTCTTGCAAATGAAAACCACAATGAGATATCACCTCACACTTGTCAGAATGGCAATCATCAAAAAGAACACAAATAATAAATGTTAGCGAGGATGTGGAGAAAAGGGAACCCTTGTACACTATTACTGGGAACGTAAATTGGTGCAGCTACTGTGGAAAACAGTACAGAGGCTTCTCAAAAAACTGAAAATAGAACTACCATATGACCTAACAATTCCACTCCTGGATATATATCCAAAAATCCCCCCAAACATTTATTCGAATAGATACATACACACTAATGTTCATAGCAGCATCATTTACAGTTGTCAAGACATGGAACCAACCTAAGCATCCATCAACAGATAAATGGATAAAGAATATGTGGGGCTTCCCTGGTGATGCAGTGGTTGAGAGTCCGCCTGCCGATGCAGGGGACACGGGTTCGTGCCCTGGTCCAGGAAGACCCCACATGCCGCGGAGCAGCTAGGCCCGTGAGCCATGGCCGCTGAGCCTGAGCGTCTGGAGCCTGTGCTCCGCAACAGGAGAGGCCACAACAGGGAGAGGCCCGCATACTGCAAAAAAAAAAAAAAAAAAAAAAAAAAAGAAGATGTGGTATATATATGTACAATGGGATACTACTCAGCCATAAAAAAGAACAAAATTTTTCCATTTGCAGCAACATGAATGGACTTGGAGGGCATTATGCTAAGTGAAATAAGTCAGACAGAGAAAGACAAATCCTGTATGATATCACTTACCTGTGGAACCTAAAAAATACACCAAACTAGTGGATATAATGAAAAAGAGGCAGACTCACAGATACAGAGACAGCCGACTGGTTACCTGTGGGGAGAGGGAAGGGGGGGAGGGGCAATATACATGTAGGGGAGTAAGAGGTACAAACTATTATGTATAAAATAACCTACAAGGATATATTGTACAACATGGGGAATATAGCTAATATTTTATAATAACTATAAATGGAGTATAACCTTCAAAATTTGTGAATCACTATATTATACACCTGTAACATATAATATTGTATAGCAACTATATTTCAATTACAAAATAAATATAAATAATAAAAACACAGTATGCTGAAGGCACTATGCTAGTCAATTTTTCATATATCATCTCTTTGCATTAGTGAGAAGTAGTAGCAGCATCAAGAGATAAGCAAAATTGACAGAGGAAAGGAAAAAAAAAAGCACATTCTTCAAGAAAGTATCTAATAGAAACTACAGAATAAGAAGGAAAATTGCAGTACTCTATTTTTTTCTTGCTTTTGTGCTTTAAGAGAGTGTAGAGGCAGGCTGTACTTACTTTATACTTCAGCATACTGACTCACATTCGTTTGATTTTATGCAAAAGGCCAATGATTCTGCTGGGTAAAATTTCTCAGTGGAGCTACAGGAAGGGACAGGATGATGAGCAATGAACTTTTCATGACTATCTGGTTAAACTAGCTGGAATTAAAAACTTCAGAAGTTTCATTTCAATTTTATTTTTATTTCTTATGGTCATGGAGTCCAGTCAACTTGATGTTTAACTCATAATTCTCAAAAAACAAAACTAAAAAGAACTTACCCCAGAAGTAATGAGATGAAAGATCATCTCTGATGATGAATTCCCAAACCTGTATCAGTATCTAGTAGATTAGCTCACTGAGGACCCTTGTCAGTTCTTCTTCACCAACACAGAGTCCAGCATCACAGAAGATTATCTTAATTAAAGTGCTTGTTACTAGGAAGCAATGCTTAACATTGGGATATGTTACCAATCTAAAGGGAAGCAAATCTAAAAGGGCATTATAACCAAAAGAAGATAAAACTAGCTTTGAATTAGCTCATTTCTAGACCTAAATGAATGTTTTTAATTTCTAGTAATAGTCACATGTTTACAAAAATCTTAAATGATCTTGAAGCACATAGCAAGCTAAACTGAAAGACTGCCACAAGATATTTATTAGAAAATCTATTGGTCCATCACTCATTCACATATCAATACATACCAACTATGTAGAAAGCACCAGGCTCAGTGCTGCGGAGGATTAAAGATAAAGACCATGCTCTTAAGGAAGTTATGTGCTGATAAAGAGAATAAGATATAAAAAAAGATAACCCCATGCATATGTGCACAAAACTGGGTAAAAAATGCTCACTGCAGCTTTGTATGTGAAAAAAAAAAACTGGAGGGACATAAATGTCCATAAAGAGAGAAATGGCTAAAATAATAGGAATTATTCACTAAGTGTAATAGCATATCAGCAGCAAGTAGCTCACAAAACAATCCCAATATCCAGACTTTAGTGAATAAAGCAAGTTGCTGAATAAACATGGCCACATAAATATTATATATTTATGGGCATATAACATGTATAGAAATGATGAGGGAAAAGTTCTGGTAAGACATAAATGAAATGAAAACAGTGGTTCCCTCCAGGTAAAATACGGGAACTGGGGAGATGGTCATAAAATTATAGTTCTACCAGTAATGTTCAGATTTTAAAATTAGGATATACTTATGTATTGTTTATCAAATGTATGTACACAGAGAGATATAGATACAGGTATATATTAACATGATCAATACCATAAAGAAAAGCACATAAAGTGATACATAATTTTAAGTGAGTAAAATGGTTTCTTCCAGGAGAAATTATGCAACATTTTGTGTAGGAGAAGCCAAATCTTCTTAGTTATAAAAAGTTCAGAGCTGTATACAAAGTAGTGCTACAATACACAAACATTAAATAAAAATGGTTGCCATGGTTTTGGAGGGAGGGAAAGAGGGATGAATAGGTGGAGCACAGGGAATTTTTAGTGCAGTGAAACTACTGTGTATGAATTGGAACGGTGGATACATGACATTACTCATTTGGCAAAATTCAAAGAATTATCCAACACAAAGAGTGAACCCTAATTTTTCCAATGGACTTTAGTTAGTAATAATGCATCCACATTGGTGCTTCAATTTTAACAAATTTACCACACCAATGCAAGATATTAATAACAGTCGAAACTGTGTGGAGGTATGGTGGGGAGAAGTAGGAAGTGTATAGGAACTCTCTATTTTATGTGTAAAACTTAAAATACTCTAAGAAATAAAGTCTACTTTAATTTTAAAATGCTATCATAGAAGAATGCATAAACAGCAAAAAGGACATAAATAAAGGAATAATTCATGGGCTTCCCTGGTGGCACAGTGGTTGAGAGTCCGCCTGCCGATGCAGGGGATACGGGTTCATGGCCCGGTCCGGAAAGATCCCACATGCCGTGGAGCGGCTAGGCCTGTGAGCCATGGCCGCTGAGCCTGCGCGTCCGGAGCCTGTGCTCCGCAACGGTAGAGGCCACAACAGTGAGAGGCCCGCGTACCACAAAAAAAAAAAAAAAAAAAAAGAATAATTCATGCTTTGTGTGGAAGCCTTAGCCAGTGGTTATATTATATCCAAGACATGAGTTAACACATAGAAGGCACAGAGAGCTCTACTGTGGCTGATACACAGAACATTCAGTGTTTTATCTATTTATTTATTTACTTATTTATCTGATTTATCTGTTTGTTTTGTTTATAATTTTTGATATGTCTTAAAGGAGAAGTAGAATTGTGCCAGGAAGGCAAAGAGTTAAAAATACTGCAAAGAAAGAAAGAGCTAGATTGATGACACCCCATGTGAAAAACAGCCCTTGCTGGGACTGGAAAAGAATGTGGGGTGGCTGGAGTGCAGACTCATGTCAAACAGACTGGAGATGGAACCAGAACACTAGGACGAGATTAGACTGTGAGATTAGACTGAAAAGTAGTTTGGGTATGGAAATCAAGATTTTTTTTTTTTCTAAGACCATGACCTACTCACTTCTGTGCTTCTGGAAGATTGATGGGAATGAGAAGAGATGTAGAGAGGCCAGGAAGGGAACAGCAAATGTGTAATAAAGGTGATGGTCTGGAAATTAAAATGAGTGGGTTCAAATTTTGCTTCTCATACTTTCTAGCTGTGTATGTAAACCCAAGACACACATCTTAAATATTTCCAATCTCAATCTCCTCATAAATAAATAAATAAAAGACAAAAAAGGATGAATTCTGGGCAATGGAAAGATAAAAGGTGTGACAACAACCCAGCTTGTGTTACTGGAAGAATGGTGATGTTAACAACAAACATAGAAAACAAAGAGAGGCAAGAAGTTTGGGCAAAGAGTTTGATCAGAGACATAGGACTTCAAGGTTTTCCAAAATATACAAAGAGCTCATACAACTCAACAACAACAAAAAAACAAACAACACAATTGAAAAATGGACAGAAGACCTAAATAGACATTTCTCCAAAGAAGACATACAGATTGAATAGGCACATGAAAAGATGCTCAACATTGTTAATTATTCGAGAAATACAAACAAAAATGACAATGAGATACCACCTCATGCTGGTCAGAATGACCACTAAAAAGTCTACAAATAATAAATGCTGGAGAGGGTGTGGTGGAAAGGGAACTCTCGTACACTGTTGGTGGAAATGTTAAGTTGGTGCAGCCACTATGGAAAACGGTATGGAGGTTCCTCAAAAAACTAAAAATAGAGTTGCCATATGATCCAGCAATCCCACTCCTGGGCATATATCTGGACAAAACTATAACTTGAAAAGATACATGCACCCTTATGTTCATAGCAACACTGTTTACAATAGCCAAGACATGGAAGCAACCAAAATGACCATCAACAGATGAACGGATAAAGAAGACCTGGTACATATATACAATAGAATATTACTCAGCCATAAAAAAGAATGAAATAATGCATTTGCAGCAACATGGATGGACCTAGAGATTATCATACTAAGTGAAGTAAGTCAGAAAGAGAAAGGCAAACACCATATGATATCACTTATATGTGGAATCTAAAATATGACACAAATGAACCTTCTACAAAACAGAAACAGACTCACAGACATAGAGAATAAACAACAAGGTCCTATTGTATAGCACAGGGAACTATATTCAATATCCTGTGATAAACCATACTGGAAAAGAATATAAAAAAGAATGTATATAAGTATAACTGAATCACTTTGCCGTACAGCAGAAATTAACACAACACTGTAAATCAACTATACTTCAATTTAAAAAGATATTCATCCCAAATCCAACTGAAATCAGAGAGTAGTGAGCAATGTGAGGGGGTAAAACAAACAAACAGAGAACTTTACAGCTTAGGGGCAGGGGACTATATGTGAAACTGAGACATTAACTGATTCACAGGAAATGGGCACCATAGGTGCAGGGAAAACATGCAGGATAATGGCTGTGATGAAGGCAGAAGGCTGTGGAGGAACTATGTAGGAACCACTCACAATTTGCAACCAGTGGGAAAGGAGCAGGAAGGTAAGAGTGGATTCCACGGAGGCTCTGAAGAATTCTCTCTGAAAACCAGTATGCTTCTACCAGCCTACTTATCTCTTTCTATTTCATCTCATACAGGGTCTCCACACATATGCATGCCTTAAAGGCACGTCTCAGTCTGCATGGGCTGCTATAACAGAATACCATTGATTGAGTGGCTTAAACAACAGTTATTCTCATAGTTCTGGAAGTTGGAAGTCCAAGATCAAGGGGCCAGCAACATAGGTTTTGTTCTGAGGCCTTCTCTTGGCTTGTAGGTGGCCAGCAATGCACCTTGTGCAAATATGATCTCTTCTTTATGTGCTCATGGAGAAAGAGGGAGAGAGAGAGGGAGAGAGAGAGAGATAGAGAGGGAGCTAGCTCTCTGATGTCTCTTCCTATAATGGCATTAATCCTATCATAAGGGCTCCACCCTCATGGCCTGATTACCTCTGAAAGACCCATATCCAAATACAACACACTAGGGGTTAAGGCTTCAACATGAATTTTGAGGGGAACACAACTCAGTGCACAGCAAGGCACTACTACTTCTTGCAAGTACATCATAGTTAGGACTCATAATTTTCTGAATAATAATTTTCTAACTACGTCTTAAATTTTAGTATTTTCTGCTACTAAGAATAAGAGAAAATGAAAGATCATTGAGAAATATCTTAACTACTCTATTAAATCCATTATATATTTACACACACACATGCACATACAGGCACACAAAACTACAGTTTATAAACAACTGTTCTAAAAATAGTTTGTAGTGAAAATTTACCTTGCTTAAGATCCATCATTATTATGACTTTAAAAACTTGGTGCTTTATGAGATACCTTTAAAAGAACATTATTCTCCAAAGTCAACACATTTGTTAGAAAATGCGTTTTGTTTTACAGGCAGGAGTAATCTCATATATTAGAAGAAAAAGTGTATATTTTAATATGCCATATTAAAACATTTTGAAGATTTATAAGAAGGATGTAATGATATACTGGGGGAAATCATTAAAGTGATGTTGAAAAATGAATATACCTATAGTTTGATAATTTTTCTCTTATAAAAAAATAACCTTTGTCATGTTCATTACTATTTTTCACTACATTATTTCAATTACTAAACCAATGGAGTATTGCCTTATTTTTTATAATAATTTTAAAACAGTCACTTCTACATTAATTTTGCTCACTGGCATACTGTACCACTGATTGTTTTATTCAGTGCATAGTATTTTACCACTGTTATAGAAGGATCAAATTGAATTACAGATGTGTAAACTCTATCTGGTATTGTTCACTTATCAGATATTTTATTATTCTACTAATTACAGCATCTATCATGTTCAGGATAGAGGTGAGGGTTACTAAGGCATTAGTATTAGTCTAGGAACTTTAAAGTTAAGTGATTTACTCTTTTCCCTAAACCAATCTCATTGTTTCTCCATCAGACTCAAATTGCATCTTATGGTTTTATTTGGTGACTAATTAACGCCATTTTCCAAAACAAATCTCTGACAGGGTTGAGAACCAAAGCCTAATTTACAATACAAAAACAATGGACCATGTGGTCATGGACAGTGGCTTTTACTCAAAAGTCAATGCCAGCTAATTTCAGTGCGTGGAAAGTTGCACAAGGGATCGATGGCAACTTATTCTTTTCAAGGTCTTCCCATTAACAACCCAAATGTCCAACAGTATGACTGTCATCCTCCTAAGAAAGGACTTCAGAAGGCAACAAACAAGATGAAAGGCAATAATGACCATAAAGTGCTTCCCACAGTGCTGCACACATAATAATTGTTCAATAAATGCTAGCTAATGACAGTAAGAGTGCTATACTACCAGATTTAGTAAGGATCTTGGTTAAAGTTCAGAGAATAAACAATATCAAAAATTAAAAGGACTCCAACATATATTTGATATGTAAATTTCTAAGTATGTCACAGAAGAATCCTTAGTTCAGTTCCTGGAAAATGGTATGTGTCTCTTATTCATTTACTGAATGAGGGCATGAATCAATGCTCTTCAGAACAAAGTGAGCAAAGGAGGAGGCATGAGAAACTACTGCAGGACTGTCCCATTCCTAGTCCTTTGTATAATGACCATGTTAGGCTGCTCTCACCTAGGTAAGCTAAATCCCAATAACTGTCACAGGGATCAAACAAAATCTGCACCTTGCCAGGTTTGCAAGCCTGACAGAATCAGGGCAGCTCCTTAAGAGTCAAAGCATAATAATTATTAAATAAAAACCTGGAAAAATGCCAAAAAAATAGGACTTAACTTTTACTCTGTCTTTCCCTACAGGATATATTAAGCCAAAATTGAGGGGAGG
Source organism: Physeter macrocephalus (assembly GCF_002837175.3). Taxonomy (NCBI): domain Eukaryota; kingdom Metazoa; phylum Chordata; class Mammalia; order Artiodactyla; family Physeteridae; genus Physeter; species Physeter macrocephalus. Next base: position 20,098,492 of record NC_041231.1, read on the forward strand.
AGAACGTGGTGTTTTTTATGGTAAATCCTGAGATTCTGTATCAAATGCCTCTAACATAATAAACATTATTTCTTTAATTTTAACAGTATTTAAACTCCATAGATTATTCCACATTTATATAATTTTAGAGTCAGCCTTGGCAGCATCATAATTAGAGAGAAAACACATTTTTTTAAATTACATTGCTATAAGATTATTTCTTAGTCTTCCCTTCACTAGATACGCATTGGTTAAAGTTTTATCCTTCTGTATATATAACCATTTTAACTTTCTGTCTTCCAAGCATCCTTAAAAGGGTACTTCTGCAATATCCTGAGGGAAATGTTGCTCTAATTGCATTTTTAAATTATTGCACGTGTGTATGCTGAGTAGGACTTAGTTTATGTCTCTGCCTATTCGGTAATTTTACCTTGAAGTTTGAAATAATTTGTTATTAAACATTGTTTAAATAATTCCATGACAACACTGTAGCCATTAATATATCTAGCTATGATTATTTATTCATACATAATACCTATCACGTATGAGTTAATGTCACAATAAGCCAGTCACTAACTCAATGTTAAATCCTATATCTAATTCTGCTGCTGCTGATCCCCTTCACTTTAAAACCACTTTTTGAAATTTCTAATTCAGCATTAGGTGAGTAAAACCAAGTTGAGACTATATACAAAATTATGTTCACTCTAATGGGAATTATAGGATTTCAGTCTTGATATATGTTATTAAGCTGCAAGTACAAAACTTCATAGTTACAAAGGCCTATAATTTTCTAGACTTTTTACCCACAGAGCCTTCCCTTCCCTTCCCCCTATTTTTAAAATATAATGTGGTGGGGGAGGGATGGAGCGGGAGTTTGGGATCAGCAGATGCATGCTAGTATATATAGGATAGATAAACAACAAGGTCCTACTGTAGAGCACAGGGAACTATATTCAGTAGGCTGGGATAAACCAGAATGGAAAAGAAAATGAAAAAAGAATGTATACATATGTATAACTGAGTCACTTTGCTGTACGGCAGAAATTAACACAACACTGTAAATCAACTATACTTCAATTTAAAAAATAAAAAAAAAATAATGTAACATAACACAGCACAACAATACATTACACAGTTTTAAGACATAGAGCAGGTAAGACTAGGCCTCTCTGGTTGAAGCAAATGAACAGACCCCCTGCTATACCTCCCTTTTGAGCTGTTCCTGGGGAGTCCCCTAAGTCTGTTCTGTGGAATCCTGGGCTCCACAGAAAACTGCTAAAATAACATGTCTTTTTCTACATTCGAACATAACAAAACTGACAACGGTGTTGGAGAATCTCTGGTCCAACACCTGTTGCGTTCAGTAAGTATATCTGGATAGGTAGTGCAAGAGAAAACTCCTAAGTGCACTTTAATCATTCTTATTGGAAATGGTGACAAAAGTGGATCCCACAAGAGTTCATTTCTCAGGGCTTCTGTTCCAGAATACAATTGGATTAATAGGAGATTCTAAGAAATCATAAAGAATATAACATATCTGTGTGATACTAATTTTGATCAATTCAATTGATCATTCAAATACCTCCTTACTGTAGTCTGTGCCACTGTTGAAGGCTTTTTGAAAATCAAATATAATAGATTTTTTTTCTATTTCGTAGCATCCAGCTGCTTTTTAAAAATAATGTGACATTCGGCCTAGGAAGAAGGAAAAGCAGGGACTGTCTTACTTTGTGATCAATTTCTCTGTCAGGAATTCTTTTCTCTCTCTCTTTTCCCCTCTCCTCCCCTCCCTCTCTGTCTCTATCTCTCCATCTCTGTTCCCTTCTCCCTTACTCTGGAAGAGGCACTGAAGTTAGGGGGAATGTGCATCTAACTCTAAGCTACAGCCATCTTAGATTTTTCAAGAGTTTCTCTCTACATATCTGTGCAGTAAAACACACCAGTCCAAAGCCTTCCTCACTTCTGTACATATAGTAATCTATATATCCTGGAACTCGATAAGTAATCCAATTTTAAGATTCTGGATATTTTCCATGGAAGCTCTTATCACACACATTAATCTTTCTTTTTCCTAAGTAGACTCAACTTTTATAAATTCTTTTTCCTTCTATTTCAAATTAACAAAGACCAAAGCTTTCTTAACACAATATCTTAGATCCAGATCAGTGATTCTAAAACTAAAACTTGTCTGAGATAAATCTAGTATAAAGAATATTTTACTTTGTTTAATAATTTTTCTAAAATATCTTTTTCATAGCATTATACCTTTGTCGAAAATCAAATGACTATATTTGCCTGAATTTATTTCTGGTATCTCTATTTTTTTCCATTAATTTCTGTGTCTGTTCTTTTAGCACTACCACGAAATCATGATTACTGCAGCTCTGTTAAGTTATGAAATTGGTTTATATAACATACATCATGACTGAATTCCCACAAATTCCCATTACAGTTAAAACAATTCTACATATTTCTGAGAAAATAAGCTAGACTTGGTTTTACATCATTTTAAAAATCATTTTGGCTATTCTAGTCTCTCTGTTTTTCCATAGAATTGGCTTGGAAATATCTATCAACATCAATAAAAAAATAGCCTGCTGGGATTTTGATTGAGATTGTATTGAATGTAGAGATCAAATTAGGCAGAACTTACATCTTAATGATACTGAGTGCTCCAATTCATGAACATGGTATAACTCTGCATTTATCTAAGTCTTTTTTAAAAGATTTCTTTAATTAGTGTTTTGTGGATTTAATAAAGATTCTGTACCTATTCTATTAGATGTGTATCTATTATTTCATTTTCTGGTGCTTTTAAGAAATATACTGATTTTTAAATTTTCTATTTTTTGTAGCTCATTGCTAGCATATAGAAGTACATATTTTTGCTACCCACAAACTTATAAAACTCACTTGTTCATTTTGGGATTTTTTTTTAGATCTTTGGGATGTCTGACATAGATAATCACTCCACCCACCAATAGAGATGACTGTATTTCTTCTTTCCCAAAATGTATGTATGCTTTTTATCTGTTTATTTTGTAATGGCTAAAACTTTATTAAAAATGATTTTGAGTAGGAATGATGAGACAAAATTCCCTTGAGTTTTGTCTTAAAGACAAAAAATTCAATCTTTCAGCACAAGATTGTGGAATTTTTCCACATCCACTTAAGAGAACAATATATTATGTTTCACCTCCCAGGTCTACCTCACAATGAAGTCTGATGGCTCTTTCCAATCTTTGGTGTGTGAGCCTGGAGGGGATTATGAAGAAAGAACTTGCAAGCAAAGAAGGAACAAATTCAGCCAATTTCTGTAGCCCACAAGTGTTTCCCACTGTCCTTTCACAAGAATTTCCCATACTCTGCTTTCATTAATTTGTCACCTAGTCTTGCCGAACTCTTCTAACCAGTTTGGTTGTGTCTGCTCAAGCGAGCAAGTGCTCAGTGTCCTTCCTGTACTCACTTCTCTCTCCTTAGACTTTCGCTTAGTTGGGTGTCCTGCCGACGGGTTCAAAGAATGTCATGAATTTAGTCTTTTTTTTCCTTTTTTAATTTTAAGAGCAAGATCAATACTCCTTCCAATTCTCTACCTATCAGGACAGAAATTCTTATGATTCACTTACTCTTATTGTCTAAAACAGGCATTTTTTATTTTACTTTAAAAGTAAGTTTACTGCCCGCGGCATAATATAATTAGCTACTGAATATCTTTTACAAAATAAAATCCACATGATTCCTAATGATTATGAACCCTTGAAATGTTACAAATTTGTGTTTAGCTGAAAACTTTACGTTTGTTTACAGTTCCTATAAAATAAGATACAATTATAATCCTAAGAGAAACAATAAGAACAGGGTACAAAAACTGCATACCTCATTAATAATTAAAGCCAATCTATGCTTTGCTACATTTTTGCTTAAATGCTCACCAAAATTCCATAAACCACTTGAAAGAAATCATAAAATAAATGAACACACCCTGAAATAAAATGTAGTTGTTGAATCATGAAGAAATAAAGCTACGGATGCTGAACCTAAACAGAAAACAGAACAAAGAATTGCCTGCTTCTATCTATCATTTCTCATCTGGGAGTAGAAAGCCTCATGGAAAATCCCACACCACAGTTTAATAACAGATAACCCTGGGTATTGGGCTTCGTATTTCATACATTTAACTATAAGGCAGTATAATCTGGAGATGAGAAGAGAGCAGATTTTGGAATCAGAAAGATGTGGCTCCAACCTTAAATTCAACTCCATCAGTTAACCATAAGTTACTTCATGGATAATGAAAGAGACTCCCCAAGAAAAGAGACTTATGTTAAAATATTTCAGGATTATTTCCACATAGCATGGAAATTAATGGCCTATTAAGTTCAAATTGACAATGGACACCCAGAAGAAGAACCACTGTGATCACGTACTTGCAATTATTTTGGTGAAATGTGGAAGCGAAATAACATATTCTTTGGCATGGCAGCCTTGTTTAGTGAATAGAAAGCACTGACTTTTTGAGCCAAAGACAATTGGGATCTAATTCCAGCCATGCCTTTATTCAGACAGCAAACTTTTGTAAATAAATCATTAAACTGATATGACCTACAGTTTCTTCACCTACGAAACGAGAATTAAAAATATCTTTCTCTCAGGAATGTCATAAACAATGCTTGCAAAATGCCTAAATCTCTGTTCCTCCTCCTCCTCCTCCTCCTTCACTTTAAATATCACAGAGCTTGAGAACACAAAGTTCAAGACTCAATCCCAAATCTAGTTCCACATCCTTGCCTCAACCAAGATAAGAAACATTACCATGCTGTAACGTATTTCCATGTTTATACTTAACAATTAAGATGAAGAATTCCTGAAATAAAAACTTTACAATTGTGATAACACAATAGTGCTCTGAGGTTTTTAAAAAAATGACTTTTAAACTCAATTTAATTATCAATTTCAGCTTTCCAAAATAATCAGGTGACCAGGAATAAATTAGATTTCAGGTATACTAATGTTGCTATTATCAAATATCAAATTAAACAATGACATAGCAGACAGGATGTGACAGATAGTCCATACTTAGACATGTTCTTAGCTCTTTATACTATTTGAAACCTTTGATGTTTTTAATGATTCATTATCTACGGCTATCTTATTGATTTGCCTTATAGTGACCCTGTGAAAAGCTTACAAACTTCTCTAAAAAACTAAATTGTACTTTTCCATAATAAGACAAGTCACCCAGGTTTAAATTCATTCTATCTGAAAGTATTTTTAACAGCTTTATTGAGGTATAATTGATATAAATTGTATATTTAATGTACACAACTTGATGAATTTGGATGTATGCCTATACTTGCAATACTATCACCAGAATTAAGATAATTCCCATATCCATCATGTCCAAAAGTTTCCTAATGCTCCTTTGTTAAATCTAAGTTTAAAAGTGAATACCATATGCCCCAGTCACTCTGACTTTAATAAAGAACACAATGAATGTAACGAACACTTACTGGGAAGACATGTTATTTGACTAGCTATGTTAGTTTCTGCCATGATGCTTTCTAACATAAACTCAGCTGACAAGTTATTTTGAGGTAATTAAAAAAAAAAAAAACTGTTACTGGTGAGGGGACAAAAAAAAAATAATAATGTCTGGTTTTTCAAGTTCCACTATCAGCAAATAGGATTTTTTTTTAAATACCACATGTTAATTTAAATGCAAATAGAGTAATCTTTAGAAAAACACCTTAGACTTCTTAAGATTTCACTGAACGTCAAAATAAATTGTCAACAAATATCCTCAGCAGACATTTCTTCACCTTTGGTTTCCGGCACTGGCTTGGGCCAATATGATTGTCCATTTCCCACTCAGTTTTGTAATAATCACAAAATACATTTCTAATTCCATCTACCTCTAGCCACTGAATGGGTTCCTTTTCCAGGCCTCTTGGTTCCTGTGGACAGGCTCTCTGTGTATCCTACAGATTAAATATCAAAGAATTCAGGAAAAGCATTAGAAAAAACTTGCTAGATTACATGTGAATTCTGGTCTCTAGCTTTCATAAAATCAGTCTCATTCTCCAGAGTATCTCTGGTCTTTCACGCTTACTGTGTTTCATCTTTTCTATACTTGATGAGGTTTGTTTTTTCCATGCAGGTTATGAGGTTTGCTTTTTCCATGCAGGTTACTGTTATATCTGGCATGCAATGTAAACCCAGTGAGTTGTGAGTCCCTTCACCTTTTTTTTTTTTAAATTCTATATCAGTAGATAGCTGCCTCTAGCCATATTTTTTTTTTTTAAAGAAGATGTTGGGGGTAGGAGTTTATTAATTTATTTATTTATTTTTGCTGTGTTGGGTCTTCGTTTCTGTGCGAGGGCTTTCTCTAGTTGTGGCAAGCGGGGGCCACTCTTCATCGCGGTGCGCGGGCCTCTCACTATCACGGCCTCTCTTGTTGCGGAGCACAGTCTCAGTAGTTGTGGCTCACGGGCCTAGCTGCTCTCTCAAAATATTGAAATATAACCATGAGAAACTATAGTGTAAGAAAAAAATATTCTTATTATTATAAGCCAAACCCACAATTCTGATTCTAGTTCTAATAACTTTACTTCAGCCAAGACACTGGTCATCCATATATTGGAATATTTACTTAAATCATTACATGAAAAAGGATATCATTTGACCCTTGGTTGAACTACAAACAGGAAATCAAGAAAAACATCACAAGGAAAGAAGAACAAAGGGTCATGTGAAACTCAGAATGATATGCCATAATGTTGAACGATTATAAATGATCTTTCCAATAAAATTATCCCTCATCTGTCATTTTTATAGTTTTGTCATTCCTCCTAATGTTTCCTAACCAGCTAAACACAATCACTGATCACTTCATCCAGACAACTGACAATCTATTCAACCCTCCATCCTCTTATTCATCAATCCATCCTTTCATCTTTACTGATTATCTACTTATGTAAGTCCCTATGTTAATGCTGAGAGGGACTCAAAGATGGTCAGTGTAGAACTGATTGTTTACCAGCCAGTTTAGTAAAGGGATCTACTTTACTGTTTAAATGTAAAAACTCTGAGTCACAAAGATCTAAATTCAAATCCCATCTCTGCTAACTATTAGTTATGGGTTATGTGCACTTTGCTTAACCTCCCCCTTGCCTAAATTTACTTATTTGTAAAATAGAGGTTATAAAATCTACATTTGATGCCAGTAGGATGTTTAAATGAGATTATCATACAACCTGTTTGTTGACCTCAGAAATGGTAACTATCATTATTATTCCAGAGATGGGACGAAAAACATAACACAAATAGGAGTTAAGAATCATCAAATATTACTGATGGAAAGAAGCATTCAGAGACATCAGCAAAGTACAATGACATAAAAAGAAAGCAAAGAAAGAGGTTTAAATTTTTATGTAAAGGAGCATCAAATGCTACGGAAAAATTGAAGAAAATGACTATTTCCATGCCTTGGTTCTTCCTGGGAATACATGAGAAAGTATGATGGATTAAGTTGTTTTTTCGTTTTTTGTTTATTTATTTTATTAAATTTTTTTTTAAATTTAATGGCACTCATACGTGGAAGCAATGGCATTGCATAAATAAGCAAAAAAAGACCCCCACATACATGTATGTATATGTATACAGATATGTATACACACATGTATATACTCATGTGCTATGTCATACCCCCACACACGTTTGATTTGAACAATTATTATACATTTGAATATTAATTTAGAAATGTATGAATACACAGAAGTTCCAAATGAGGAACTGTTGTAAAGCTTTTGCTGGTGTTCTTATTTCTGATAAAAATAAAATCTACAATTACTTCTTTACTTTCTGGGTAGTGAATTATAGTACTTATTCCTCTAGATTCCTCATATTATATATATAAAGGAACAAGAAAATAAAATAAGAACAAAAATATAAAGAAAGTAGAGAATCAGTTGGGATGCCACCTTAGAGGGCAACCATCAGAGGTCTGAATATAATCTAATTAGTTAAAGCTATATGCTACACCATATAAGCTTCAGTGAAGATATATCCTCAGAGTTTAATACATAATTTATTTGAGCCATTATTTTAAAAGTGGAAAATACAAAAATAAAGAAGACATTTGATTCAGGTGATCTCTAATTGTAATGGAAAGTGTGTAGAATTTATAGTCAGAGAAATCTGGGTATTCAAATTACAGATGACCTTAATCCCCATGGATAAATTACTTTATCACTTTCAGTCTCTTAGAGACAAGACTGTGTGTCAGGCAAACTCCTCCAAGTTTGCCTGAGATCTTCCTGGCTGTAGCACTGAGGACCCCATGTTCCAGGAACCCTTAGCTACAGGCAATCTGGGATGGTTTGCCTAGGACTGTCCTGGTTTTAAAACTAAATATTCCACATCACAAAAACCCCCTCAGTACAGGTAAGCAGGACAGTTAGTTACCCTACTACTAATACTAACATTATTATGATTATAGCCTTGAATAAAAGAGAGTACTTTTTATTTGTGTGCTGAGTATGTGTGTGTGTATATACTGATAATTGCTTTGTTGATATGAGTAAAATGTAATATAGAAAAAAGACTGTTCCACAAATTCCTATTTTGAAAATGATTTGCTGGGAATGATGCAAAGATACATTTGAGATGTTTCCAAGAGTGTGAGCTGTCTTCAGATGCACAAATATAAGCATGTTTAAGTGCTTAGATGTACTTTTTTTTTTTAATTTACCTATCTATTTATTTATTTATTTATTTATGGCTGCATTGGGTCTTCGTTGCCGCGCATGGGCTTTCTCTAGTTGTTGTGGCGAGCGGGGGCTTCTCTTCGTTGTGGTGCGCGGCTTCTCACTGAGGTGGCTTCTCGTTGCGGAGCATGGGCTCTAGGTGCGCGGGCTCAGTAGTTGTGGCACGCAGGCTCAGTAGTTGCGGCACGCGGGCTCAGTAGTTGCGCCATGTGGGCTCAGTAGTTGCGGCACGTGGGCTCAGTAGTTGCGGCACACAGGCTTCAGTAGTCGTGGCTTCTGGACTCTAGAGCACAGGCTCACTAACTGTGGCACACGGGCTTCGCTGCTCTGTGTCATGTGGGATCTTCCCAGACCAGGGCTTGAACCCGTGTCCCCTGCGTTGGCAGGCGGATTCTTAACCACTACCTCACCAGGGAAGCCCCTGTAGATGTACTGTGAGTGGTTCCAGAAGGTGGAACTGAGACCTATAGGTGAGGGATACGAGAGGTAAATGACAGCTCAATATAAATAATAATAATGAAAAAGAACTCTCCAATTAGGAAACAGACTAATGTAGCATCCCCCAAGGCAGATTTGAAAAGCAAAGCACACACTGTAGCCACAGCCCAAAAGGCTTACATTATCACTTAACATGCTTTAAATGCAACATCATTCTGGCCCCTTTGCATGGAGGAGTCAGCCTTTTTAAACTGATCTTCATTCTTAGGCCGATAGATAATGAGGAGACATTTTAGCAATAAATACAGAATAGGAACACATTTTCCCCTTACTTCTCCAATCCTTATAAACTCTATGTGTTAATCTTAATTCTCTTTTATCACCTGTTTTTGTTTCTAATGTCAAACAAAGTTGCTCCCTGGGAGCAGAGCTAATCCAGAGCTCCCTGTGGCTTAAACCAATCATTGGAGGTGATTTCCCTATTTTCTCTACATGTGCTATGAGCTACAGGAGCAAAAGCATTATATATTGGGGCTAAAGAATGAATACTGGCCAGAGCCCTTGGAGGTGGTGATCTTCAGGCTCTACAGATCTATAAAACTAGCCACCCCAAAAGAAACTGGTTGAAAGATCACCTTACCAACATCATCTCTGAGTTTCCTTTCCTGCCAACATTTTTTTCTGGATGCCAGCATACACTATGAAGACAAGTAAAGAGGAGGTTCTCTGTGAGATCCCCAAACTCACTGAAGCTGGAACCTTGTCTTTCTTTCATAGGACTGGTATGCTGATTAACAAATACTATCTTTCCTTTTAAGTGACCGGTGATTGAAATTATTACTTTCCCTTTTGGCAAATGCAAAGAGGAAGAGAGGACCACAAGATCTGGAAAGGAGGAAATGAGTCGAATGCAAAGACTAATCTATTAGTAATCCTGTGTAGTTGCGATGTAGGGGCCTGTGCTTTTGAAATAAGGCACCTTTTAGGGACCAACAAGGAAAACATGTGCCTTGTGAAGTGGCAAATTTCTATCATTTATATATGGGGCATCTACTATTTGACAAGGCAATGTGCTTTTTATACTCGGCTTACTCAAGCAGAAATCATGGACGACTGTCAGAAGATAGTTCAGGAGGTTCTTTCATGGGACGAGATACCCCCCAAGACTAAGGTCTTATGATTTTCTATATAAATGTGTTTTTTTTCCCCTCTTGCTATTGCTATCCCATTGCAGCAAATATTATCCCATTAACACATTAAATGGCATTCCCACAGTTCCCCAGAAGAAAGTACTCAATATACTTTTTGCTAAATAAAGGAACGCTGGCTGGATGAGTGATATGACTTCTAGAAAGAAAGATAAAGAATTAGCAACCAAAGAGACTAAATTTTGGTAATTGTGCAAATCACTTTCAAAAAATAAGTGAGCCATTGAATTCCACTTGGCTGACAAATCTTAATTCAACTTAGGACACCAGCGTTTTCACTTCCTAATCATCACTTCATCCTTTTTACCGCCTCATATGCCTTTTCAGAGCACAAAGACAGCACAATATTATTCTTTTAGACTTTTTAATTTGGGTCTTGGTGAAAATTGGATGAGACAGGACTATTTTTAGGACAGAATGATTTTTTTGCCAATAAGGTAAATGTCATTTTATTGGGAAAATAGGGTAGATACATGAAAGGATGTGAAAGCTCTTGCACTTGTCATAGCACCTTAAACTCCCTGGGCCTCAGAATTTTAAATGATAAAATGGGGTGAAGATTAGGCCCCAGTTCTTTACATCCATTTATATTAGAGTCTTTTATTTGTATGTTTCCCCCTACCAGACTCTGAGCTTCAGGCAAATTCACAGTCATGTCTTATTCATCTATTCATAATCATAATGTTAACATTAAAAAGAGAACTTGTTGGTATAGAATGCAAAGTCTGGAAAAGTACTAGCTTCAGGCACAGCTAAATCCAGAAGATCAAACAATGTTTCAACATTCTATCTCTGTCTTTCTTCACATGTTGACCTCTGACAGCTTTAGGCTTGTCCTCTCTTTTCACTCAGCAATTCTACTGAACAGAACACTTCTCTTTAGCTAGTACCACCAAAACTCCAGGAATGAGTTTCATTACCTTGGATAACAGACACATGCCTTAAGCAGTTCCTATGGCTCCTGAAGCTGAATATGCTAACTGGTGAGACATTTTTTATTTACTTGCCCTAGGGAGTAAGAGTCAGGGCAGGGTAAGATTTAGCCCCATCTAAACTGGTCAGAACCATTTGGACTAAGTGTGGCAGAGGAATATTACCCTAAAAACAAACAGAGAAGTAAGGAATTCCAGAAAGATATTCGGGTTATTACAGAACCAAAAGTGTTTGGTTTTTAAACTGTCATCATTAGTAGCATAATGGCAAGGGTACTTGTCAGAAAAGATTTAGACTACACAAATGAAATATAAGATAACTAGATGAATTTTAAAAATGAAAGCAATGATAGCCAACATTCTGTGTAATTGTTTCTCCTGCTGAATTTCACATTCTATTGAATTTTTCCCCTTGAAGATATTTATGCTTCAAATATTAGATTAATGCTGGTTTCATGCAATTCATTTCTAGTCCGAGAGTGTATGCATTTTTTCTTTCAAATAAGAACCTCTAAAAACTAGTTTTCTGCTAAATTATAAACTCTACTAAATTATAACTCAAAGTAAACATGTTTTATCAAATCTAAATAAGTTTTTTCAATCTTTTGAAAATTATGTTAAAATATTATTATTAAAAATGCAATAAAAATAAAGAGTACAAAATAACGAATTGCTCTGCAAAACTTAAAATATGGGTGGAAGTGTTTCATAATTCTCTATTTGGGGGTTGCTCTACTTAATACATTTCCCTTACAAGTGGGTGAATTTGAAGAAACAAAGAATATAGGTACACCTGAAATTTAAAAATATTTCAATTTCACAATATTGATTCTTAAAGCAATCTACATGCAGATTCAATGCAACCCGTATCAAACTACCAATGGCATTCTTCACAGAATTAGAACAAAAATTTTTACAATTTGTATGGCAACACAAAAGACCCCGAATAGCCAAAGCAATCTTGAGAAAGAAAAACAGCTGGAGAAATCAGGCTCCCCAGCTTCAAACCATGCTACAAAGCTACAGTAATCAAGACAGTATGGTACTGGCACAGAAAGAGAAATATGGATCAATGGTACAGGATAGAAAGCCTAGAGATAAACCCATGCACATATGGTCACCTAATTTACGACAAAGGAGACAAGAACATACAATGGAGAAAAGACAGTTTCTTCAGTAAGTGGTGCTGGGAAAACTGGACAGCTACATGTAAAAGAATGAAATTAGAACACTACTTAACCCCATACACAAAAATAAACTCAAAATGGATTAAAGACCTAAATGTAAGACCAGACACTACAAAACTCTTAGAGGAAAACATAGGAAAAAACACTCTTTGACATAAACCACAGCAAGATCTTTTTTCACCCACCTCCTAGATAAATGGAAATAAAAACAAAAATAAACATATGGGACCTAATTAAAATTCAAAACTTTTGCACAGCAAAGGAAACCATAAACAAGACAAAAAGACAACCGTCAGAATGGGAGAAAATATTTGCAAGTGAAACAATGGACAAAGGACTAATCTCCAAAACAGACAAACAGCTCATGGAGCTCAATATCAAAAAAACAAACAATTCAATTAAAAAATGGGCAGAAGACCTAAATCGATATTTCACCAAAGAAGACATACAGATGGTCAAGGGGCACATGAAAAGATGCCCAACATCACTAATTATTAGAGAAATGCAAATCAAAACTACAATGAGGTATCACCTCACACCAGTCAGAATGGCCATTATCAAAAAATCTAGAAACAATAAATGCTGGAAAGCGTGTGGTGAAAAAGGAACCCTCCTGCACTGTTGTTGGGAATGTAAATTGACATAACCACTACGGAGAACAGTATGGAGGTTCCTTAAAAAACTAAAAATAGAACTACTATATGACCAGCAATCCCACTACTGGGCAAATACCCTGAGAAAACCATAATTCAAAAAGAGTCATGTACCACAATGTTCATTGCAGCACTATTTACAATAGC
>NC_041231.1:20119679-20165155 GCF_002837175.3 Physeter macrocephalus
ACTTAACCCCATACACAAAAATAAACTCAAAATGGATTAAAGACCTAAATGTAAGACCAGACACTACAAAACTCTTAGAGGAAAACATAGGAAAAAACACTCTTTGACATAAACCACAGCAAGATCTTTTTTCACCCACCTCCTAGATAAATGGAAATAAAAACAAAAATAAACATATGGGACCTAATTAAAATTCAAAACTTTTGCACAGCAAAGGAAACCATAAACAAGACAAAAAGACAACCGTCAGAATGGGAGAAAATATTTGCAAGTGAAACAATGGACAAAGGACTAATCTCCAAAACAGACAAACAGCTCATGGAGCTCAATATCAAAAAAACAAACAATTCAATTAAAAAATGGGCAGAAGACCTAAATCGATATTTCACCAAAGAAGACATACAGATGGTCAAGGGGCACATGAAAAGATGCCCAACATCACTAATTATTAGAGAAATGCAAATCAAAACTACAATGAGGTATCACCTCACACCAGTCAGAATGGCCATTATCAAAAAATCTAGAAACAATAAATGCTGGAAAGCGTTCTAAAAAAAAAAAAAAAAAAAAAAATGGTACTGATGAACCTATTGGCAGGGCAGAAATAAAGACACAGACATAGAGGATGGACTTGAGGACACAGGGTTGGGGGGGGCAAAGTGAGAGTAGCATCGACATATATACACTACCAAACGTAAAACAGATCGCTAGTGGGAAGCAGCAGCATAGCACAGGCAGATCAGCTCGGTGCTTTGCCATGAACTAGAGACATGGGATAGGGAGGGTGGAAGGGTGGCTGAAGAGGGAGGGGATATGGGGATATATGTATCCATATGACTGATTCGCTTTGTGGTACGACGGAAACTAACACAGTATTGTGAAGCAATCATACTCCAATAAAGATCTACTGAAAAAAATAAAATAAATAAATAATATAAAAATATTATTTCCAATAATAATTACTTTTAAGAGATCCATACATTAGTTTAAAACATGAAACTTCCGGGCTTTCCTGGTGGCGCAGCGGTTGAGAGTCCGCCTGCCGATGCAGGGCACACAGGTTCCTGCCCTAGTCCGAGAAGATCCCACATGCCGCGGATCGGCTAGGCCTGTGAGCCATGGCCGCTGAGCCTGCGCGTCCGGAGCCTGTGCTCCGCAACAGGAGAGGTCACAACAGTGAGAGGCCCGCATACCGCAAAAAAATAATAATAATAAAATAAAAATAAATAAAAATAAAAAATAAATAAATAAGACATGAAACTTCCATCACTGTAGGTAAAAAGCCACCAAATATTAGACATTTCATATAAAACTACAGTTTGTTAAAACAATTGCCATTTTAGTATCACTAGGAGTTATACGGAGACATTCTGAGGACAGTTCTACGTATTAAATTCAATATTCATTTTAAGGATACTTTGCTGCAGTCTAAACATTACTTTGAGAAAGGGTATTTTCTGCTACAGTTTTTCTTGAGGTGCTTATTGTCAGTCAATAGTACTAATAGAAAATTTAGTAATTTGGCTTTTCTTCAGAGTGTTCAAGCAGGGGAAAGATGAGGAGCTGACATCAAATTATGGGCACCTTGCCTATTTTACCACATTTTCATTTCTCTCCTACGCTAGTCTCATCTTATTGGAAGAAATGAGACAAGTCCTCATTCATAATTGCCAGTATTCATTCATAATTCATTAAAGATCTTTCTTCTACTTCCTTTTCTTACTCTTTCATTCTACTTTGGGCCTTATAACAAAATCCAGATATCTTTGAAACCACAGTACTTTGAATACTTTATGTATGTTATTGTCAATGTTGCCATCACAATATAATGACTGTACACCTTGGGAACAGGAATGGCCTTATTTATCATCTTTGTATACAGTATCAGAAACGTGCATGTTAAATTATGTACCTTAAAGCAAACTCAAAGACAAAGGCAACATCAAAATGTTCTTAAGTATTTCAAAACGTATTAAATTCTGTCACAAATGGAAATTTTTGAATGCCTATGTTTCTGGTAGCAGAAACATTTTTATAAGAACATGACTATATTTACCTACAAATAAAGTAAAATTATATAAAATATCACTCACTAAAATTAATTTGTAGTGAATCATCTTTCAGATATATTCAGTAAGGATTTAACTTTCTTTGGTTTGAAACATATATGAAACAAAGAGATTGATTTCTAACAAAGCTATGAATGCATAGGGCTATAATTTTCCAACACTGTAGAAGGGCTTATAATGAAAAGTCTCCTGCCATTATTTCTCCCACTGTACAACCTTCTCCACTTGAATAAAATTCATAACTTGACTCTTTTGGGTTTTAGATTCTTCCTATGGTTGCCTATAAAAGTCTTATATGACTATATAAGATTTACAAGGTATCATTTATAGTCTTTTTGCTGTGATAGTTGAAAGTTAGCTCAAATATTCCAACACCATCTCCATCTTCCCTCTCAATATATTTACACATCACTTTTTAGTTCCTGCCTAGAACTTTAAACAAAATACTTAAACCTCAATTTTTCATTCCATTAACTTACACAAAGTAACTTTTCCAACAAGAGGACATAAGAAATCTTACCCTAGCCTAACAATCCCCACCCATCTCTGCTCACCATCTTTGCTCTCTCAGCTTTCATCTGTATTTTCAGTTTTATGTTACCTGAATTTAAATTTCATATTCTTTTCGGAAACTGTAGCCACATGTTCTGTGTTTAGCCATAACCATTGATTTTAGAAGATGTAAACTCTTAAAACTGCTTACACATCACTATGAGCAGGAAAATAATACACATAATAAAGCCAATTAGGATGCTCAGGGTATATTTTCTTCCCTCTTCTTATAATGTCCTAATTTTTAAATCACTTAATAGAGTGCAGTTCAAATGTATTCAATGTTTTTACACTCCATCAATTACTGTTTATCTCAAGGTTTTTTAAGTTCTCTATCATACTATCAATTCCTTTGATTGTCATGGGGGTCTTTGGATGTCTTTGTGCTTCTGCTCTATTCTTGACTATTTCTACACAGTGATGTGGTTTTCTTCATGCAAAATCCCCTTGCTGCTTTTCTGTGCTTTCTTGATTCCAAAGTTTCCTGATCCTTTGCATATCTGAAATGTCTTTTTTTTGTCCTCACATATGAATGACAAGTTTGTCTAGTTATAGAATTCAAGTTTGAAAATACTCCCTCAATGTTTTGAAGGAGTGTGTCTGTTGACTTTTAGCATATAGTGACGTTGGTGTGAATCTCATGCTATTACTCATTGTTTTGATTGTGGTCTCTTCTTTTTCTCTTGAAGCTTTTAATAGTTCTCTCTCTCATCCTTTTTAGTTTCTGAAAGCTCCTATTGCCTTGTCAAGTAAAGGTCTTTATTCAGTCTGACTAGGCACTGTGTGGGGCATTTTAACATAAAATCTGTTCTTCAAAGTGTTTATTATTCTTTCTTATTTCCCCAGCCCTTGCTAATTCTGTATAATTCTGTTCTCCCCCTGGAAATCCAAGTAATCAGATGTGGTATTTTAGTTTCCGGTTCCATTCTTTATTTTTTGTTTTTATTTATTTGTTCTTTTGTTCTAATTTTTAAGTGATTAATTTTATATTCCAATCCATGTTAAGATTTTTTAATCATATTTTTAAATTCTAAGAGCTATTTTTTATTTTATTATTTGTATTTCATTCTGTTTGGCCTTTTTTAGATGAAATATATCTCCTAATCTATCTGGTAGTAACAACTAGGAGTGATTTGGGGGTTTTGTTTATTCTATATATTTATTATACTATGTGCCTTCATTATCTCTGTTTAATCCTTGGTTAGTAAAGGAAGGCAGCATTATGTGTAGCCTAATACAGTGTTTCTCCAATTTAATGTGCAAGTGAAGCACCTGGGAATCATGTTAAAGTGCAGATGAGGGATATTTCCTTAGCAAGTTCAGAGAGGAAAGAACCCAGACTTCGGAGGCAAAAAAAGACCCCCAAACAAAAAAAACTCAAAAAACAAAAAACCCACAGAACTTAGCCCAGATAATTGATCTTGTGTAAGTTATTTCAGTTCTATGTTTACTTTAACTCTTGGATTTCATCATCTGTAAAATGGGGCTAAAAATTGTGAGGATTCAAAAAGCAAATTAACACTTGTAAAGCACCTGACACGAGGGGGAAACTCAATAGATAGTATTCATTGTATTATTGCCATTAGATGAATGGTCTGGCATTTGCAATAGACTGAAGGAAAAGAGGTGTCAAATGAAACACTTAACGTTTGTCATGATGTAAGAAAAAAAAATCCTTGTTTAGGTTTTCTGTTTGAGTTCTTAGTTTTTTTTGTTATTGTATTTGTTGCCATTTGTTTGTCTTTCTGTGGTCATATATAAGATTGAAAGCAAAAAAGAAAAAAGAGAGAGACAAACTTGAAAGAATTGGCATTTAGTTAATAACCCTGGAGGCAACAGAGAAACCATATTGGGAAATCATATCACCTAGAAATTCAGAATATGAGCTCTAGAAACAGAATGCTAAAGCCAAACAGAAGCTCCAGCACTTAGCAGTTGTGTGATACTGGACAATTTGTTTTCCCACTCTGAGCCTTGGTTTCCTAATCTCTAAAATACGGGTAATAATGATAATACTTACTTATAGGATTTCTGTGAGCATTAACTTATATATGTAAGTGACACTATAAGATAATGTAACTGCTATAAGTGTCTGGCACTGTGAGAAAATCCTCTGAATAAAATCCAAAGCTGTCCATAGTCTTTTATAGATCTAAAACAATTAATTACTACCAGAAAAAGTGACATTGATTTTCTGTGGTAAGATTTTTCTAATAAACTACTTATATGTGAAGTATTAAATAGGAAGACACGAATGTTATGGATCTAAGTTACTAAAATTATGCTACTGATTTCTTTTCAAGTAGACCTTAATATTATATCCGTTAATTGCATCTAGAAACTCCTTTTTATTTCCTTTGTTCCTTTGTTTTGGTATAAATTTTTAAAAAGGTTATATTTTCAAAATATTTGGAGACATTATACTTTCCAAAAATATAAATCAGAAATAAGTGAACGTTAAGAGTACTTAGTAAGAGCAGCATACAGGGAAAAAGTAAATAAGTAAATAAATAAAACCTTGGGAAGATATGGGAGGTGTGGTGGAAAGAAACCAGGAGCACATACTCAGAGAACCTGGACCCGATTCCCCTCTTCTTCCCTTACTCGCAAGTACCTAAGTCACACTCACAACCTGAGTGTTACCTCCTCATTTATAAATTGTTCAAATACCCCAACAACTTAAAGATTCTAGAATCATTTATCCATAAGTTAAAAGCTCCCTTCTGTAGCATCTTGGATAAAATATGTAAATCAGAAATCTATTCTGATATCTTAAAAACCTCATCCAGTGTGATTCTGAGATTTCTTAATATAACTTCATATATATATATCTCCTATCTAGTACTTTCTTCTTTATTAAGTTCTCTAAGATAAACTTCTGTAACCAGCCATAGAGAGGAGTGATAAATGCCTTCCTACATGGGACTACAGGAAAGATCATGAACTTGCTCCTATAGTTTTTCTAATAAGTGTAGAAATGCTTTTACTAGTCAAACACACCTATGGTTAAGTTTAAGAGTATCCTTTTATCATCTTCACCAAAAAAGTGCCTTCCAGAGTTCTGTTCAATTCAGTTTCCCTAGAGTTAAATCTGCTTTAAGGAATATTAACTATGATGATATTCAAGTTAATCATGAATAACTAAAAAGATTTATCTTGCTGTCAGTCTCAGCTCAGTTGAATAACTGAGCATGTGAAATTTAAGGAGCTTAAAAATAGTAAACTATGCTAATTAGAAAAGTCATTTTAGGTGTCAAGCACCTTCAACTCCTGTGGGTGTTTATATATGGATAGAAAATTTCCATTTTACATGATATTATTGAAAAGGGCAATAGTGCCATGTTATGGACAATCAAAGTGAAGTTTAAATAAATGACATTTTGGAGTTTAGTTAGGGTCCGATTAGTTCAATGGGTTGGAGCTGTTTCCTACAATTAGATGTGAACTTTGGTTTAACAGTCAAGAAAGTCTACTGTTCTGGTTCTGTTGTCAGCTACTTTCTGTCCTTAGCTTCACTATCACTTTCTCAAGACTTCCTTGACCACTCTGTCATTTTCTATCATATTATTCCTTTAATTTCCTTCAAAGCATTTAAATAATCAATGATTATGTTATTTGTTTCTTTTTTCTTAACCGTCTCTCCCCTACAACAGAGTGCCAGTTCCACAAATTAGGGGATTTTATCTGTATTATTTTCTAGCTTATCCCCCGCATTTAGCACAATGCCTAGTGCACAGTATGAGCTTAATACATGGTATGAGCTTAATCTATTTAAAGTAGATAAAGGAAAACCAGGTCACACATTTAACCTTTTTGGAAGCTATTTTCATACTATTCTCTGACCTGAAGGCCTGTAGACATTTCTGTCAATTTCTGTATATAATTTCTGTTATAATGGAGATTATATTAGTTAAGGGCATATTATCTCAGAACCTGAGGATTCTTCCTGTGACTCTACCGTCTTTAATACTTGGCTTTTAAGGTCATCCCCAGAAGAGGAAAGAGTCAGAAGAATGGTACACGGCAGCTACACAGCACGGTGGGTCCACAGCATGGCTGGTAAACTTTGGCCAGAATTCTGTCACATAGCTACCTGTAACTATACGGTGGTGGGGACATGTGGTCTATCTATATGCCCAGGACAAAGAGAAAATGAATTCGGTGGATATATAGTCAGGTTTTGCCACAGTAATTAAATTAATTTGTTATCTATCATCATTTTTTTTAAAACTTGGTCTTTACTCAGGTCTATCTAACACAGTAACTGAAACAGCCTGTAATCAATATTTATTAAATAAATTATGTTGAGGTAGATACATTAAATTTATGTTTTAAGGACATCTTATAAACTCATAATTGTGTGTCAAATCTACACACATAGTATACTACGTTTCACTATTTTTGTCTTATAGCATCAAGTATAAACATAATATTTTTTTGGATTAAGGAAAATAAAGACTTAGTGACAGTCACTGATATTGGTAATTCATCAACTCCACACATAGTGGAAACCCCTTTGAATGTCATTTGGTTACAAATATTTGACAAAATTGGATCTGGCATAAGTGCTCTACTTTTCCATGCTTGCTTTGATTTTACAATTTATTGACTCCACAAGATTATTATTAATCACATCTGACAGATATCAAAGTTAATTTAATATCAACATCACATAAGAAAAGGATCTTCTTTCTAGGTCTCAAAACTTTAGCATTCGTTTTCACTGTTCCACTGTACTGACTTTCAAAGTCAGGTGAACAGCTGAGTGTATCAAAATATGTGCCTACCTTGTTGCCAGAGTGCTAGCACTTAAATCTCAGCTGTGTGACACTAAAAATTTATATAACTTGTCTGAGTTTCAGTTTTCTCACCTGTAAAGTGGTGATCATACAACCTGTTCAGAGAGGCTGAATTGTGTGAAAACACTGTGGAAATACAAATCATTGTAGTGAAGTGAGCTACTATTATTCTTAGTGGGCTTGTTGATGTTTCACCTCTTTTTCCATATCAACACCTTTGCAATAAAGTTGTAGGGAAGACCTTTAATCAGCTAAATCTCATTGTTCATACATATAATGCAGATTATCAAGAGATCATATTTTCTGAGTTCCAGAAACAGGATCTTCCACTGGGCTTACTTGCATAACAGCCTCAAAATCTCACCCGGGGGGGCTTCCCTTGTGGCGCAGTGGTTGAGAATCTGCCTGCCAATGCAGGGGACACGGGCTCGAGCCCTGGTCTGGGAAGATCCCATAGGCCGCGAAGCATCTAGGCCCGTGAGCCACAATTACTGAGCCTGCGCGTCTGGAGCCTGTGCTCCGCAACAAGAGAGGCCGTGATAGTGAGTGGCTCGCGTGCCGCGATTTAGAGTGGCCTCCACTTGCCGCAACTAGAGAAAGCCCTCGCACAGAAACGAAAAACCAACACAGCCGTAAATAAATAAATAAAATTTTTTAAAAATCTCACCAAGGGAAGGTAAATATTCTTAAGGATGAAGATGTGAAAGTTTAAAAAAACAATAGGCATATTATGGAATCACTGGTATATAAAAGGTCTTATGCTAAGAGTTTCAAGATGCAACAAGGGATTGGAATTAAATTAAAATCAAGATTGATTCACTGTAAAATCAGTTAAAATGACTTTTATGTTTATCAAAGTACTTGTAAAAAGAAAGAAAACATGGGAAATTCTAAATAGGGCAGATTCTGAGATCAGATCATCCTCAGTTTGAATCTCTGCTCTGCCACTTGTTAGCTAAGAGTATATACCTAGTCTGTTCAGACTACAACTTTCTCATCCACCAAAATTGGTTAATAATCATAATATACAGCTCAAGAGCTAGAAAAGATGATGTGTTTACAGTGCCTACTGCAGTGCCCCATACATGATAGATGTCAAAAATAATAACACTAACAGATGGCATCAGGAAGATAAATCCCCCAATCTCTCTACAAACACTTAACCACCCCTTCAGTCCTTCCACTTTCTCTTGTTACTTTTTTTTTAGCCTCTGTATTCAGTCTGGACTTCCCATGATCAGGGCTGTCTTAGGAGAATTTAGCACCCAAATTTAACATTATCACTATCTTGCCAATTTTAAACTCTGGATAATCACTGTTACTGAATTAACCAGTCTCATCACGAAAATTGTTGCCTGAGAATATCACATCCATTCTCAAACCTACCAAAACCACAGTGCTTTCACTAATAGTCAAGAGATCTCTTTCCACTCCCAACATACACAGAGTTGTTGTTGGTTTTAGTTTTACCTAAGAGTTTTGTGATTTCTCAACAATTTTTCCCCCCAAACCTAAAGTGTATTCTTCCTAGTCTCCAAACACATCATCTAGACTAACAGAGGCACTTCCTCAAACTTTCCCTGATCCCTTCAGAGAGGAATAATCTCAATCTCTCCCTTTTTGTTTGTTTTTCATTGTGTGTGTGCATGAATGAATGCACATGTGGTTGATGTTCATACTCTTATTATGTATTTGTACGTTTATGTTAGTGGGTATATATTTGCCTAACAGCTTGTGTGGTACTTTTTCTGTGTGTTCTTTTGTGTGTATGTCCGTGTGTGTGTCCTTGTATCTCCGGGCCATTCAAACAGCCCCTAAAAAAGAGAGTCGTTGCTTTTCTTATTCTATGTAACCCCATTGTAATGCAAATTTTATGGATGTTCAGTAAATATTTGCGTATACAATGACATCTTCTATCCATTAAACACACTCTGTATTTTTCTTTACCACATAAATCCCAATACCTAAACACATTGCTAAAAAACATGATCATGCTGGATTGAATATTTTAATATGCCGTTTCTTTAGAGGGAACTGGAATAACAGACTCTGGAATTCAATGTGTCATTTACATATTTTTGAACCTCATTAATCCAGGCCAGAAACACTGACACTATTTTTTTTCCTAACTTTGTGAATTAGAGCATGAATGTAAGATCCAAATGTATTTTTCAAAATAATGAAAAGGGTTCATGGTACACACTGCTGGTTTATCAAATACGATAACATGTCATTCTTTATACATAAAAGGACTTTATCACAATTTCTAAAATAAAAGGAGTTTTTCTATTAGCAATGTAGCAATACCACTTTCTAATAGCATGATTAAGCATTAAGGGTAAGAAGGCCAACAACTTTTGGAGGGAATAGAAATATCTGTAAATTGATCAAGTGATAATTACTTGAACTCTGTTTCTTAGGGATGTTGACAATTTTTTTAAAATTATATTTAAAACCTGCTTTATAAATGTAATGGCTTTATAGAGATATAAATCACATATCACATAACTTTTCCTTTCAAAATATACAATTGTTTTTTGCCATATTCAAAGAGTTGTGCAACCATCACCACAATCTCATTTTAAATATTTTCATTACCCCCTAAAGAAATACTGTATCCATTACCCCAAAAAGAAACCCTGTACCTATGTCTTCCCACTTCTACCCTCCAGCCCTGCAAAAAACCACATATTCTACTTTCTGTCTTTATAAGATTGCTTATTTTATGGAATTGGTAGCCTGATCCCTGAGCAACTCACAAACCACCGTGGTGTTATAGTGTCACTTCCATTACTACTTCCTATATAATCCATCTATGAGATCTCATAGTGAAGACGGAAGTTAAGAGAGGGATAAGAGTGCAAGTATTTCATTTTCCTGTAGAATTTAAGAAATTTGAGGAAATATGCAATTACAGGCACAGCCATGAAATAACAGAAGCAATAGAAACCAAAATAACTCTGGCAGTCAGACGCTGTCCTCAGATTCCAGTAAACACCCAAAAAGCTGAAGAAAGTTGGAAACTTTCAATACAACAACATTACTTTTTTCTTTTTCTAAATATTCACAGTAGAATGGCCTCATTTCATCAGCCTCTAGAGCTTTTATTTTTAGTCCACTCTGCATTATACTGCCTGTTCATTGGGTACAGGAATAGATGCTGGCATTCAAGGACAAACAAGGGTACAGCAGGAGGAAAGATTCAAAATTGTCAAGCTAATCTATATCCGATGAGGGTAATAGGGCACAAGGTTATCTCTTATTCAATCACTTTACAACTTGAGATTTTACATGTGGAGTGGGCTTATTTGTAACAATGTATCTCCTCATATTTCATAGTTGGGCGGGAGATGACACAAAACACCAAGAAAAAATGGATAACATATCTAGTCAAAAAAAGGAGGGTATACTTTATTGCTTTCATCTAATGGACATATGCCATTTCCTGTAGATAAAAGAAGGATATGGTTATAAGAAGAGGCTGATAACAGCTTTACGTATGCACCCTTGATATTAACTGAAGAAAAATCATCAGACAGAAGTTAGCTTCTCATCAATGTTAACAGTCAACCTACACAGAGAGAGAGAGAATAACACTTATATTTGACATCTTCTCCAAAGGACTTCAATACTAGCTCAGAGGAAGCAGAGCTGAGGCAGGTCACCCTGAGGATAAACAGTAATACAGGTTCAAACTACAAAACGGAGGGTAAACACAGTTTACCCAATCCTGTAGCACGGGAAGTCTGAATAGTTGGCAAGAAATACAGGGGAAGGAAAACAGGAACATACTCAATTATCAAAGAAGTTTTTAAACTGTCCTTATAATTTTGATTTAAATTGGTATCTCGTCTACCCTAATTTTTTAAAAAAGAAATCACAGATTTATTAATTGTACTGGTGATTTCTACAGAGCTTAATTGAAAATTGGTTTCTTGTCAAAAGGGTTAAGAAAAAACACTTTGTTGATTATCAATAGTACTAAAACAAAATAGGTAGTAATTATACCAGATGAAAACTTCCATATACTAGAAATGCACTAAATGCATTTTTTGGCCAGATTACTTAGGGCCAAACTTTTAAATCAATATTCAGATCAAGACAAGGACAAAATTGATTAAGTCTGTCATAGAATGAACTTCTAGAATAAATATGGCTTTTAAAAAAATCGGTCACTATTTAATCCTTTACTACTACTACCATTTTGTTATTTAACTTTATTTAAACTTTTAAACATTTGGCTTTTTATTGGAGGAGCCCCTTCTCATCATTATTTGGTCTAGATTGCTCCCATACTTACTACAATGAGCTGCTGCGATACTAACTACTTGCTTGTTTGAAACCTAGGACTGTGCGGGAATGAGGTTATTTCTGACCAGCTCTGCCACTAAGGGGTATTGTTAATGCAGTGATATTGTTTTTCTTCCCTTAATAATAGTAACTGATTAAGGTACAGCCATCTTTAATTCATTTTCTGAACTTAAATATCATCGGGGAAGATGCAATTTTACTGAAGCAACTTACAAACTTAATGTTCACATGCTTCCTCAAGAAGATGTTTTCTAAAGCACATTAAGATTTTTTGCCCTCACTTTCTAAAAAATTTCTAAAATTTGTGTATATACTTGCTGTTCACACAATCACTTGGGGGGAAAACATACTTAAACCCTGAAACTAGAAATATGGCACTATGGCAATGTAATTGGCTTTTAAGACATGCAAATTGTTTTTAAATTTTTATTGGCATCTAAGATTTCATGGCATGTGTACTAATTCCAGCATCATCTCTGGAGAAGAATGTTAGAAGATTCTTGACAAATAAATACTATCTCCGCCCCACTCCAATACCTGTACTTTCTAATCACATGAGTTTGATTCTAGCAAATAAACTAACATTTTTCTCCATGCAAATCTGATTGTTCATAAGTCTTTTACCTTGCCCAAAGCTAAATTTGGCCTATCTCTATAACATTAAAATATTATGGTGACAATTAAGTATTAAATTCTTTAGAACAAGTGATCTAACAGCATTTCAGGATTTGAGTGTTCTTTTTCAATACAAAAAAGTTACAAATCCACATTTAACTGTATTTTTACTACTCAGAGAGAGAAAAATCTATGTGCAGACCAAGCACTAAATGGCTTACCAGAGACTCACTGGAAGACCCACAGTTTCCCATCACTGCTGTGAAAGACAAGCTTCCATGCAATTCTTAATTCGTAACATATTTATCTAAAATTATTAACTGAGCACATACCATGTGCCAGTCACTGTTCTAGGCTTGGGGATACCCCAAGAAACAAAACAAACAAAATCTCTACCCTTGGGGGCTTACATTCTAGCAAGGAGGGAGAGAGAAAAATAAAAACCATTGATAAGTGCTTTGGGGATAATAAAGTGATAAAGATGAACAGAGGGCACTGACAAGAAAGTTCTTTCCTGTAAATCAAATAAATCATCATCATTTCTCTATGCTTCTGGGAACTTTCGTCAGAAAGATTCTTTTCTAAACTGTGATTTTGTTTGGACTACTATTCAAAGTGCCAACTAGATCTATTTCGGACATTTTCTTGCTGTAAAAATTGTGCAGAACAAATCAAGTATTATAATGTCTCTAATGCTTGAGCCAATATTTTCTTTTGAAAACATTACAACCTGTGACATAAGGACTATCTGTTTTAGCATTAGATAATTTGCCTAGAAAATTATATGAAATAACTTTGGGAGCTTCCATTCAAATCCATCATACTGTGAATAACTCTACTAATGCTCCATAAGAACATTACAGTCTTCAAAAATACTTTACGTGTAACCTAACATTTACAACATGATAATTTAATTGAAAAATTAATATTTATGTCACCAAATTAATTAAATATGTGACAACATATGTTGAAAATCAAGAAGCAAGAGTAAGAAACCTCTGTAACTCTATCAAAGTACAGATGCCAATAATAACAAATTTCCAAACAAGTTTTAATACCATTTTTCTATCAGTTTGTATCAAAGTCAAACATCATTCTAACCTAAATGGTACATATATACCATTTAAATCAACTTTAGCCAATAAAGACCTTCATTTATTTAAAAAATAGCTATTGTTTCTTTCAGATCCCTTTAAAACCACAAAGTATCTCATTTTTATTTAGACAGAATTTCCATTTCTCTTGCTGAAATTTTTCACTTGTTCAACTTTAAGGCTGAAAATAAAGTAATCATAATGATAGTGTTTAGCTTTTAAATATTATCTTGGTTTTCTCTGTTTTGAATCAGAACTGTTATTTTTAAATATACTTAGGGCTACTCGAAATGAATTGTGAAATGCCATATTTTAAAGTGGTACCTGAAAAGAACCTCAAATGAAATCATCATTCTAAGAATCATATCTAAAAGCAGATGGTCTGAAACATGACTTTTCTCTTTTTCAACTCCATCTTTGGCTAAATTCTATTTTGCTTTGCCACACCAGGTCTTAAACAAGGAGAATCTTAAAATATAATGAGAAACTTGAACAGTAGACAGACGGAAATCGTTATCATTTAGAGCAATTTCAGGTGAAATTCATATCACATACAATGTGAAAGGCAGCATAATTAGCCAGGTTTTTACTACAAAAGCTTGTTTACAAGCATCATTATAACTGTTGAAAACCTTGCTATTTTGTTCATATACTATGTGTCTGGGTTGCAGATGTATGAATGAAAACTAATATGCATATGCTGAGAGCATAATGACCTTTAGAGCAAGAACTGGGCTAATTATTAATGGGTTATGCAAACCAGGGTCTAGTTGCTTGGTTTATTACAATGATTATAATTATCATAAAAAGGGAAGTTTCTACTCACTGAGTGCTAACTCTTGATCAAGGGCTTTCTTAAGCACCTTGTGTGCATCATCTCATGGTCTAAACTCAAATAATAATAAGGCAGTGGGCAGTAGTTCAGTTAATTCTCACAAACAACTTTACGATGTAGGTAACTATTATCCTCATTTACAGGTGAATAAATTGAGGCTTAGAAATATAAAATAACTTGTAGAAGTCGTGAATTTTGGATTTGATAAATGGCAAAGCAGGCATCAAACCCAAGTTTATTTGAAAATAAGTTTGCATTCTTGTCTATGTTTACTGTTTCCCAATAATCATTTTCCTCTTTGCTGTGAGTGACTTCTAACTGAAACTTCTGTCATCTCAGATCTTGATTTCTACTTTGTATCTGAAACATAAGTATGGGTTACTTCCTTTGCTTGCCAACTTGACTTTTCTATTTAACTCTACACTATACCCCAGTTTTGATGTGCCATAACCTAAAAGTTGATTAAAATGGTTGGGCATCCCTCTTCTTGAATACCTGTTCCCATGATATTTTAGACATAAAACTGTTTGAAAGTGTATGACCATTTGACTTTTCAAAGGAATGCATTAGATCAGCTGTAACTCATACTGAGTTTGGGACATTTTTATATATTTTAATTAGTTGGATAGAAATTTAATCATTCTATTCATATGTTTTACATGAAAAATAGTATAAGAGCCATGAAACGTGCTTCATTTTTCATTTTTACTTACCCAAATTGATTCTGAAATCTGAATGCTTTTAAACAGGCCTATATAAATCAATTAATATATATTGAGATTCATGTTCTCCTTCAAGATTACCATCTTCCATTTAGGTTTTTCCTTTCCATTTACAATTGTATCCATTTCTCTGGTACACAATCACACTTCTCCACCAGTAGCTGAGTGTATTGGTCAGAAATCTCGGTTACAAGAGACAGAAATCTAAATTAAATTGGATTAAACACAAGAAGGGAGCCTTGGCTTATACAGTTGAGAAGTTAAAAGTGATATTTTATTCTAGGTATTGCTCAATTCAGGAGCTTAAATAATGGCATCCTACCTCAGTTTCTCTCTTTCCCCCTCTTTTTCCTTTCTTATTTTCTCTCTCTTGACTTAATCCTAGACCCAACAAGGCAGGTGCAAGCATGTTCAAACTTATTTCACTTGTACTAATAACAGATCATAACATTTTAAAAATTTTATTTTATTTATTTATTATTTTTGGCTGCGTTGGGTCTTCGTTGCTGTGCGTGAGCTTTTCTCTAGTTGCGGCGAGTGGCGGCTAACCTTTGTTGTGGTGCGCGGGCTTCTCAATGCGGTGTCTTCTCTTGTTGCAGAGCACAGGCTCTAAGTGCATGGGCTTCAGTAGTTGTGGTGCACGGGCTCAGTAGTTGTGGCTTGCGGGCTCTAGAGCGCAGGCTCAGTAGTTGTGGTACACGGGCTTAGCTGCTCCACGGCCTGTGGGATCTTCCTGGACCAGGGCTTGAACCTGTGTCCCCCGCATTGGCAGGCGTTTTCTTAACCACTGTGCCACCACGGAAGACCCATAACATTTTTTAAAAGCTTCTTTTTCCCAGAAGTTTCCCCAGATTCTCCAAATTGGGGCTCACATACATGGTTTGTGTCACATGACTATGTCTAAACTAATCATGTGGTCAAGAGAGGGAATACATCTACTGCCCAAGCCTGGATCACATGACAGCCTGCCCTGGACTAAACTGTCTTCCCCTCACCAAATTCATATAGTGAAACGCTGACCAGTGTGACTATATTTAGAGTTAGAGTCTTTAGGAGGTAATTAAGGTTAAATGAGGTCATAAGTGTAGGACACTGATCCAAAAGGATTTGTGCCCTTATTAGAAAAGACAGCAGAGAGCCCCCCACCTCTTTCTCTGTCATGTGAGCACACAGCAAGAAGGCAGCCAACTGCAAGTCAGGAAGGGGCCTTAGGAATAGAAGTCACCAGCACCTTGATCTTGGACTTTCCAGCCTCTAAAACTGTGAGAAATAAATTTGTGTTGTTTAACCCACCATGTCTATGGTGTTTTGTTATAGCAGTTCGAGCAAACTAGCCACAGAGAGCCAGAGATTGGATCAGTCTCTCCCAAAGCTTAAGGCCTAAAGAACAGAAAAATGGGATTCTGCAGAACACAACTCAGAGGCTATTTCCAAAAAAAGGTAAAGTAGATATTGGTAAATATAGTTATCAACCCAGTTTTAGCTAAGCCAGAGTCATGGGACTCCACGACTAGGCTTCTGATACAATGGAGATATGTGCAAAGTTTTGTGCTGTATGCATCGGTGCATGTACTTGGGGAGATGATTCATAGCGTTCATCAGATCCTCAATTGTTACATGAGTCCTCAAAACTGTCTGGATCTGTGTTTAGTAGGGCCCACAGAAGCTCCAGATGGATGTGGAGCCAAGGAGGAGATGGGGTAAGAACGGATTGTGGATCTATTTAAAATGGGAGCTGTTTTACTTTATTTAGCATGATCACCCTGGAAGATAAAAGGATTCACTCTAAGGGTTATAACAACAAGTGCCAAGTTTATTCTTATCCTGTGAGTTACTTCCTGTACCTCGTGTATCCTAGCGAAGAAATGGATTGTTTCATTTCTGTATTTTTTTTTTATTGAAGTATAGTTGATTTACAATGTCGTGCCCATCTCTGCTGTACAGCAAAGTGACTCAGTTATACACATATATACATTCTTTTTTTATATTCTTTTCCATTATGGTTTATCACAGGATACTGAATATAGTTCCCTGTGCTATACAGTGGGATCATTCCTGTATTTTTAATGTTACCTATTATTAAAAAGTATTCAGTCACCTTAAAAATTAGGCAGAGTGATAGGAACTCTGAAAAGTTAGTTCAAATGACAGTCTCTCCAGGAGCATGCATATTAAACAGACATTCCTTCACCCACAGCCACTGCTACAAAGAGAAACAAAGCAAAAAATCCAGAACAATATCCTCATAAATAAATATGGTTGTCAAAATGGTTACTTTGTAATGCAAGGGCTGATTGGGAGAGCTAGTCTGGGTGAGGCAGAAGTGTTGCCTTTCTCCTTGTTGTTTGTGGAAGTCTGAATAATCTTAATCATTATCTGTTCATATTCGCATGAAAGCAAGAAAAAAAGTGAGGGAGAAGAAAATAACTTTGGAATAATAATCACTGGGTCACATTGTTATTTTATGACCATATGTCTCACAAAATTAGCAAGATAATTGAAGCTACAGAATTTGCAACTTGCACAAAAATGAATTATGTAATTTCCAATCATTAAAATATTTTAAACATGCCATTGTGTACATAAATCAGATTCATCCAAAATACAATTGACACCCAAGTCACCTGAATGAAAGGTGATTAAAAACATAACAACTTACTATTGTTTCTAAGCAGAGAGTAAAAATCTGCTTTTATTCTGACACTTTATTTTACATCAAACCAGTATCTCATTTCCACAAAGGAAAAGTAGAATTCTTAACAGTTTATTTCTTAGATGATGCTAATATTTCTAGACTATCACAAATTTATATCCAAGTTGAATTAAAAGTATATGCAGGGCTTCCCTGGTGGCGTGGTGGTTGAGAGTCCGCCTGCCGACGCAGGGGACACGGGTTCAGGCTCCGGTCTGGGAAGATCCCACATGCCGCGGAGCGGCTAGGCCCGTGAGCCATGGCCGCTGAGCCTGTGCGTCCGGAGCCTGTGCTCTGTGCCCCGCCACGCGAGAAGCCACAGCAGTGAGAGGCCCGCGTACCGCAAAAAAAAAAAAAAAAAAAAAAAAAAAAAAAAAGTATATGCAGATAAATCAATTTGCAGCCTAAACATCAGAGCTTATAAGGACAATGATACCATTTCCTTAGGGTCTAGTGGGGAAAAGTTGCCAAAGAAATGAGGTTCCCAAGGGGAAAGAAAGTTTCAAATTTACATTAAATTAGCTTTACCACAGTTTCAAATGCCCATGACATCGGTTAAAAGGCACCCTTTTAGAAAGTTTTGGTTTGTTTTTTGTTCTTTTTTATAAAACACTTGCTACCAATAACATACATGAACATAATTAAACAATAAAACAGCCAACACTCTAGAGACCTTTGGTAAAAGTGAACACCACCTCCCGCCCTGCAATGCTTATACTTTGTAGCAGAAAAGGCTCACAGGCTGATGAGAGAACTTGCTCTCCCAGTCAGAAGGGCCAAGAAAACTGGCCGGACATGCAAAATAGAACCAGGTGGCAAGGATGAAGGCCAGTGACAATAGCACTTGTGGTCTGGATTGCCACCGGGGTCTGAAGATAGCAATAAGCACATGACTCAAAAAAAGATGGTTGCAAAGAGATCTCACTGCAGTGGAGGAGACTTTCAATAATGTGAATGGGGAATATAACTAGGACTGTATGTCTATGCCTAGTGGCTATTTGAGGGACCAAGGAGAAGAAAGTGGAAAACACTGAAGGACGTTTTTGTCTTTATTGGTTCTAATGAAGAAGGCTATTTTTTCAGTTATAGTCTATTCAGAGTATAGCACAAAAGAAAAAGAAATATGTATGATTGATAGCTTACCACGTTAAAACAACTACTGTAAGCACTGTTGTCTTTTTTTCTTTTCTGATACAAGCTTTTTCTTTAGCTCATATGACAATGCAGATATAACTTTAAAAATATTTTCTACCTTTTATAAATAAGCATTTTTTTATGTCGTGAAAATACCTTGAAATCTTTGTCCATGAGAACACAGCCAACTATGCTTTGTCCCTATAAATTAGAGTTGGGGATAAAGGCAGATGAGAGAAGTAGAGTGGGTATAGATTGTGTAAGGAAAGGAAAAGACACCTATGGATGAATTTAGGAATTTCTCTTAGATATTGAGAGATGTAAAACTTGGGAGCTCCAGCTTCAAGAATGCTCCTGTTAAGATAGGCGTTTTCTTTATTTTTAAATTAAATTTTATTTCATTGATTCTTTAAAATACACTTTATTTTTTAGACTAGGTTTAGGTTCACAGGAATACTGAGCAGAAGGTACAGAGATTTCCCATATACCCTCTGCGCCCAATATACATAGTCTTCCCCACTTTCAAAAGCCCACACCAGTGTGGCACATCTGCTATGATCAATGAACCTACTTTGACACATTAATACCTACAGTCCATAGTTTACACTAGGATTTGCTTTTTGTGTTGTATATTTTATAGGTTTTGACAAATATGTAATGACATATATCCACCATTATAGTATTATACAGAGTAGTTTTGCTGCCTTTAAAATCCCGTGTGCTCTGCCTATTCATCCCTCAGTCCCCCTTAACTCCTGGGCAACCCACTGATCCTTTTACTGTCTCCATAGTTTGGCCTTTCCCAGAATGTCATATAGTTGGACTCATACAGTGTGTATTCAAACTGCCCCTTTTCACTTAGTAATATGCATTTAAGATTTCTCCGTGTCATTTCATGGCTTGATAGTTCATTTCTTTTCAGCACTGAATAATACTTCATTGTCTGGAGGTACCACAGTTTATCCATTCACTTACTGAAGGACATTTTAGCTGCTTTCAAGTTTTGGCAATTATGATTAAAACTGCCATAAACATCCTTACGCAGATTTTTATGTGGAAAAAAGGATTCAACACATGGAAAAATGGATAAATAACCAGGAGTATAATTGCTGAATCATAAGGTAAGAGTATATTTAGTTTTGTAAGAAACTGCTAAACTGTATTCCAAAGTGGCTGTACCATTTTGCATTCCCACCAGCAATGCATGAGAGTCCGGAATTGCTGTTGTTAGCGTATTAAGTTTTAGTCATTCTAATAGGTGTGCAGTGGTATCTCTCATAATTGTTTTAATTTGCAATTCCCTGATGACCTATGATGTGACACATATTTTCATATGCTTATTTGCCATTTGTGTACCTTCTTTCATGAGGTGTCTGTTAATTTTTAATTGGGTTGTCTGTATTTTTATTGTTGAGTTTAGGAGTTCTTGTACATTTTGGATAACAGTTCTTTATAAGATATGTCTTTTGCAAATATTTTCTCACCGTCTGTGGCTTGTCTTCTCATTCCTTTGACATAGTCTTTCATGGTACAGAAGTTTTTAATTTTAATGAAGTCCAGCTTATCAATTTTTTTTCATGGATTGTATCTTTGGTGTTGTATCTAAAATGTCATCATCATAACCAAGGTTTTCTTCTATGCTACCTTCTAGGATTTTTATATTTTGCATGTCACATTTTGTTCTATGAGGCATTCTGGGTTAAATTTTGTGAAAAGTGTAAGGTCTGTAACTAGATTTTTCTTTTTTTTCGGCATGTGGATGTTCAGGTATTCCAGTACCCTTTGTTGAAATTAAATTTTATTTTTACCAAGTAAATATATGTAAATAGTTTAAATATAAATCATAATTTTTTCCATTGCTCCTTCTGAAATTTATCTCCACTTTATTAATATGATTAATATTAATATATAATAATTAATATAATAATACTGCTAAATTATTGATTTATCAATTTCTGATATTATATATTCATAACATTTATCATTCCTTATATAAATTCATTACAAACATATATTATGACTAGTAAATAGTTCCTGCAAAGCCAAATACTGTACTTTAATAAATTTTCCTCTTTTGCATTGAATTTAGTAGCTCCTAAAGTTATTAATTTTCCATCATATCTTGCAAATGCCTATCAGTATTATCTTTCTTTTTTAAATAAAGAACTATTGAAACATACTGGAAAATACATCACTTCAATTTTTATTTTCCCTCCACAGGTCCTTCACTCTCATGCTTCAATGTGCACATACTCTACTAAAATCTGTTGGGTTTTTTTGTTGTTTGCTTTTTAGGAAAAAATACAAATGTCACTGGAAATCCATATGCAATTGAGTGAATTTTGGCAGAACATAATCTTATTTCATAGTCTCCCTCAATCCTATATATCC
This sequence comes from Physeter macrocephalus, assembly GCF_002837175.3. NCBI lineage: Eukaryota > Metazoa > Chordata > Mammalia > Artiodactyla > Physeteridae > Physeter > Physeter macrocephalus. Next base: position 20,140,894 of record NC_041231.1, read on the forward strand.
ACCAACCCCATCAATGTACCTATATACATATCATATTCACAGATAAAATTGCTGTGGATCACAGCTTCATATTTTGGCTGTGATTCATGTTTAATTATATTAAAACAAGGCTTATAATATATTTTCTCTGACAAAATCCTCTCATGTCTTCAAACTACTTAATGAATTTTAATTACATATTTAACTGTTTAGGACTAATGTCTGTGTTCTCAGCTTCCTCCTTTTTTTAATCATTTGAAGACAGTACTTGGTATATGGTAGATTTGCAGATCTTATGTATAGACTTCAATGACTTTTACAAATATATATATGATACATACATCATGTAATCACTTTCCTAATCGAGATGTAGAACACTCCCTCCACCCCAGAAAGTTCCATCCAGCCCCTTTCCAGTCAATCCTCATGAGCAAACTGGTAGTTACCTAGGTAGCAACATTTATAAATCACTTTAGTTTACATAAACAAAAAGACAATCAAGACATTACCGAATCCTTTCTGCAATGTTTCAGCCAAAGCTAATTTAAAGGGATTATCCTTTTTTTTTTTTTTTTTTTGGGATCTTGCCGGACCGGGGCACGAACCCCCCTCCCCTGCATCGGCAGGCGGACTCTCAACCACTGCGCCACCAGGGAAGCCCGATTATTCTTTTTTGAATCCACATATTCAAGGAAAGATAAATAAATAATCATTGGAAATCCACATACAATTGAGCACATTTTTCGTAGAATTTAATATAAAACGAAACCAGCTTCAAAAACTTCCCCTTTTTGTTGGGAATGAGAGTAGGTGAGAGGACAGTGGGAGCTCAGAAAACATTCATTATTGTTCAATATGCAGAGCAGCAGGGGAGGGAAATTAAAGCAGAGGAGTGGAGAAGAACAACAGCAGTAATTGTGCAAATAAGCAACCCTCCTTAGTGGAAGTGGAAGCACCCAAGGGGAATAGCATCTTAGAGTGTCCCACCTTCTTGATCTTGCTAAACTCTGTGAGAAAATATGGCAAAGCAAATATGCTGCTAGAAACTGGAGGAAAAATAGGTAAATAACTAACTGAAATAGAGCCACCCTGCTGCACTGATAAAGGGGTCTGTTCTTGGATTTACTGGGGCTTGAAGCCTATTTTACATATTAGTTTCCTCAAATTATCAAGATAAATATCTTTAGTCGAAAGACAAAGTGATTTCCCAAAAAGTGTCAAATAGTTTAATAAGCAAAAAAGAACAGAAATTGAATGAAAGAAGTAGCAATTACTTGTCAGCTAATACTAGGTAGGCATTGCACAAAATCCCACTTCCTTAGCTATTAATATTTAAACTTGGCAAGCACATTACAAGAAAACAATGAAGCAATCTGACAATTTGGCAAGCTCCCCCACCTAAAGATTTACGAATACAGAGAACAAGTAGAATATGACATTTGGCGATTGCTGTTTCTGAACTGAACTGCTAGTACTTCCAAAGCAAGTAATTTCTCAGAAAGCAAAGCAGAGAAAGCAAGCAAACAATAAAAATATCGGTGATGAACCTGTAAACATAAGCTGATTTTTGAACTGAAATACACGGGCCTCCGTAATGGAAGACAAATTTGGACTGAATAATAGAGAACGAACTCAAATCGTTATTCCAAGTCAATCTGAAGTAAACGTAAAAATTCATTATTCATTTTTGAACAAACACGAAGTTCTTAGTTCCATTTGGGACCAGAAGTTGAACAGCCAAATCAGAGAACCAAAAGACATGAGGACTTTGTGATATGCACACCTCATTTGGAAGTGTGAAATAGGAAGTTTTTATGGAAGTATAATTAGTAATCATTTCAGTATAGCCTTATCAGATTTAAGAAATGTAATACTGCTAGAAAGTGAAAAAATACTATCTTATATTTCTAATAAACCAAAATCACTCCCAGAATCAATTATATATTATTCTATACAAGCCAAGCATGACTCTCTAAGAAGTAACATAGCTCTTATGTTTATTAGAACTGTGTAGTTTTCTCTGCATCACTGTATACCTAACGTCTAGTACTGAGTTCCATACATAGCAGGTGATCAAGAAATTAATATCACATAAATGCATTTCACCATACTATTATCAAACCAAGTCTTAATGATTCTTAAGAAACTTAATAGAAAATACATCAAAGTAAACACTCTGACGAGGTGCGTGTATACATACACACACGCATATATGTGTGTATATATATGCATGTTTTGTTTGAAATATAGGGAAAAAGAACAGAAATGGAAAAAAATATTTTGAATGTCAGAAGTCCAAAAATGGGTTCCATTTTTGAAACTGAAAAGTGAGACACTTTGTAAACTTAGAGATACATCTTATTTCTAAAACGACATCTACAGCCGTGAAGATTGTAATAAGTTCAAATTACTTACGATGAAGTCATTAACTGTCGAGAAGATACAATCGAGTTTTGTGTACCAAAGCAACATTTGAAATGGTCAAAAGTTATAAATGTAGTCAACACAAAGAGAAATAGAACATAAACTAAAAATTGAGTTAAGTGTTTATGACTCATTTGATTTCCTAGGGAAGGCACCAATCTGTGTCTAGGCATTTATATTTTTTTCATCTTGCTCTAAATCAACTATTCTTTTTTAAGTTTACTAAGCAAATTTAGATATTTGCTAAAATTTAGGTACATATATGCTTAATTTTGTTTTGAGTATGTTAGTAAGATTTCTGCCTAAGGTTTTAAACATATGGGGAAGTTTTTTTTCACTTTAAAAATAAATTTAAGCATGCAATAATTCTTACTTGTCTATATTTCTCAGACCAGAGCTTTATTCGCCACCACGCCACTGTTTCTGAATTGGTTCCTCCCCGTTATCTTCAGTTCAAAAATACATATTATGACAGTGCTAAGAAATTTTATTAGGGAAAAAAATCTCTTTAACAAGTCTTTAAAAACTGATACAATCTGTGTCACAATCTTTATGTAAACAGTGAATTTCAAAGGTCTCCTATTCTAAATATATACCACTGAGAGATTCAACAGGTGTTTTCTGAAAGCACTTCAAAGAATTAATAGGAATTTCATTTCACATCCAAAGGAATAACAGGAAGGCTGTGATGTAGAAGCATCTGCTTTTAAATTACTTTCATCAACATAAATTCCAAAACCGAAGTCCCTGGAGAATAATATTTATAATATTTTAAATTTTAAAATGCTTAAATATTGGAACAAATTTTGCAAAGAATCAGAATTCTGAAAACAAAAATGAAGCATTTCACCATAAATTTTTCTTTTTCTAAATGATGAAATATCTCAAATATATGAAAATTACATAAAATTTAAGACAAACTTTGCCATAATTGCTCCATTTTAGCTTAAGCAATAAAACACTAAATATTGCATAATTAGTTAAAGCCCAAGGTAATCTAATTGTGGTTAATTTTATGTGTCAACTTAACTGATCACTGGATGCCCAGATTAAACATTATTTGGGGTGTGTCTGTGAGGGTGTTTCCAGATAAGATTAGCACTGGAGTTGGCAGACTTTGTAAAGTACATTGCCCTCCGCTTGCCTCCGCGATGTAGTTGGGCATCATTCAACCCTGTTGAGGGTCTTAATACAAGAAAAGGCAGAGGGAAGAGAAATTCACCCCCTTTTCTTCCTGCCTGCCTGCTTTAGCTGAGAAATCTCATCTCATCTACTCAGGACCTCAGACTGGGAAATACACAATAGGCACCCCACGTTCTCATAAAATTATGCTACTGGTTCTCTTTCTCTGGAGAATCCTGCTTAAACTAATTCACCAAAATTGACCACTATTGTGAATGTAGTATGAATACATTCCAGACTGCTTTTTACATTATTATATATTACAATTTATTTAACAAGCTGCTATTTTATGATTCAGGACTTTAAATAAATAAAATCAAGTTGTATGTATCATTTTGTAACTTTCAAAAATCCAGTACTGGCTTTGAGATTTATTCATGCTGTCATATCTTGACTTAGTTAATTTATTTTAACTGTACTAGATAGCACATTCTCATATGAATATGCATACTCTATTAGTTCATTCCCTTACTGAGGGATACTTAGATTGCTTTTTGTTTTTAAAATTATTATTATTATTATAAGCAATGCTGTAATGAATATCTTTGTAAATGACTTTGGTGCCAAGAATGATATTCAAAATATTTAATATTCAAAATAATTGGATACTACCCAATAAGAATACATGCTTTAGCACAGGGAGATCACCTCTGTGCTTTGTGACCATGAGAGGGGTGGGATAGGGAGGGTGGGAGGGAGGGAGACGCAAGAGGGAAGAGATATAGGAACATATGTATATGTATAACTGATTCACTTTGTTGTAAAAGAGAAACTAACACACTATTGTAAAACAGTTATACTCCAATAAAGATGTTAAAAAAAAAAAGAATACATGCTTTACCACTCAGAACTAGCTAGCCATAAAAAGAAAACATATTATAACAGAGTGTACTGGCTCAATATCAGCCCTGATTTATGGAGCATAGACAGATATTTCTCTAGAATAGATATCCAGAAGTTAAATTGCATAATCAAAATATCTAAAATTTTCTAATTTTTACTTACTGCCAAATAGTTATTTTAATTTCCATGTCCATGGTAATTAGTAAGATTAAACATTTTTAATATGTTTATTACCCAATAAGTATGTTTCTTCTTCAAACTGCTTACTCATAAATTTCATCCATTTTGCTCTTTTTTAAAAATTTCTTTATTTTTATTTATGTTATTTTTTTAAAATTTTATTTATTTATTTATTTATTTTGGGCTGTGTTGGGTCTTCGTTGCTGTGCGAGGGCTTTCTCTAGTTGCGGCAAGCAGGGGCCACTCTTCATCATGGTGTGCAGGCCTCTCACTGTCACGGCCTCTCCTTGCGGAGCACAAGCTCCAGACGCGCAGGCTCAGTAGTTGTGGCTCACGGGCCCAGTTGCTCTGCGGCATGTGGGACCTTCCAAGACCAGGGCTCGAACCTGTGTCCCCTGCATTGGCAGGTGGATTCTTAACCACTGTGCCACCAGGGAAGCCCCATTTTGCTCTTTATTGGCATTTCTCTATTGATTAGTAAGAGCTCTCTATATTTTCTCACTATAAGTCTTTTGCAGATATTTCCACCCAGATCATTATTTTTCGTTAAACTCTGTCATGGTATCTTTTATTCTATAGAGATCGCACTAGATCTTCTTGCATTTTTTAGCAAAGTGAAATATTTTTCTTGTTTAATTTGTTCTTCATTGTATAGGTCTTCTTCTAAGATACATACTTAATTTTTAACATACTCATGTAAACAAATTTTTGCCTTTAAAACAATTCATTCCAAACTTCTCTTAAATCTGTTTAAGTTTATACCGTCATACTTTTTGTTCACACTGTCAAATACTTTTCCTTCTCACAATTTCGGACTACATTTTCTTCAGCATTTTCAAATTTACTCTTATCTAATTTCTATCCTTAAGTTCCTCATGATTTCTGGTCTTAATGTTTTTCAGAATTGCAGTGGACATATTTTATCTATTTTCCCTGAATTCTAAAATTTTTGGTTGCAGTTAAGTAACTCTGGGCTTAGTCCATTGTCTTAATCTAACCTCTCAATTTTGCAAAAACATTTTTGAATGCAAAAAACACTAACTGGCAAAATAATCCACACCTGGGAGCTATTTCAAGAAAACAACAGCAAGGCGTAGACTTAAGAAATGTGATTTCTCCATGAGGCAGATTAACCATGCGAAGATTAAGGGCAACACTAAAGAGAGAAAATGGAGAGGAAACTGGAAAAGGCTGGAGGAGTCAACAAACTGTGAGCAAGACTGACCTTGAATAAAGGGAAGAAAGGAGGAAGGTTAACTAAAAGAATCCTCAATGGTTTGCAAGTTCAAAAAAAAAAAAAACCTTGGCAGGGCTTTTGGGGAGTCCTTACATATGCCTTGGTATCCCTGTGTGCTCACTGACTGACTGGGAGTCGCCCACGTGACATGAAGCTTCACTACAGGCATGAAATTGTGAGATGCTTGAGTCCCTAGATTAAAACCTTTGTAACTGGACGTCTGAGAGGCACATTCTCACTGCGGCCAGGGTGATACATGTTTTCCATGTTTTATTAAGAGTTATGTTATTTGAACTTCATCAATTTTCGTTATAAGTATGTTTTCACTTATTTAGCATGTAACCTTCAGAATGGCAGGCATTTTGGCCAAAATATTTTGAACGATACCTGCAGGCTCTTGGTCATTCATTTTAGTGTAACTATACTGATTATTACTCATTTAAAATAACAATAATCCTATTGCTATCATTTCATCCAACTGAAATTTTGATGGTACAGAACCCTCAATTGTAGTTGTTGTTTATAAATACTGGGAGAACAAAAGGGTTTCTTTAATTCTCTCCGTTAACATGCTACATGGATATAATCTTTTCAACCCATTCTGTCAATATAAGTATATCAAAGATCAATAAATAAACAAATTACACATACAAAACAGCATATTGGCCAGTAATACTCATGATCAGTAGTTTTTCTAAAATTTCCAAGGACTAATTTTATAATTGTCATAAAATGTTCTGTAAACATTTTCATCAGATTTTTCTGTATTTTTTTCTCTTTCATCATTTTCTCATCATTAATAATTCTTTTCTCTTATGACCATATTACTAATTTATTTAGGCATACTTAATTCAACTAGTTTTTAATTTTCAGTTCAGGTCTCATTTCTTCTCATACTTTTATGTTTTTTTCTAAAACTGCTATAATTTCAGGGTTTTGGTATTATGCTTTTATGAGATACATATGGTATTCCAGGTAAAGTCTGCCGAATAGCGGAGACAGGCAGGCAATTGCCTCTCCTCTTGGTTCATGACAGGATGCCTTTTCAACCCCAAATCACATAGCAGTTTTTAACTGGCAGCACAGACTGCAACTCACATCTAATGTGCTATCCACAGTCACTTTTCTCTTCACCCCTGTCCCCTTTGGATGTCTAGACATCGTAGAGAAATCTAACATACTTTTATTATTTCTCATTGAGCTTATCCCCCTTAACAAATGCCACTCTTTATATAGTTAGCAACCCGTGTGTGGAATCTGAATTTACCCTCTCTACCTTAACTCTTGCTTGTAATTTAAAGCAATATTAGTATATTTATGAAAATATTATAGCTGAGTATATAGTAGGCTTTGCTAATAGTCAATAAGTGCATGTGGAACTAGTAATATTAACATAGGGATTTCTTTTCATCTGGATCTTTAATAAAAATGTGACATTACATGTTATGTGGCATAAGCTATACTGATAACTTAAGTATATCTTATACTGTGTAGTATTTCTTTTACTTTTTTTTTTTTTTTTTTTTTTTTTTGTGGTACGCGGGCCTCTCACTGTTGTGGCCTCTCCCGCTGCGGAGCACAGGCTCCCGGACCGGGGCACGAACCCGTGTCCCCTGCATCGGCAGGCGGACTCTCAACCACTCCGCCACCAGGGAAGCCCTGTGTAGTATTTCTTAATTTTAAAAGTAATGTATACTCATTAAACAAACCAGAAAATATAGAAACCACAAACATACACAGAAGATAAAAATGAAAATAACTGTAAATCCTAAAAATATTTACACGTCTGTGTTTGCCTATATATATATACATACATAACTGTATACAAACTGTAGTCACATGTTTAAATGCTTTATGTACATATATATACCTACATGCAGCAATTATCCATACTTACCATCATACTTTTAAGCATTATAAATATTTATATATTTAAGCATATATATGTATATGTGTGTGTGTGTATATATATATATATATATATAAATAGATGTGTGAGTGTGTATATAGCAATCCTTCTAGTATCATTTCCTGCAGAGTGAAGTTTTTGAATCTCTGAACAGATGTAAAAGAACCTGAGCATTTCTGCTTAACTCCTGAGTGGCCTTTTGATATGCTTGCTAACATCCCATTATTCCCTTCTTTTAGACTGTCTGTCTCAAGAAGCCAACTTGAAAGAATTAAGGCTCCACACTTTTTGCCCAAGAACCTGCATATTCTGCTTGATGTCCAAAAGGGGTTATCATGTACAGAACAATTAGAAAATGACATTGTCTTAATTTTATCCTGGAAGTATTGGGACAACGACCTTCTCACTAAGCTAAAGTGAAGTTGACAGAAACCCCTTAAAATATTCCTTAAAATGTGGGCCAAAAAACTTGAAAGAGACCATTATGTTTCTGGAAAGCCTCAAACTAGAGTATCAGTCATCTCAAAATCATCATATTCAAGTACTAGGAGGGCCCTTAGATATGAAATAGTTTAATCATTCATTTGACATGGAGGAAACCAGTGATGGATTAGAGAGTGTTAAGGCTTTTATCAGAATCACATAACTGGTATGGAGTAGAGAGCATAACCCAAGCTTCTCACTCTGGATTCTCTTCTTTCATTGGAGGTCACAAACTGGAGCTCCTATTCCACTTGCAGACAGGTTTATTTGGCTGGTGGTATTTTCTTTTTCTAACAAATTGAATTATATGCTAAGATTTAGATACTTAAAGATGAAATTCTGGAAAAAAATGAGAAAATCTAGCAACTATGGACCCCAATTTCTAAAAAGGTCTCTGATTTAAGTAGTCTTACCAACTTTAGAAGAGATACACCCTTCTGAATACATGGCTGTCCCCATCAGGCCTATTTGATTCAGTTGGGTCACATCTCTCATCACTGCAAACATTTGAGTCTGTGACTTGTGTACTATTCCCAGTGGCTTCCCTGCCATATTAAAAGTGAAGATCAACTTCAGAAGGAAAGTGTGTTTCCTATAACATGATTCAGATCATCAACTCACTTTCCAACTGCTTTCATGGTGGTAGGATTTTTGTAAGTGTCCTACTTCTGAAGTGCTTCAGGATTGAATCAATACCATGTACGTCGTCTCTGTGTTCACTGAATATATTTTTTCCATGAGTGGAATCTAAACTACTCTTACTAGATGGAGTACATTTCATGTTAAACTAAATAAAGTTCAGGGACTTCCCTGGTGGTCCAGTGGCTAAGACTCCATGTTCCCAATGCAGGGGGCCCAGGTTCAATCCCTGGTCGGGGAACTAGATCCCACATGCCACAACTAAGAGTTCACGTGCTGCAACTAAAGATCCCACACACTGCAACTAAAAGATCCCGCACGCTGCAACGAAGACCTGATGAAGCCAAATAAATAAATATTTTTTAAAATATTAAAAAATAAATAAATAAATGAAGCTCAAAACCACTGTTATCCCAAAGCAATAATAGAAGAATTTTCCTGTCGCGGCCCTATGGACATTCAATCTCTTTCCTGATTCTTAGCTTTTTTCTTTTTCCTTTTCATTAAAGTAAGATTCTAGCATCTTTGTACATGATCCTTTGTTGTTACAAATACTTAATGCTTAAACTATTAGTTTTCAACATCCCTGTTTCATAGGAGACATCACTCTCTCACTAGAAGTGAGTAAGGAGAAGCAAAGTGAATCATAGCACTTAATGTCTTCTTTGCTTAACACTCCAGTGGTGACTCTATGGTCCATTTCTCAGAATCTTCCCTCTTGAAAGTCTCTGAGGATTGGGATCCCAGAAGTTATTCATATTCTAATCAGTTTTCACCCACAACAGAGGCAAAAATGTTAGTTACTTGCAGCTAGGATTGTTTTTATGACATAATTCTGGCCCATGATTTGTAAGCAGTATTTCCTGGATGAAGTTTCTAAGAGATAGGTCTCACAACTGCCATAATGTCTAAAATGAAAAAAAAAAAAGTGGGTCATATCAAATGTTGGCAAGGATGTGGAGCCGTGGAACAGACACTCAGTGGGAATATAAATTGGTAAAACTTCTTAGGAAAACTGTTCGGCAGCATCTACTAATGTTTACCATTAAGTACGAATTAGGCCTTCCACTCCTAGGTATATCCCCAACAGAAATGCATATGTCTGATTATCAAAACACAAACAAAAACACACAAGACTATTTATACCACAATTCATAGTAGTCCAATACAGAAAACAACCCAAACGTCCATCAACAGTGAAATGGATAAATTATCAATAATCATAATATAGAATACTATACTATAATGAGAATAAACAGGCTACAGCTACACCCAACGAAGAGGATAAATATCAGAACTATAATATTCAGTAAAAGATATCAGCCATAAAAGAGTACTAACTGTATTCCATTTATATGAAGTTCAAAATTATGAAAAACTATAGTATGCAGTTAGAAGTCAAGACAGTGATTACCACTGTCTGGAATGGAAATGGGGATCTTTGCAGGGGCTGGTAATGTTTTAAATCAACCTGTGTGTTGGCTACACAGGTGCATTCAATTTATGAACATTCAACTATCTGAGTGCTTAAGACTAGAATTATGTTATACTTGAAGTTAAAGTTTACTGAAAGAGAGAAAGATGAAGAAAAAAGAGGAAGCAAGAGAGAGGTGAGAGTGAGGGAGAGGGAGACCATAGTTGGCAGGGTCCTTTTTTCCCTCTGGTCCTACCAGACTATTTCCAGCTGAAACACAAATGTGAGTTATGGATGTGTAACAGTCATGAAGAGACCATGAGGATAAAACCTGTGAACCAGAGAGACAAGTGGGTGAAGACAGATAAAGTGCCCAGGGTCTCTGATCTCTGATGACATCATTGAACAACTGTGCCAACGCTGGACTCTGATTTCAGGATTTCCTGTTGCCCAAGGCAAATTAACTCTACTGTTTTTGATGTTATTTGTCACATTTTTTTTCTTGGCTGCTTTCACATGTAATTCCTACAGCTATTACACAGTTTTTTTCTAATTTTTAGCAATTTTCTTTCAAGTTAGTAGTCCCATCACATGTAAATTAAACCCAAACCACTAAATGGCCAGGTTTAGTGGTTTGGGTTAAATTTACACGTGATGGGACTACTCCTGGGCATTTTTGGTAGCCCAAGAGAGATTCTAATAGTGGAAAATGCTTAAGTTCAAAATAAGTAAGGTATTGTTAAAGACAAACTGGTTGGGGTTCAAGATGGCGATAGAGAAGGATCTGGGGCCCACCTCCTCCCATGCACACAGTGAATCTGCAGCTACGTATGGAACAATTTCCTCTGGGAAAAAAACCTAAAACCTGAGCAACTCCTGTGCCTCTAGAGAAGGCCCACAGCAGGGTGAGTAGGGGAGGCTGGGACACAACCCTCACCGTAAACTCCCTCCCCTGCACAGTGACCCACAGACGGGAAGGGACGCAAAACCCCCAGCTTCTCCCTGAGGAGCAAAGGGCTTGAACCCCACAGCAGGTGCCCCAACTTTTAAGACCTGCACCTGAGCAACGAGCCCTCCCAAAGTGAAAACCAGTGGGGCTCACGTCCACGAGACCCACAAGGCTGTGACCATCGGAGAAAGGCTCTCAAAGTGCTGGTGCGGGGACTCACCTGCCCTCGGGCCCAGGCAGAGGCGGCTGCACATCCAGAGGCGCCAAACTTGCTGTGAAGGAGGCTCCTTTGCTCATCTTCAAGCCCGGCCTGAGAGGCAGGCCTCTCAATAGCCCACAGCCAGGGCCCTGCTGCTGGTGGCCACCATCTTCACGTCTCCCTCTGTCAGCGGGCACCATCTCTTTTTTTTTTAAACTTTTTTCCTGTGGGCGCCATCTATACACCCGCTTCTGCTTCATTCCAGTCAGCAGGCGCCATCTTTGTGCTCTGGCTGGTGGGCATCATCTTTTTTTCCTTTCCCGGGCAGGTGCCATCTATCCTCTCTTTCTGCCTTCCTCCCGCCCGTGGGCGCCATCTTCCCGCGCTCCTCTGAGCGCCCAAGTCTCGCGGCAGGCGGCTTTTCTGCGTGACTTGACTGGTAACCCTGGTTTCTGCGACTGCCGCCCGCGAGACGCCCCTGGAACCCTGGACTCTGCAGGCTGAGGCGGTTTGTGTTCCTGGGTCCCGCAGGGCTGTACCAACCAGAGACACGGTTCTGGGCAGGCCGCCCCGGTACAGCTCAGCACAGACAGCGGGCTGAGATGTACCCCATCTTTCAGTGAAAGAGTCCTATTCGTTTATCCTCACAGCTGCAGCCCGAGGGGCGGCTTCTAATTAAACACGTGCTAAGGGCGACTGTGATCCTTTCTGGAGAGCTTGGAGGCTGTTTGCAGCTCTCTCATAGCTGCGCTCCCGAGGGCTACTATCTTTTAGAGGAGCTTGTGTCCCCGAGTCCCACGGGACAGGAATCACTGCAGATAGTTTTCAGCGCCCCCAGGGCTCGGCACAGACAGCTGACTAAAATACGCCCCGTCTTTCTAAGACAGAGACCTGTTCGCTTGTGAGGAGCTCCGGCCTGAGGGCAGCTCAGCTCTGAGGCGAGCAGAGGCTGCTGACAGACGCCGCCATCTTGGCGCCCCCTCTGCCCCCGTAGTTCGCCCGTGTCCAGCACTCGGGAACTTCCACGCTCCTCTGGAACCCTGGTACTTGCCGCTGCCGCACAGGGCGCACCTCCAGACGGCCTGGTTCTGGCGGCTTCTGCGCGCGGCCCCACAGCACTGCGTTATGTGCGCTTCTGTAAGAGCTGCCGTCTGAGGCTGGGCTTCCAGTCAGCCGAGTCAGTGCGGGCTGAGACCTCCCCTCTCTCCAGGACGCTGACAGGGCTGGGCAGAGCCTCACGCACTGAGAGCCGCGAAAAATAAAATAGGCTGCTGGACGGTCACAAAGCCTGAGAGACAACCAAGAGCCGGGGCAGGGCTGCAGGATAAAGTCCATCTACACGAGCCCTCTCCTTCCAGACCAGGAAGGTGGCTGCTTCATCTAACGCACGGAAACCAGCACCGAGAGTAGAGGAACGTGAAGAAACAGAGGAATATGTTCCAAGTGAAAGAACAAGATAAAAGCTGAGGAAAAAAACTTAATGAAAAGGTACAGTTTAAATTTTTTTTATTATTCATGCTTTAATTATTGGCAAAGGTGTCTGATATTTTTGGTAAAAACACAAATATGCTCGTGTTTGCTGGGAGACTAGATTCTGTTTTGCATCCTTCTCCCATGTTTGATGTGCCTTTTTGACTCTCCTTCACGTACCTGAAATAGAATTAATTATAATCAGTTGTTTCAGTCCATTCTTCACACTAGTCCATGAGGTCTTTGAATGTAAGCACCTGGTTTTAATCTCAGCACTTAGCACTGTTTTGCGAAGGAAAGACATATTACATATATATTTGCTATGTGTTGCATGAATGTATTAGGAGTAGATTTTAAAGCCACTGGGTAGAGATGAATTTCTGATTGGGGCTCCTGGAGCTCTTTGACGTATGTTAGATATAAGATGGCTTTGAGGATATGTGTAACCAAATTGTGCCTTTTGCCTGTTTAATGAAAAAGGCATAGTGATGTATTTGTGCTGTTTTCAAACTGAGGGCCTTAGATACCCTCATTTTTATGTACACTAGATTATAAACCAGTCTATATATTATAGAAAATGTATACTTCAAACTTATGAGTAAATACAGTCAGTTCTACAAATTCCATTTTACAGTAGTAATAAATGCCTACATGATTTACTGAATGTATATGAAGTAAGTAAACCCCAAAGAAGTCACTTAAAATCCTCCATTCAAACCTATAATTTTAAAAAACTACAGTTACCTGTTAATATTCTTATCTTAATTTGATTCTTGCTCTCGGAAATTGAATGAGAGAGTAGATAGTCTTATGAGATTTTTCTTCTTGGCCAGAAACACCATCATATACAACACACATAGAAAAATCAACTCCCAGTACCATCTGTAAGAAAACAGCTTAGGGAGAGCTAAAAAGTTTTAATTTCCCAGTGCCACTATCAAGCTGCAGCTGTAGGAGCAACCCTGAGCCTTTGTAAAACTACTCAGCTTGCTTTTGTTTCCAGGCATTGGCAGAGCCTACTCTTCAAGGGAGGTGAATCTGGGATCATAAATGTGAAGTGCTGTTTTATGGATCTCTCCTGCCTTTAAGCAAGATTAGGAATCAACAAACTTTCATATATGCTAAGAGATGTAACGGACTGGCACTGCCACATGGTGCGTCACCACAGATTTTACATACTTACCCTAAGAATTTATCAACCAAACAATATGTGGGAGTTTGCTTTATAATTTAATTTTAAAGGATATTTAACAGAGGGTTGCTGCTGCTTCTCCCTTATGCCTAGCATCCAATCTGTTGGCATGTCTGGTAGATTTTACCTCTAAAATAACTTCTCCCTGCTATCACTACTACAATATTAGAAATTTTGAAATCATTCCCTATATTCGTTTGCTAGGGCTGCCATACCGAGGTACCACAGATGGGTGGCTTAAAATACAGAAATTAATTTTCTCATAGTTGTTGAGGTTAGAACTCCAAGATCAAGGTGTTAACAGGTTTGGTTCCTTCTTCTTTCTTTTGCTTGCAGACAGCCACCTTCTCACTGTGTCCTTACATGGTCTTTCCTCTGTGCACATGGGCCTCTAAAGTACCTTTTCACCTGTCCAAATTTCCTCTTCACCAAAAACACTAGTCAGATTGGATTGGGATGCACCTTAACAACCTTTTTAACTTAAGCATCTCTTTAAAGGCCCTTATCACCAAATACAGTCACATTCTGAGGACTTAGGGGTTAAGGGTTCAACATACAAATTTTTAGGAAATAAAATTCTGCCACAGACATTATCCAGTTTTCTCTTTATGCCAAACTCTTTTTCCAAGCAAAATTTTCTCCTCATTCCTGACCACATCGTTCTCTTGCTGATTATCTTTCAATGAATTCCACTGTTTCCAAAGAGAAGTTCAAATGTATAGCTTGGAATTCATATCCTTCTATTTTCCAGCCTACCTTTCCAACTACAGTATCATCTTTATATCTGATCTGCAAAACAACTAAAGGAATTGGTCTCTCTTCTACCCTGGCAGAAACATCTGATTCATGATTCTGCTTAACACTGCTCCCTACTCAAATGCTAATAATTCCTAGACCAAATATTCCTTAATCCTTCTTTATAGGGGCTATCCATTGACTCTTGAACAACATCCATATCCCCATTGTTTGGTAACAGTCTCCTGTATCTGTAATTCCACTCAGAACCCCAAGAAGGTCTGTGGAATGTCTCTTCCCTATCTCTTAATATAGGCAGTTAGGGTGGGCTGATCACAAACCTTCTCACCTCAGGTGTGGGTGGGTACGTGACTCGGGTCTTGCCAGTGATTGTATTCCAACTCCCAGGCTACAGGTATTATTCAAAGACAATACATTTATCTAATGAGCACTAATCCTAGGACTTCTGCTGGGACACTAGAGAAAAAGGAACTCTTAATTGAGGTTGTTAAATTAGCAAAAATAAACCTGGGCTGTCGGCACTTTGTCACTCCAGTGGGATAAATAAAAATAATTTAAACCCTGTAAATATTTTGGTTGAACTGCAGAGCATCAGTAATACAGAGCAATTTTAAATGCTACCAGAGGGAATATGTTATTTAGGAAGGTATGACAGTTGGACTAACAGCAGATTTCTATTCAGAACAATAGAGACAGGGGAGTTATATCATCAAACATAAGAAAAAAAACTGTCTAGAATTTTATACCAGCTAAAGCAGGAGTAGAGGTTAAAATTAAAAACTTGTCATACACATAATAACCAAGGTAATTTACCATCCACAGACCTAAAAGAAATAACTACTAAAGGATATGCTTTATTCAGAGGAAGTGATCCACAAGTTAAAGGAAAGAATGAAAGATAAAATAGTAAAATTAGAATTCAGTAAAGTATGTTCATAAGTCTAATGAATGTGCAACTGAATATATGCACATCCTATGACCTAGCAATTTCGAGTTATATATCTAACATAAATGGACACGTTTTTATATAAATGCACAATAATGTTCAAACACTATTAATATCAAAAAACTCCAAATAAACCTAAGTCCACCCAAAGACAAATGTATAAATTGTGCTATATCTGTACAATGGAATATTACACATGCATGAGAATAAACTAATGATAAACATAATAGTATGGATGAATCTCACAGACAATATGTTAAGCAAAAGAAGTCAGACAGTAAGGGGCACATACTAAAAGATTGTATTTGTATGGATTTCAAGGATAGTTAAAACTAATTATGGAGTTGAGCAATCCCAACAATGTTAACTTTGGGGGGCAGGTAGAAACGAAGGGAGCACAAAATAGCTTGTAGCGTTCTAGGAATATTCTGTTTCTTCTTCTGCATGCTGGTTACACATATGTGTTCACTTCATGACATTTAACCAGATGTTTCATTTATTCTTTGTGTGTAAGTCAAAGTGCTTTATGTTAAAATAACAAAAAAATATAGAAATAATCATTTAAAATATAGTAAAATCTGAAACTTCCAAACCTAGAGAGGAGTAAAGCAAGTTTGTAAAACTTGATCAGTTCAATAGAAAGCAAGTAAATAAGCAAGGCAAATGAAATATTTTGTAGGGGACAGTGATTTATTCTTATCCAGCAAATGTTTACAGAGCACGTACAAGGTTCCAGGAACTATTCTAAACACTGAGGATATGTATCAGGGAAAGGAAATAGAAAGTGCCAGAGGGAGGGAGTATCTATAACAAGGTGTCTGGGAAAAAACTCACTAAGTAGATGGCATTATAAAAATACCTGAAGAGGTGAAGTTTCAAATCCAAAATAAGATAGTACCAGAAAGAGCAAACAGCAAGTGCAAAAGTTCTGAAATGGTCGAGTTAGCTACACAAATCCAAAGGGCAGAGGCAGATGAGTGTGGCTGAGCTGAGTGAGGATGGGGATACTGAAGCAGAGTGAGAATAAAAGCAAGATTATACAGGGCTCTGGAGGGAGCTGCTGAGAGACTGCACATGGGGAGTAAGAAAAATGAAACATGGCTCTAAGGGTGTCAGCCTAAGGAAATGGAAAACAGAGTTACCGTTTACTGGAATGAGACATACTGTGGAAGAAGCAAATATGTCAGTAACGACAATAAATATAAATGGATTAAACTTCCTTGTTAAAAGAAAGAGTTAATGGATTTATTCATTTGACATACGATATTCTTACCTATATGAATGTGTATATACTTCTGAGATAATTTATGTAAATGTATCTCTCCTTTAAACGTCAAGTTTCTTGAAATTTTTTAGGAGAGTCTCTTGAGGCAAAGATATTTTATAACACCTTAATATATGTAAACAGTTTGTTGTATCTAATTAGGCAACAGAAACAGTTTAAATTTAGGGGGCAAATTTATCTTTGTACTTATTTTGTTATGGTTTTTATAAGTGTATAATGCAATGTAATTCAGAAATGTCAAGTTAGTAAGCCCTTAGTAAATGTTTGAAAATGGTAATATTCTTCTTCTTATTATTATTACTATTCATAGGTATAGCAGCTCATTCTCCCTGTACACATTAAAATCACAAGTTTCGCCTTTATTATACTGAAACCTAGTACTAAGTATGAAGTAATCATCTCCAGCTAGTTTGTATACCAAGAGTAGACCCATTTACTTTAGATCTTCTTAGGTAAACAGTACAGAAAAAGAGATTTTGAAACAATGGAACTAAAACCCTTAGTGTTTTTTTTTCCTTTTGGGGGGCTTAAGAGAGGATGTTTGTGCTAGTTATATTTCTCAGTTCATGGCACAATAGCAAGCTGAAAGACCCTTTCTTTTGTTCTCCATTCCCCACTCTCATTCCCCTTTCTCTTCCCTGGTAACCATTTTATTTCAGATTTCTGTCCCATATTTACATGTGTTCTTAAGAAGTTTGTATTAATGTGCTTTTTTTCCTCTGCAAGTGTTCTCACTTTACACAAATGGAATTGTGCCATAGATCTTATTCTGTTTTGTATGTTCTCACTTATCGCTCTTTTCAAGGTCTTTCTATGTTACTGTAGGTATGTACTTCACTGCTTTTAACTGCTTCCTAGAATTTATTGCAGACACAGTGTCCTACTCATGTCCTCTATTCTTACTGTGTCAGTGCACATCTGTGAACTTGCAAATACCTGCACCTGCATTTCATTGCTTGAAGGCCTGGCCTCCAGAGACCATACTGCTGTCCACAGTATGCCCAAAGAGCTAAGGACATTATGCTTCTTGAAAGCAATCCTCAGTGACCAGAGTTGGTGTGTAAATTCTCCAGCAACCTCTTCTCTTGTCCGTATGGTATTCTAGGCCAACCTCCAGAGTTTCCCCAAATGGTTAAGCTCCAGTTGCTGGTTGTTGAATTAATGATTCATTCTTTATTGGCTGCTGCCTTCCCATTCATTTGGCACTTCTCTGCTCTCCTACTTGTTTCTTACACATCCCCCAAGAGTATCTTTGTCCCATAGTCTGCATCTAGGCGATCCCAAACTAAGAGAGTATTCCATCCACTTCATTATACTAGCCTATTACCCTAGTGATGGATTCCAGTGATGAACTCCAGATAACTGCCTGCTCAACACAATGTAATAAGCGTTTTCAGACAAGTCCCCTTATTGACATATGAGATAACTTCTCTGGGTTATATACAGTGGCAGGTTTGTTGGGTCGTGTGGCTCGTATGTGAACAGACTAAGAACTGCTAGATTTCTCTCCAAAGTGATGCACATGATTTTCTAGACACCCTCATCTTGGTCAGACCTACTTTATACATTTGTTAAGTGTTTGAAACTTATTGATGGTTTAGTTTGAATTTCTCTAATACTAATGAATTGGGATTTCTTCATGAGCTTTAGGTCTCCTGTTCTGTGAATTGTCCGATCATATCCTTTTCCTATTTTTCTAATTCCATTCAGGACTTTCTGGCATTCTTTGAAATCAATTTATCAAATTGAGACATTGCAAATATCATGTCCCAATCTATTATTTGTTAACTTTGTGGATGGTATCATGTTTTGAACAGAAATCCTTAATTTTGGCCAGTTATTAATCTATTATTTTCTCTGTAATATATGTTTTGTAGGTGTTGTTGAAGTAGTTCCTTGTCACTCCTAGGCCATAGAGATACTCACCTAAATTATCTATTACCTTTAGAGTTTTATACTTCATATTTATGTCTTTTGTTCTTTGAGTCACCCTTGTTAATGGCTTTAAAAAATTCCTAAATATTTTAATATATCTATACAGATTAACCAACTGCACATTATTAAAGGATAAATGCAAAATAAAAGAATCAACAGCAACAGCATAACTTGTTCTCAGTACTTCAGCAAGCACAGCATTTGAATAACTCTTGTTCCTCTCTGAAGGCCACAGTTCTGAGCTTAAGGTATGCCAAAACTACTAGATGACATTCTTGTTTCCCTAATTTTCATCCCTGCTGCTAGGTGAATTACACTCTTGAAAGGGATACTTTTTCCTTTGACAAATTTGGGGATTGTGCATTACACATTTTGACTATTTTTTCTCTTTTGCCTCAAAAGGAGCAACTAGCTCTCTTTCTGATATTCCTCTGACGTGCAGACTATTTCCAAATGAAAAGAATGAGCTTTGTCACTTGCTCTCATTGGGTGAGACCATCAGACCAGCTGGGCTCTGGAGGTGTCCCACAGAGCATGAGATTCCCACCTCTGCCTACACTGCTGATTTTGTGGGACTGTTGAGTCTTCTCCATTTCCAAATCTATAGTTTCAATGACAAAAAAACCAGACACAGCCTCCTGAGCAACCTGTTCTTTTTGCTTTCATGGAGTTTACCTCAGTCTGTTTCTTTCTGTTAAGAGGAATAAATACTTTTTACAGATTGATTGTAAAGAGCTAGAATCTTCTTTCAAACATCCTACTAGATTTCAAGATAGATCAGCCAGGATACAGCAATAAATTGTACACAATACAATGATACAAGCTTGAAATTGTAGGATAGTTTAGGGTGTTTACTATAGGATAGTTTAGGGTGTTTACTATGGATGTTTTTATTCTTTTAATAATACAATATATATGAAACAAAACAGCAGATAGTTAGAAAGTTAATATTCAGAATTACATTTAAGTACTGGATGGAAAGTTAATCCTCACCTACTCAGATCCATCAAATTGGGGTTATAGTGAGAATCACTGTGGGAGCTTATTAAAATAAAGATTCTTGACCACCAGCACTAGAGATTCTGATTCAATCAGGGCCTTTGTTGGAGACTAGGGTTGTAAACCAGCTAAGTTTGTTTATCTAGTCAGTGCAAACCACTCATCTTATAAATGAGAAAATGCCAGTTAATAAAACATACCCTATGGCAGGACTGATAATTGCCTACTTAACACCCTTTCTGTCTTTCTTCCTCACTTGCAGGCAAAACACTTTATTTCTCAGTCTCTACATGTAAGAGTCATGATGTGACACAGTCCTAGTCAATGAGATGTAACAGAAGCTTCTGATACAGCTTCTGAGAAAAAAAATCCTTGAAACATGACAAATTTTGGCTTGTTAATCTGATTTTCTTTTCCCATATTTCTTTTTTTTGTCCTTTTGCCATGCACCCTTCTTTATTTTTCTGCTTGGAGCATAATTGTGATGGTGATAGATCTAGCATCCATCAAACGAGCGTGAGAATGAGCTTTAAACTATATGCCAAACTGACAGACAGATGGAGTCGTGGCGCCTGATGACATCATGATGCTACTATAACAGCCATGGACAGTCTACTTATATCAGAGCCACACATGACCACAATTTCTCTTTGACATAGACATTTATACTTTCCTTTGTGAAATTATACATGTGCCTGTGTAGGCATTTGTCCATATGTTGTATATGGACACGTAGGCAGACACATAAATATACAATCAGTGGACTAGAGCAAAAATCATGAGTACCAACAAAACTAAAACATAAACTTCCATGACCCTTTATCTAGGGACTAAGACAGAGGTGGATGAGGGACACTGTATTAGTAAAATTTCTGGTAGTTGCAAATAATAGAAAGGCAATTAAAAGTTGCCTTTCAAGGATGAGCTTGTTTAAGTCATGGCTTGATTTAAGATCTTACATAATGTCATCAGGATGCTGTCTTTCCGTCTCACTTTTTTAGTCTGCTTTCCTCTATCCTTTGGCATACAACCCTTCAAGGGATCAAAGATGGAAACCAGCAACTTCTCACATACATCTACTAAATTAAAAATACAAGGAAAACAGAATATGCCTCCCTTTTTCCCAGTAGTTTCAGGCAACTGCTTGTGACTAAGCTACATTGGTCTCAGTAAGGTCATGTTCACATGTCTGAACAAATAACCATGGCCAACAAGATAAGGTAATCTGATGGCCAGGTCTGGAATGAATTGGCCCTACCCAAGCAACATGTATGGAGAGTATAGAAGGAGATGTATACAAAGAAAAGTTATCATGAAGAGTTTGTGATGGGAAGCGGGGTGGGGATTAACACTGGGCATATTAAAAAAAAAAAAGACAGATGTCCACCACATCACATGATCGTTCTGTCATTCATAACCTCAAGGTAAATAATAAGATTGGAAGGCCACAATTTAGTCCAGCAAGGTTCCACCCTGTACCTCTTCTCAAATGGTACTAGAAACTCTAGATGTAATTTACCATTTAAAACTATGAATTTCCTACTTTTGAGAATAATCATTGGAAGATGCATCAGAAATACCAGACCTTAATAAGCTCCAGAAGGGAACTGCTCTGACTTATCTTTTCTTAATGTACTTTTCAATGTGATGATCTGATAGATGTCCAAGATGGCACAGGATAAAAGGTCATTGTAAGAATCTAAGATACCAGGCTAAAATTACATATATATTGGTGCATGTGTGTGTGTAAATAAAATAAAATTATATGCTAATGGATATATGTGTTTGTATAAAATCTGTGAGTATAAAATGTTAGTAATTTATCTACTACTCTATCTCTGGCAGCTAGCACAGAGCCTGAAAAACAGTAGAAATTGAATAGATGTGTGATGGGTGAATAAACTAACGGACGAAAGGAACTGAGGCTGGATGTCTTTGCATCTCTCCAAGTTATGTAGGTGATGTAAGGACACAGGAAAACAACCTGTAAAGTTTACTTTGGCAAGTTAGAGAGCGCTGTATTCCTAACTCAAACCCTGACTCAGCTGACAAGATATTGTAAAACAATCAACTTAAAGGTTTTTGCCTTTTTTTAAATTTAGGGAACACAGTGGTAAACAAAAACATTTATCAAATACAGAGTCATAAATATCTAGGTAGCTATATTTTGCATTAATGACTCACTCCAACCTTATCATTATAATGCTTGAATAAGTTCAGTAGAAGCACAGAATCCATAAAAAGGCAGAAAAGAAATATAAAAACAAGGTACTGTATATATAGAGGAATACTTTTATAATTATATTTCTCACCAGGGCCACATGAAATACAATAATATATAGAAAACTATACATCTGCCAAACATTCCAAAGGACAATGCCTTACCATCAATTCCAATTCATCCTTCCAGCAAAGAATTACAGTTGCACCCATAACTTTACTCTGCTTCTTTGTAGAATGCTCGTTACTTAATTTTAACATTATTTTCTCTTAACTACTATTCATTTATTTTCCTTATTTTCTTATAGATTAATTTCCATTTTCCATAAATTTAAATTTAGAATTAATTAGGTAGGCATAGGCATTAATGTGGCATTTAAGTAACATAAAGAATCTCATTCTTTTCTGTCCCTATCATGACATTATGATAATTAACTCAGATTTTTTACCTCTAATTATTTCATTTATTAACACTATTGGCTCATGTAAACTGCTTTAAACATGGAGATTTATAGGATGATGAAATCCAAAAATATAGAATACTCTTTAAAAAGTATTAAAATTATCAATGAGGCAAAATTCCAAATGTATTAAAAAGACAAGAAAATAAATGTATGTTTGTATGTGTGTAAGAAAGGTAAAAATCAGTCCAATTGTATTTTCTAGAAGGAAAGAGGAAAGGTGGTCACCTCTAAGTGATGAAACTGTGACTAAAAAGTATATACCTCTTTTTTATTTCACACACACACACTGTATTTTTTTTATAAGAGATAAATAAACTGACACTAAGCATTGTAAATGATGACCACAACAAAAGCAACAATGATTGCAATTACCAAACATGAAACACACTCATACTATGTCATAATATTGACATTTATTCCAGTAATCCTCCACTGTAACAGCTCCTTTACTTTGCAGTGAAAATTGATTTGTATATTTTTTGCCTCTGAGTCCCTGTGGTATTTTTTTTTTTATTCAAACAGAAAGTCAAAAAAATTATAATCATCCTCATCAGTTCACTCAATCCCATGTAATTAATTTTTTTTTTCATCTTGATCTTTTGTTAGCACTTTTATGAATTCATCAGTTTTCTATTAGAGTTCTGAAAATGCTTATTCATTCAGTTCAGCAGTATAGTCAGGTACCAGAAACCTGTACTTCTCATAGTCTTTTCCATGAATTCCTTGAAGATGAAACCCTTTTATAGGAACATTTTTGCAAAAGCATCAGAGTACACCCAGAACTGTCTGTAAGTGACAAAAGACTTAAAAATAACCATGGTTAAAGGTTTGATGAAAGTTCATAATAATGCATTTGACAAGGAAATTTACTTATTTCTGAGATACACATTTTAAAGTAATAACTAGAATTATGACTTATAACATTATTCCAGAACATATAAGATTTTTAGAAATTTCACGTAATGTCTGAAACATTTATATTAACATATTACCATACAAATGACCTAAAGAAAGTTTAGTATTAGTTGTTTTTTGTTTTTTTGTTTGTTTATACTGCAGGTTCTTATTAGTCATCAATTTTATACACATCAGAGCATACATGTCAATCCCAATCGCCCAATTCAGCACACCACCATCCCCACGCCACTGTGGTTTACCCCCCTTGGTGTCCATACGTTTGTTCTCTACATCTGTGTCTCAGCTTCTGCCCTGCAAACCAGTTCATCTGTACCATTTTTCTAGGTTCCACATACATGCGTTAATATACAATATTTGTTTTTCTCTTTCTGACTTACTTCACTCTGTATGACAGTCTCTAGATCCATCCACGTCTCAACACATGACTCAATTTTGTTCTCTTTTATGGCTGAGTAATATTCCATTGTATATATGTACCACACTTTTTTATCCATTCGTCAGTTGATGGGCATTTAGGTTGCTTCCATGTCCTGGCTATTGTAAATAGTGCTGCAATGAACATTGGGGTGCATGTGTCTTTTTGAATTATGGTTTTCTCTGGGTATATGCCCAGTAGTGGGATTGCTGGGTCATATGGTA
>NC_041231.1:20165505-20166153 GCF_002837175.3 Physeter macrocephalus
CAGTTTTCCCAGCACCACTTATTGAAGAGGCTGTCTTTTCTCCACTGTATATTCTTGCCTCTTTTATCAAAGATAAGGTGACCATATGTATGTGGGTTTCTCTCTGGGCTTTCTGTCTTGTTCCATTGATCTATATTTCTGTTTTTGTGCCAGTACCATATTGTCTTGATTACTGTAGCTTTAGGGAGTCTGATTCCCCCAGCTCCGTTTTTTTCCCTCAAAGACTGCTTTGGCTATTTGGGGTCTTTTCTGCCTCCCTACAGATTTTGAGATGATTTGTTCTAGTTCCGTAAAAAATGCCATTGGTAATTTGATAGGGATTGCATTGAATCTGTAGATTGCTTTGGGTAGTATAGTCATTTTCACAATACTGATTCTTACAATCCAAGAACATGGTATATCTCTCCATCTGTTGTTATCATCTTTAATTTCTTTCAACAGTGTCTTATAGTTTTCTGCGTATAGGTCTTTTGTTTCCCTAGGTAGGTTTATTCCTAGATATTTTATTCTTTTTGTTGCAATGGTAAATGGGAATGTTTCCATAATTTCTCTTTCAGATTTTTCATCATTAGTGTATAGGAATGCAAGAGATTACTGTGCATTAATTTTGTACCCTGCAACTTTACCAAATTCATTGATTAGCTCTAG
>NC_041231.1:20166180-20167069 GCF_002837175.3 Physeter macrocephalus
GATTTCTGTGCATTAATTTTGTATCCTGCAACTTTATCAAATTCATTGATTAGCTCTAGTAGTTTTCTGGTGGCATCTTTAGGATTCTCTATGTATACTATCATGTCATCTGCAAACAGTGACAGCTTTACTTCTCCTTTTCCCAACTGTATTACTTTTATTTCTTTTTCTTCTTTGATTGCCATGGCTAGGACTTCCAAAACTATGTTGAATAAGAGTGCAAAGAGTGGACATCCTTGTCTTGTTCCTGATCTTAGAGGAAATGCTTTCAGTTTTTCACCATTGAGAATGATGTTTGCTGTGGGTTTGTGGTATATGACCTTTATTATGTTGAGGTAGGTTCCCTCTATGCCCACTTTCTGGAGAGTTTTTATCATAAGTGGGTGTTGAATTTTGTCAGAAGCTTTTTGTGCATCTATTGAGATGATCATATGGTTTTTCTCCTTCAATTTGTTAATATGGTGTATCACATTGATTGATTTGTGTATATTGAAGAATCCTTGCATCCCTGGGATAAATCCCACTTGATCATGGTATAATCCTTTTAATGTGTTGTTGGATTCTATTTGCTAGTATTTTGTTGAGGATTTTTATATTGTATCTATATTGCATCTATATTCATCAGTGATATTGGTCTATAATTTTCTTTTTTTGTAGTATCTTTGCCTGGTTTTGTATCAGGGTGATGGTGGCCTCATAGAATGAATATGGAAGTGTTCCTTCCCCTGCAATTTTTTGGAAGACTTTGAGAAGGATGGGTGTTAGCTCTTCTCTAAATGTTTGATAGAATTCACCTGTGAAGCCATTTGGTCCTGCACTTTTGTTTGTTGGAAGATTTTTAAGCACAGTTTCAATTTCATTACTTGTGATTGGTCTGTTCATATTTTCT
>NC_041231.1:20167468-20168657 GCF_002837175.3 Physeter macrocephalus
AGCTATAAACTTCCCTCTTAGAACTCCTTTTGCTGCATCCCATAGGTTTTAGATCGTCGTGTTTTCATTGTCATTTGTCTCTAGGTATTTCTTCATTTCCTCTTTGATTTCTTCAGTGACCTCTTGGTTATTTAGTAACATATTGTTTAGCCTTCATGTGTTTGTGTTTTTTACGTTTTTTTCCCTGTAATTCATTTGTAATCTCATAGTGTTGTGGGCAGAAAAGATGCTTGTTATGATTTCAATTTTCTTAAATTTACTGAGGCTTGATTTGTGACCCAGGGTGTGGTCTATCCTGGAGAATGTTACGTGTGCACTTGAGAAGAAAGTGTAGTCTGCTCTTTTTGGATGGAATGTCCTATAAATATCAATTAAATATATCTGGTCTGTTGTGTCATTTAACGTTTGTGTTTCCTTATTAATTTTGTGTTTGGATGATCTGTCCATTGGTGTAAGTGACGTGTTAAAGTCTCTCACTATTATTGTGTTAACTGTCGATATCCTCTTTTATAGCTGTTAGCAGTTGCCTTATGTATTGAGGTGCTCCTGTGTTGGATGCATATATATTTATAATTGTTATATCTTCTTCTTGGATTGATCCCTTGATCATTATATAGTGTCCTTCCTTATCTCTTGTAACGTTCTTTATTTCAAAGTCTATTTTATTTGATATGAGTATTCCTTCTCCAGCTTTCTTCTGATTTCCATTTGCATGGAATATCTTTTTCCATCCCCTCACTTTCAGTCTGTATGTGTCCCTAGGTCTGAAGTGGGTCTCTTGTAGACAGCATATAGATGGGTCTTGTTTTTTTATCCATTCAGCAAACCTGTGTCTTTTGGTTGGAGTATTTAATCCATTCATGTTTAAGGTAATTATCATATGTATGTTCCTATGACCATTTTCTTAATTGTTTTGGGTTTGTTTTTGTGGATCCTTTCCTTCTCTTGTGTTTCCCACTTAGGGAAGTTCCTTTGGCAATTGCTGTAGAGCTGGTTTGGTGGTGCTGAATTCTCTTAGCTTTTGCTTGTCTGTAAAACTTTTGATTTCTCCATCGAATCTGAATGAGATCCTTGATGGGTAGAGTAATCTTGATTGTACGTTCTTCCCTTTCATCACTTTAAGTATATCATGCTACTCCCTTCTGGCTTGTAGAGTTTCTGCTGAGAAATCAGCTGTTAACCTTATGGG
>NC_041231.1:20168973-20229626 GCF_002837175.3 Physeter macrocephalus
TTCCACCATTCTGTCTTCCAGGTCACTTATCCGTTTTTCTGCCTCAGTTATTTTGCTATCGATTCCTTCTAGTTTATTTTTCATTTTAGTGATTGTATTGTTCATCTCTGTTTGTTTGTTCTTTAATTCTTCTAGGTCTTTGTTAAACATTTCTTGCATCTTCTCAATCTTTGCCTCCATTGTTTTTCTGAGGTCCTGGTTCATCTTCACTATCACTATTCTGAATTCTTTTTCTGGAAGGTTGCCTGTCTCCACTTCATTTAGTTGTTTTTCTGGGATTTTATCTTGTTCCTTCATCTGGTACATAGCCCTCTGCCTTTTCATCTTGTCTGTCTTTCTGTGAATGTGGGTTTTGTTCCACAGGCTGCAGCATTATAGTTCTTGCTTCTGCTTCTCTGCCCTCTGGTGGATGAGGCTATCTATACTTTCTTCTTTTAACTTTCTTTGTTTTCCTACTATTTTTGCAAAAAATGTTTACCATGAAATTAAGAAGATAATATTTATACTATAATATTATAATGTGGTATTTAGTCCTAAATATCTTTTGAACCTCTCAACGGCCTCATTTAAAAAACAACAAAACTTTATTGATCTTATCTTGATTTCTTTATTTTTACACTGTGGTTAATATAATTAAAAGTGAAATGATTGAAAGATAAAACGTGACGATAGAACATAATGAAGAAAATAGCAGACTCAGGACAAAAAAACGTAGGGCAATAACAAAAGAACCATTCTTCATATCATTGGAACAGTAGAAGAAGAGAAAGAGATTGAGGCTAAAAGAGTATTTGAAGAAATAATGGCTAAAAACATCCCAAGTTTGACAATTACAGATCTATAGACACAAGAAGTTGAATGTGCTATCGAATCAAACTTGGGTCCACTCGACTTCCCACAGTAAAGCCAATCTACTGACACCGGCTTGTGGTGAAGGAAAGTGCAGTATTTATTATAAGGTGCCAAACAAGGAGTCCAGGGCAGCTAATGTTCAAAATAACCCAAACTCCCGATGGGTTTTAGGAAAACATTTTTAAAGGCAGGGTGGTAGAAAGCAGTTGCAGGGTGTGTGATCAGCTTGTGCACAATTCTCTGGTTGGTTGATGGTGAGGTAACAGGGTGGTGTCACAGGATTCATTATTATCAATCATCAGCCTCCAGTAGGTCTGGGGGCTACATGCTGATAGTCATCAAGTAGTTAACTTCTTCTATTTGATGGGGGTTTTAGCCTCTGTAAAACAACTAAGGATATTTGCATCAGAAACTATTATCTGTATACTTCAGGGAGGAACAAAGATTCTGTGACTGCCACATGGCTGATTTACTGTTTAAATCGTAACCAGTTCTCCTGGCCCAACTGCTACTTTCGTCACTGCATGTTCACATCCTTTCAATCATTAATTCTTGAGCCAGGCTTTTGTGACTTGGCCTGGGAGACTACAACTTTTTTTATGAACAGGCAGAGGACATGTCGGGAGGGGCCTATCCCACGAAGACTCCACAGGGTCCTGCTCGGTTACAAATGAACTCCAGAGAGGACAAACCTAAAAGAAATCCATACCAAGACATACTGTATTTAAACTTTTAAAAAATAAAGCTAAAGATCTTTAAAGCAGCCAGAAAAATGATGCATCACCAGTAGGCAAAGACCAAATTGAATGACATCAGAGACCTTGGGAAGCCAAAAGCAAGTGGCACAATATTTTGCAATTGTTGAAAAAGAACCTGCCAACTGAATTCTATATCTGTCAATACTATTGTTCAGAAATGATGGGGAAATAGAACCATTATCAAATGAAGGAAAATTAAGAGAATTTGTTGCTTGTAGATCTTTCTTTAAAGACTGACTAGAGAAAGTTCTTCAAACAGAAAGAAAATGATAAAATAAGGAATCTAGGAGCATTAGAAAGGAAGAAGGAACAACAAAAAGAGCATAATTATGGGCACAAAATAGACTCTCCTCTTCCACATGAGTTTTGTAAATCGTGTTTGAGATGAAAAGAAACAATTATAACACCATCTGATACTCAAGATAATAGTATTTAAAAAGGGGGCAATAAAGGGCCTAAATGGAACTGTAACATATCAAAATTTGTGGCACACAGTTAAAGCAGTACTAAAAGGGAAATTTATAGAACTAAGTGATTATATTGAAAATGAGGAAAGATTTCAAATCAATAACCTAAGTTTCTACCATAGGAAATTAGAGAAAGAAGACTAAACCTAAAGCAAGTAGAATAAAGGAAATAATAACAGAATTCACTGGAGTTTGAAAATAGGAAAACAACAGAGAACGTCAATGAAGCAAAAAACTTGCTCTTCGAAAAAGTTAACTAAACTTGAGAAACGTGTAGTAAAAATAACAAAGAAAGAGAGAAAACGTAAACTACCAATATCAGCTATGAAATAGGGAATATCACTACAGAGTCTACAGGCATTAAAAAGATAACGGAATACAACAAACAGCTTTCTGCTCATGACTTTGACACCTTGAAAGAAACGGACCAAGTCTTCAAGTACGACAAACTACTAAAACTCAACCAAGAGCACCACCTGCAAAGTTGTGAACCAAGCCTAGTTGTGCATACAGAAGAATCCTTTGTAACCATTTAAAGCTCCTCACAGTCCAGGACAGAGCCTGAGATAGGCAGGGAAGGAGGATGGGCTACATGCCACATTTTAGTACTCCCTGTACCACTGTGTTTTAGGATGGGACCTTCAAGGAGTTTAGAAGGAACTCAAGAAGCATTTTAAAATTTAACTTGTTATTCCTAGTGATATTGAGGGTATACTTATCAAGCTAAGAGGATAGAACTTTGCATGTGACATTTTGTTATCTTTATTTTATAATTTTTAAACATTTAGAACTATGGTAGGTGAGCCTCTTGGTATATTGTGTAAGGGACTATTGCCTTGAGCCCTTCAACAGTGAGTGGCAAGTCTAGGCAGCACGTGTGTGCTGAACTCTATAGACCCAGGGGCCAGGGGAACAACCTGAAACCAACGTGAAACACCTGAAGGATTATATGTTATAACATCAGCATATAAAGGGTTAACATATAATCATTCCAGCAAATCCTCCTACGTTTATAACCAATAATTCTAGACTTTGAGATTTTAGAGAGAAAGGAAGGATGTGGTCTCAGCTCAATAGCGTACAGATCCACTTACAACAAAAATCATGTACCAGGAACCACGTTAGATGCTTTGATTGAATTGCATTATCTAATGCTCACAACAACTATGTAGGTGAGCTGCAATCTGCTTCATTATGTAGATGAGGAAGCACAGCTCAGAAAGTATGTCCCAGATCACAGAGTTAGAAAGAGACCGAATACAGTTCTGTCTCACTCCAAGGCCAATGCTTTTAACTACCATTCTTCATGGCAGTAGATATATTTGGAGGTCTGTAGGTATCACATTACCCTGAGTGCTTTGTTACAGGGAAAGTTTCCTTTGAAAAGGCCACCTCACCCTGGGGAGACATTTTACCAGGGTTGATCCCCAAAATCTACTCCAAGTCTAAGAGTTTATTAACTTGGCCTATTAACCTCTATTGGATTTTTATGTTATTATAGTAATGTTATTTCTAAGACACTATTAGTTTCTGGCATCAAATCCAAGGAAAGGGAAAAGGTCAGTGAAACAAGGCTTTAGAATATCAGAGGAAACATATGAACAAAAAATTGGATTTATAGAAAAAGAAATCTTAAGAGAAAACATAAGGAAACTCCACAGAGACTATGAGTCTGCAACCTAGTCTGACAGTTTTATGTTGTACCATAATTCAACATAATGGAGGAATGCAGGCTCTAAAGTGTTCATATTAAATTATTCATGAATAATAAAATCATCTTCATTTTAGCTGGTCACATATTTAAATTATTTAATGGCCTTCCAAATGGTGAGAGTGGCAAGGATTGAATGATGTTATTTAAAAGCAATGGCTTAAGTTGCTTAAGATTTAAATAATTCCTATTTTGAGAGAATGGAAAACCACTGATGAGTAAATCAAGGAAGGAAGATGTAAATGCATGAAATATCACTGAGAAATGATTGTATTCTAGTTAACACTTATGTAACAATTCATCTTTTAAGGAGTTGGCTCTGGGTTTAGTGCACTATTTTGTTAATTTTATACAGAAAGTAATATATTTAGCTACTAAAATACTAGTGCTATCTAAATGTCCTAGCATCTCTATCTTTGGAATACATGTCCACCAGTCTTCCAAAAAATATGTTTATATTAATTTGCCATTGAACAAATGATACAGCCTGTAAAAGAAAGGCAAAACTTTCCTTTCCTAGCTTTGCTTTTCAGATAGAATAATATTATGCCATATCATGTAGTATTGTTACTTACATAAAATTTTCTTTTAGGATGAAAATACAAGGTGAATGATAAGTTTCCTTTTGAGCTGGTATCCTCACCACAGAAGAGAAACCTCTAATACACTGTAAAATCTCAAACTGCCTAATGTAATAAATTTCTTTTCCAGAAAGCATTATCTTGCACCTACTTACTTCTTTCCATCTTTCATCCATAGAGTTTTACATTATTTTCACTTTGTGTATCATGAGCCAGTCACACTTCATAACTAAACAATCTTTACCCTTGACAAATCCATTAACCAAAGAAAGTAAGACCCTGGCTTTAAGCTGGTCATCATTTGTTCTCTTGGCTATAATGCATATGTGATTTCCTATGGACAAATACATGCATCCTACCTAATTCTATCTAATCAGGTTTATTTGACTTTGTATCTTCTGACCACTTTATTTTATGTTCTATTGCTTTTAGATAGATAGTATGTAAGAAAAACTCACAAGCTTCAAAATTTTGTATATATAAATTCTTTTCAGTTTGCCTAACTATTCTGTGAAAATATTTTTCCCAAAAAATCCCAGAATAAAATTTAAAATCATTTGCCCTCATTTGCCCTCTAACTCCCTAGTCCTTCAAAAACTCTTCTCTTTAAATCATCTAACAACATATACATCCAGCTACCAAATATAAATATATACATATGTATATTATGACCAACAAACTCACCTTTTCATTTCTTAATGTAACTCATTCCAAATTTATTTCAAGTTTATATCAATAAAGGGTTTTTTCCCCCACCGAAAGCCAAAAAGTGCAATAAATTTAAAGTCTCCTGCTTATATTCCAAAAAATTATCCCATGAAAGTTGACAGTGGAATTTTACTCCTCTAGAGAAAGAAACCAGTCTCCAAAATAATGTCCTAGGAAATGGTTTTTCCCTGAGATTTTCTTCTTTATTTTTATAAAGGAGAAAGAATACAAAGAGAGGAGGCATTTGAGCAAATCAAATGGTAAGAAGTTCCATGTTAGGTACACTTTTCTTTTTCTGTTTAAAAAAGGACAGTAGTTTTATCTTATGCTGTAAATACTCCAGAATATTTTAAAAGGCATTTATTCACCCTCCTTTTTATTGACATTGTTAGTGTCTTTTCTAGGCTTAGTTATTACTTAAATAATGATAATAATCATTACCACTCATGAAGATTATTTTTAGTGGACATGAAAGAGAAAAAAAAATCTTTAAACTAATCTTGAAATAACTGAATCTTGAAATAACTGATCTTGAAATGATCCTTGAAATAACTGAACTTATATGTTAAGAATAATTCAAAACCCCAACAACTTCCTCTAATATTAATTAATTTACAATGGGAAAGTCAATCAGTTAAACTCACCTGAAAATACAGACATCTTTTGGGGACAATGTATCCGTGTTTGTGAATGGGTAATATGATATAGATTTTGCAACAAATAATGCAACATTTAAATCTTTTCTAAAATCATGAGAGAAATAGAGATCAGCTTTCATTTCATTATCACAAAATCCGAAAATTTTCAGAAATGTTAAACTTTTACACACTGTGTCCTAGAATGAAACCTTGTTTTTAATAATTCCACTATTAACAAATTCTAGGATTTGGAGTCAGACAACCTGAGTTCAAGACCCAGTTCTTGGGCTTCCCT
The DNA here is from genome assembly GCF_002837175.3 of Physeter macrocephalus. Classification (NCBI taxonomy): domain Eukaryota; kingdom Metazoa; phylum Chordata; class Mammalia; order Artiodactyla; family Physeteridae; genus Physeter; species Physeter macrocephalus. The sequence continues at coordinate 20,174,984 of NC_041231.1, forward strand.
GGTGGCGCAGTGGTTGAGAATCCGCCTGCCGATGCAGGGGACACGGGTTCGTGCCCCGGTCCGGGAAGATCCCACATGCCGCAGAGCGGCTGGGCCCGTGAGCCGTGGCCGCCCAATTCTTGGCTGACTGACAAATAGCAAATTATTTAATATTCTAGGCCTGCCTCCTCCTGTGTAAAATGGGCATGATAGGGTTTTGTGAACAGTAAATATTATCATACATGTAAAACACTTAGCACCACCCATTCCTGGCTCATGACCTGTGCTCAATAAATGTGAGTTGCTACTGCTGTACATGCCGAGGCCTTGGAACACTTGTTCTTTCTGTCATATGTATAGTGATTCCACTGGATGTTGTCCAAAAGGTGTGTTTGTCTGATTGACCAAACCAGAGCATCAACTGCAAAGACAAAAGAAACATGGTACTCCCATCTGCCACGTTCAACAAGTGATCCTTCTTTTTTTTTGTGTGTGTGGTTTGCGGGCCTCCCCCCGTTGCGGCCTCTCCCGTTGCGGAGCACAGGCTCCGGACGCGCAGGCTCAGCGGCCATGGCTCACGGGCCCAGCCGCTCCGCGGCATGTGGGATCCTCCCAGACCGGGGCGCGAACCCGGTTCCCCTGCATCGGCAGGCGGACGCACAACCACTGCGCCACCAGGGAAGCCCAACAAGTGATCCTTCTTATCCTTCACACCAACTATGCAAAGTAGGCACTATTGCAGCCTTATCTGAGAACAAAGAAATATATGTACACATGGTTACAGAGCTCAGTAAAGGGCAGAGTTTTGGCCCCCATGGACTTACCTCTGCACCATGCTGCAAACGCACACATTAAATTGAGAGAAAGGGGAAAGGAACCATCAGACCCTCCCTTTCACCTGTTTCATAGACAGGAAAGAGTAAAAAACTGTTCTGCGGTTTGTCTCCATAAAATTTTTGATGTGGGTGGAATTTGAAAGCCCCTCTGACAAACTCACAGATACTTGAGTATCCTGAAGTTTCTCTTAAGCTCCTGTTAAATGAAAACACTCTTTGGAGAGAACTTATTACGTGATCCTTGGGGAACAGTTAGTTGACTTATATCTGAGTGTGTGTGGCCGGCAGAATGGAAGGCAGAATTGGAAAGCGGAGGGGTTGAAAGTGGAAAAAGATATGGAGAGAGGTCCAAGATGGAGACTTAGCAAAACACCAGATGGAAAGATAATTCCCATATACTGAGTACTTACTAGGCAGATACTTTATAATTCATCTTTAACTTGGCTATAGTAGTCTAATCATTAGCTACTTTTCTTGTTACTAAAATCATCTTCTGTGGGAAACATAGTAAAGAAATTACGCTGGCTTAGAGGAAAAGAATTCTGCCTTTTAGTCACAGTTCTGCCATTTAGTACATGTGTTCCATGGGGCAAATTACTACATAGCTCTGATTCAGTTTCCACACCTCACAGTGTTGTTATGAGTATATGTTAAAGCTCAAGAGAAAATAAAATAATGTTGGATAGATGCAAATTATTATCATGCAATGACTGCTTAAACAAATATTTAACAGGCAAGTCTTTATGCAAGGCACTGTTTTATTATAGAGTAACCGAGGTAAGCCAGACGTTCATCTTGGCAGGAATGTCATGTAGCAAAATTATTACTAATTACCACTTATTTTTAATTCTCATAGAGAATTAATTTAATTCTTCATAGAGAAGCAAAATAAAGTGCTACTAAGATGGGATTCTAAGACTTTTAAACAAAGTCACGCATCAGTCAACTCCTAAGCCTAGTGCCCTTGTCAAGGCATGTGTGCTCATGGTTTCCACTTCAGATCATGCTGTCATCTGTGGGTAAATTCACATTCATCTCACTTCATCTCTAAATTGATCTGAACTTGAATCCAGGCCTCAGGCTAATGCAAATTGGGATGGATCCAGTGGGCAAGCTCAGTATTTACACACCTTTTCATACTCACAAAGGTTTTATCATTCCTACTTGAGTTCTAGCCTAAAAGAATAATTGGGGAGAAAAACCTATTTTTAAAATTCCAAGGAAAATATAATTAATTGCTGCCAAATTTTGGCTGCTCTTGTAGTCTGAAGGGCAGATATTTCACTGAGAGAGTCTCAGGTAAAGCCCTTGGCCCACACCAGTATATCTCATGTATCAAGGAAGTGAATTCTTCCAAGCATTTTAATCATGAAATCATAAAGCAGTTCTATCCAAGTGTTCCCTCTAGGCTCTCATCATTGTTTCTCTCAGTTATTTCACCTATCATACCTTCATTTCCAAAGCTCTGTCCTTCAACAGCAAAAAAGAAATAGAAATTGTAAAATTCGGACTTACTCCCATTTACTTTCTTCTAATAATTTCCTTAATTTTTAACACCACAGTCTTTGTCCTTTGCAATCACTGCATTTCTTTAATCTGTCACCTTTCTTGGACTCTGCTTGCTTACTTCCATAAATGACATCAGGAGAAAAAAAAAAAGGTAAAGTTGAATTTGATGTTGGGTCAGTGAGGATTTGAATCTTTTATTTACTACCGTAATCACAAAAGAGAATTGCTTCCTTCAAATTACACTCATAAATTATCAGCTCTTACGCCTTAGTGTATTGTGCAAAGGTTGATGCTGACTGAAGTTTTAGAGGGGCAGGAGAACTTGTAATTTATATGTCACGTGGCCATGACATAACTACTTGTCACTTGCTTGAGTAGCTACAGAAAGAGAAAAAGAGTGCTAATATACCCATATGGATGCCACAACTTCCCCTTGCAAATCTTGTGATGCATCCAAAAACCTAGCATGTGAGGTTTGAGACCAATTTGCTTCTTTAAAGAGCTACTCAGTTTTCAATTTTCAGCTCCAGAGAACCCAGTTATTTCCCTTTAGGAAACAGAATATATGAGGCCAAATAATGAAGCATACTCATTTTTAGGCACGGGAGATTATCGTCCTCCTAAAGTAAATCAGCAAAACAAAGCCCATAGACACATGCACAACCATTCATTTAATCCATAAGCAATAGCATATTTATTCCTATCCAGAGGTGGGAGGCAAAATTAAACTCATGGAATATGGACAAGGGATTATTTAAATCTGTTTTCCTCACTAAGCCCATCATTCAGGGTTTATGAAGACTCTTAAGCCAAGGACTCATTATTCACCCTGCAGGTAAGCTGACCCTTAGGTGTGCAACTCTTTCAAAATAAGGATAACTTATCTGCATTGTTAGTGGGAACATATAGTCATTGATGCTAGGTCTAAGATTAAGTTTTTCAGTAAAAAAGTTCACCTAAGTCAAGAGTAAAGTGACAAGCCACAGAATGACAGAATATAATTGTAACTTGGAAACAAAGAAACCTCACTCAAAATATAAAAACCAGCTCTCCAAATAAATAAGAACACGACAGATAACCTAGTAGAAAAAGAATTGACAAAAAATTGAAAAGGCATTTCATAGGATGAAATCCAAATGGCCAATAAGCTAATTAAACTCTGCTCACCTCCTTAGCAAATTAGAAAATAAATATTGAAATTGCAATGTGCTATCGATATACACCATCAAGTGGGCAAAAAATTAAAGTGTCTGAAAGCAGCGAGTGTTTGTGAACACATGAAACGTCTGAGAACTCATATATTGTTTGTACAACATATTACATTATACAAATAAGTTGTACTTTAAAAAATAACATTAACTATTAAAGTTGATTATATATCCTAAGACAGAGTGCTAGGTATACACTCTAGAAGTACACCTGTACATTTGTACCAGGATCAGGTAAGAAGGTCAGTAGCAACATTATGCATGATAATATCAGACAAGAATAACCCAAATGTCCATGACAATAGAGGGAACATAAAATTATGGCATACTCATGTGAAAGAAAACTATATAGCACTGAAAATAAATGAGCAACAGCTACACAAAACTTCATGGATAAATCAAGTCCAGGAATTATATTGCAGATATTTAATAATTGATATGACATTGGTCTTGAACAGATGGGAAGCATGCCAGATATTAATGACTCATACAGATCTGCTGGAAGAATATCAATGAGCACTGGATAAATCTCAAGAAACATCATGTTGCTCAAAAGAAAAAATAAATACTTGTATAAATTTATGTAAGTATCTATATAAATATATAGAATATATAAATGTATATTCTATAAAGTTCAGAAACAAAATTAATTTCACTCTTTAGGTAAGCATCATGATTGATACAACTAAAAATAAAATTATTTCCACAGAAGTTAGGGTAGTAGCTACTAAGAAGGGAGAGAGTGGCTTAAAAGGTGATAACACACAGTATTATATATGTAATTTGGGCTTTTAGGGAGCTGTTAATATTCTGTCACACTAAAATCATTCACTATATATCCTCATACCTGATATATGCATGTTAATGCTGTCTATATGTGTGTGTGTGTGTGTGTGTGTGTGTGTGTGTGTGTGTATTTATTTTACAATAAAAACATACAAACAAGCAAAATGGAAAGAAAAATACCAAAGACATATATTTCATTTGTGGGCATTTTCTTCTAGCATTGGGTGGAGATATTTATTGAATCATGATGTTAGGCTATCATTTTTTTCAAGATTTCCGAAATGCTTACACAATTCATCACAATTATTGTTGCCTTCACATCATTTAATTGTCACAGCTACTTCAGAACTTAATGCTGCTGCTTCTTCTCTCACCTCTTCCCAATCCAGGCAAGAGTATCTTACTAACCATTGTACTGGCACAGGCCAGGAGTAACTCCCTCACTTCTCACAACCACACTTGCCATCTGCCCAGTGAGTGATCCAGTCCCCAAATCCATTGAAAGTTCTTCTTTCTAGGGCCAATTCTGATACCACTCATAGGCTGGGATTCTCCAAAGCAGGTGCTAAGGTAATTTGCGGGGAGAATGATTCAGGTAACAGGAATGATTCAGAAATAGGAGGGAAGGCCAATATAAGAATCCAGAACTGAGGGCGACTTATACTCAGTCATGCAGAATGCTGGGGGATAAAAAGCATTATCTATTAACTCCTGCCCCTCACTGATCAAGAGTAACCTAAGGGGCTTCCCTGGTGGCGCAGTGGTTGGGGGTCCACCTGCCGATGCAGGGGACGCGGGTTCGTGCCCCGGTCCAGGAAGATCCCACATGCCGCGGAGCGGTTGGGCCCGTGAGCCCTGGCCGCTGAGCCTGCGCGTCCGTGTGCTCTGCAACGGGAGAGGCCACAGTGGTGAGAGGGCCGCGTACCGCAAAAAAAAAAAAAAAAAAAAAAGTAACCTTGGGAGGAGGGTTAAGTTCTTTGCATCTCCAGATTGAGTGCTGAGGAGCTTACTTCAAGAACATGAAATAAGTGTGTGAGCTGAGGTTCTCTTAGGTTGCCCCTTGTCAAAGTTTGTAAGGGAGCTGGTCACCACAAAAGTGGTGAAGTAATTGGTAGTGACATACAAGTGGTATTTGGCACACTGGTCTAAATCTGTTCAGGGACTTCCCAGAATCTATGCACCTTCCTTCATAACACAATCTACATTACTTTGAGGAAATCCTCAACCTCCATTTTCAACTCCTGTGATTAGTGTGGGGTTGAAGCCACAGCAAGCTCTAAAAGTGAGTGAATCAGACCTGGCCATTCACTGCCAGTCTCTACCTAGGGACCTTCGTTGATAGTGTCAAGAAAAGAAGATTTTCTGGTGTTAAAGCTAGGAAGATGTATGCCTGGAGGTGCTGAGGATTACCACATGAAAGTAGGCTGCCTATGAGTGAAGGCAACACAAGGGAAAGGAGGGTGCAGAGAATGAAACAAAAATTTCTAATACTGTCATTTAAATGTCTGTATACAGCCATGCCTGAAACCAATATACTATGATATTTTTAAAACATGAGCCAATAAATTCAGGCTCCTCTCTTTTTCTTACCAGTTCTTAGGCACGTCAAAAAAGCTATTGGGTCTAGGATTTATAAAAATTCATTTTCAAATAAGAATGAGATTTTGAATTAACTCAAAATGGATTAAAGAGTTGAATGTAAAACTGAAATCGTATGAGAAGTGAGGGAGTTACTCCGGGCCTGTGCCAGTACACTGGTTACTAAGATACTCTTGCCTGGATTGGGAAGAGGTGAGAGAAGAAGCAGCAGCATTAAGTTCTGAAGTAGCTGTGACAATTAAATGATGTGAAGGCAACAATAATTGTATGAATTGTGTAAGCATTTTGGAAATCTTGAAAAAAAACTGGAATAAAACAGAGGTCATAAGCTCCTTGACATAGCCTTGGCAATGATTTTCTGAAATTGATACCAAAAGCAAAGGCAGCAAAAGCAAAAATAAACAAGTGGAACTACATAAAACTAAAAAGCTTTTGCACAGCCAAAAAAAAGAAAAATCATCAAAATGAAAAGGCAACCTACTGAATGAGAGAAAATATATGTAAATCATTTATCCAATAAGGGGTTAATAACCAAAATATACAAAGAACTCTACACCTCCATAGGAAAAAAACCAAATAACCTTATTAAAAAGTAGATCGAGGATCTGAATAGCCATTTTTTCCAAAGTAGACATACAGATGTCCAATAGGTGCAGGAAAAGATGTTCAACATCAGTAATCATCAGGGAAAAATGAATCAAGATTGCAGTGAGATATCACCACATATCTGTTAGAATGGTTATTATCAAAAGGTCAAAAAATACAGAGTGTTGGCAAGGTTGTGGAGAGAATGAAACCCTTGTGCATTGTTGGTGGGACTGTAACTTGGTGCAGCCACTATGGAAAACAGTATGGAATTTCCTCAAAACATTAAAAATAGAACTACCATATGCTCCAGCAATTTCACTTTTGGGTATTTTATCGCAGAAGTTGAAAACACTGACTTTAACCCCATGTGCACTGCAGCATTATTTACAATAGCAAAGATATGATAACAGCCTAAGTGTCCACGGGTAGATGAATGTATAAGGAAGATGTGGTATATATACACAATGGAATAGTATGCGGCCCTAAGAAGAAGGAAATCTTGGGAATTTCCTGGTGGTCCAGTGGTTAGGACTTGGTGCTTCCAATGCCAGGGCCTGGGTTCAATCCCTGGTTGGGTAACTAAGATCCTGCAAGACGCACAGCACGGCCAGAAAAAAAAAAAAAAAAAAAAAAAAGGAAATCTTGCCATTTGAGACAACATGGATGGATCTTGAGGGCATTATACTAACTAATAAATCAGACAGAGAAAGACAAATACTTTATGATTTCACTTTTGTGTGGAGTCTAAAAATAAAAAATAAAAATAAGCTCATAGATACAGAGCATAGATTGGTAGTTGCCAAAGGTGGGAGATGGGGGTTAGGTGAAATGGGTGAAAGAAGTCAAAAGGTATACACTTCCAGTTATAAAATAAATAAGTCATGGGGATGTAATATACAGCATGACAACTATAGTTAATAATACTATAAAGTATTAGTATTAAAGAGAATACTAATAGAGAATAAATCTTAACAGTTCTCATCACACACACAAAAAACTCTATGTATGTGGATGGATGTTACCTCGACTTGTGATCATTTTGCAATACAGTGGACCCTTGGACAACACAGGTTTGAACTGCACAGGTCCGCTTCTACTCAGATTTTTAAAATAAATGCTATACTACTACAGAATCCATGCCTGTTTGAATCCAAGGATGTGGAACTAAGAATACAGAGGGCCGGCTACAACGCTGTGTTGACTGCACGGGAGCCTGCGCTCCCACCTCCACATTGTTCAAGGGTCAACTGTATACACAAATTCCAAGTAATATCGTGTGTCCCTGAAACTAATAGAATGTTTATATTGGTTATACCTCAATTGAAAGAGGAAAAGAATGAGATTTGAACCTTAGTATGTTGTGGATGAATTTATGATGTTGTTTTTACACAATTACTATAGACATCCAGTTCACGTGTGTAAATCCCTGGTCTTTTTAATAAAACCTATCAGATTCATCAAAGAAGTGAATCTGTCTCAACAGACAACTCTAGCTCCTTAGAAAAAAGAGAAATGTAAATAAAATGCATTCTAAGGATTTGGATAATTGAAAGCATGACATAGGGCCTGGAGGGCTCTTCATTAAGTGTTTCTTTGACCAGTATTTATTGTCTTAGCATTAAAGTTAGTAACTGCTTTAAAAAAAATTTACCCAAACTTCAAGAATGCACAGGGCAAGGCAAGGACAAGTATCTAATTACCTACAGAGTGCTTTCTTATTTTCTTTAAAGGCACTATAATGCAGCAGAGAATCACGTTCCTGTCTGTGGAACACGGAGCTGTTAATATACCATTTAGATGCAGTAGTTTTCTCTGGCTGAAAAGATACTTTGATTTTATTCCCTCTTAACAGTTTTGATTTTCTGAAAATTATGATGGAATTGACTGCAGGCAGCTTTGTGAATTCATTACATGGCATTAACTACTAACGAGGATATTGTAAAAACAGGTGTGGCATCACCTTGATATTGACTGAATATGCTGGGCAGAGAGAAAGATGGAAAAATGGACATAGGGAAAGATGTGATCTATTCACGTTAATAAATATCATATGTACAAAGAAAATTTGTGTTCACAAATTACAGTTCACAAATTGCCTTTATACACTTAAGTTTCATAATCCACTCAGGAGGTAAGAAATTTTATCCAGACTTTAGAGATAGTTAAGTGACATTAACCACTGATACAGACTCAGAAATAGAGCTGAGTTAGAAAATCTGTTTCTTCTTTTTTCTTTTTCTAATGTTCTTTCCACTCCACTGGAATTGAGGTTTTTGTTAACAAAGGAATGATGTTTTGATAAAAACTGGCTAGGATTTTAGATTTGGTCAGCCTTCTGTGAATTGTTATTGCACTTGTCGTCAGTACTAATCAACTTAGCAAAAAAAATTTTTTTGAAGGTTTTGCATCCTCATATTATTCTGCAGAATTTCAGAGGATCTTGTAGATACATTTACTAAAGCACTAATCATCTTGGATTACAATTATCTCCATGTACTAGACTTCTGGCTGACCATGCAAACACATTGCATGCCCTTCTTTTTTGGATGGAATGTCCTATAAATATCAATTAAGTCCATCTTGTGTAATGTATCATTTAAAGCTTGTTTCCTTATTTATTTTCATTTTGGATGATCTGTCCATTGGTGAAAGTGGGGTGTTAAAGTCCCCTACTATGATTGTGTTACTGTCGATCTCCCCTGTTATGGCTGTTAGTATGTGCCTTATGTATTGGAGCATTTAATCCATTTACATTTAAGGTAATTATCGATATGTATGGTTCTATTACCATTTACTGAATTGTTTCGGGTTGTTCTTGTAGGTCTTTTCCTTCTCTTGTGTTTCTTGCCTAGAGAAGTTCCTTTAGCATTTGTTGTAAAGCTGGTTTGGTGGTGCTGAACTCTCTCAGCTTTTGCTTGTCTGTAAAGGTTTTAATTTCTCCATCAAATCTGAATGAGATCCTTGCTGGGTAGAGTAATCTTGGTTGTAGGTTTTTTTCCTTCATCACTTTAAATATGTCCTGCCACTCCCTTCTGGCTTGGAGAGTTTCTGCTGAAAGATCCGATGTTAACCTTATGGGGATTCCTTTGTGTGTTATTTGTTGTTTTTCCCTTGCTGCTTTTAATATGTTTTCTTTGTATTTAATTTTTGACAGTTTGATTATTATGTGTCTTGGCGTGTTTCTCCTTGGGTTTATCCTGTATGGGACTCTCTGTGCTTCCTGGACTTGATTGACTATTTTCTTTCCTATATTAGGGAAGTTTTCAACTATAATCTCTTCAAATATTTTCTCAGTCCCTTTCTTTTTCTCTTCTTCTTCTGGGACCCCTATAATTCGAATGTTGGTGCGTTTAATGTTGTCCCAGAGGTCTCTGAGACTGTCGTCAGTTCTTTTCATTCTTTTTTCTTTTTTCTGCTCTGCAGTAGTTATTTCCACTATTTTATCTTCCAGGTCACTTATCTGTCCTTCTGCCTCAGTTATTCTGCTACTGAGCCCATCTAGAGTATTTTTCATTTCATTTATTGTGTTGCTCATCGTTGCTTGCTTCCTCTTTATTTCTTCTAGGTCCTTGTTAACTGTTTCTTGCAATTTGTCTATTCTATTTCCAAGATTTTGAATCATCTTTACTATCATTATTCTGATTTCTTTTTCAGGTAGACTGCCTATTTCCTCTTCATTTGTTAGGTCTGGTGTGATTTTATCTTGCTCCTTCATCTGCTGTGTGTTTTTCTGTCTTCTCATTTTGCTTATCTTACTGTGTTTGGGGTCTCCTTTTTGCAGGCTGCAGGTTCGTAGTTCCCGTTGTTTTTGGTGTCTCTCCCCAGTGGCTAAGGTTGGTTCAGTGGGTTGAGTAGGTTTCTTGGTTGGGGGGACTAGTGCCTCTGTTCTGGTGGATGAGGGTGGATCTTGTCTTTCTAAAATGGTTCAAATTTCTCCACTGCAGCCACCGTAATTCAAGATTATCTGTGGTAAATTTAAACTGCTTGTTCAGCCTTAAAACAAATTTTAATTTACCTGAGGCTTCACACTAGACCCAGTTCACTTAAAGTCGGACCCACTTTGACCCCGACTCAGCCCAGTTTTTAAGTCGGATTCAGTCTCGCATGCCCTTCTTTTTTGTTAATACTTGTTCAAAAATCAGGTAGTCGTGTGCTTCAATTGATGTTAAGTCCCTCCCCAACCCCACAGCAAACTCATAAGGTGAATTTTGAGTGTTGAAATTTTGAATCTTGAAAACCAGTTAGTATTTCTGTCACCCTTGTTAATGATGAGTTTGGAAATGGGCATAGGATACAATTCTGATCAATGAAAAATGAGGGATGTCTGCTGAGAGATGTGTGAGCAATTTTTATTTACTTTTTAAGATAGTTACGACTCATGATTCTCCCTCTCCCTTCTGGATTGTGGATGCTGTTTAGTGAGGATGTTATGCTTGGAGGTGCTGCAGCCACATTGATGCTATGAATGTAAAGCCTATGAGTAAAGACAGCTCACTAAGTATGGCTGAGAGAAAAGATGGGATAAAAAACAACCCTTAAGCATTGCTCTCACCTTGGAGCTACTGGATTTTCCAACTTTTACTGTGCAGAAGTGCAGAGATTTTGTTTCTTGTAGCCTAAAGCATCATATAAGAAACACCATGAATATTTGTTTGTAACAAACTAAATTTTGAGTTACTTGGGGACATACACTCTAGCCTACTAATCTTTGTATCCATAAGTAGTATCTAGTACAACGCCAAGCATAGATTGAGTTCTCAAACACTGCTAGTTGAATGAATGCATGAATGAACAACTTTCAAAATAGTGTTATAAAGAAAGAACAATCATGCTAACACTGCCACTTTTTCACCGATTTCTGACAAATAGCTATCAGAATTTTCATTGTAGAAGAATTTAAAGGGGTAGAAAGTCTGAAAATATTTGTTCCATAGGATTAACAACTTGAAATTTTTCAAGTGTGTAATAATTGAGGTTTATTGAATTCATATAGAAGTAGCTGAAAGTCTTTGTGTTTAAGACAGGTTATCACTCATTTAAACCAGCAATTTCTGTCATGCTCTCCTTTTAGAATGTCTATTAATATGGGTCATCTGGTAGAACAAGGGCATCACTTTGTTCTCTGGATTCTCTCTCAAGTATGGGAAAGCTCCTAGTATGAGAATGACATCTAGCACAGAGACTCAAATAACGTGTGAGTACACAGATGGATTAAAAAGAAGCCCACAAATGATTGGTAAGTAAATGGAGTTATTTGGAAGTTTCTTCCTAAAGTTGAAAGGAGAATTTAAAATAAAAAGGAATTCAAGTTGGGCTTCCCTGGTGGCGCAGTGGTTGCGCGTCCGCCTGCCGATGCAGGGGAGCCGGGTTCGTGCCCCGGTCTGGGAGGATCCCACGTGCCGCGGAGCAGCTGGGCCCGTGAGCCATGGCCGCTGAGCCTGCGCGTCCGGAGCCTGTGCTCCGCAACGGGAGAGGCCACAGCAGAGGGAGGCCCGCATACCACAAAAAAAAAAAAAAAAAAAAAGGAATTCAAGTTTCCACACGGTGAAGGGTGCTAAGCTCGAGGTGACCCCCACACTCTCTTCTCTTCCTGTGTCACTGAGTGGGGGCTGACTCTTCTCAATTAAACTTGCCTTATTCCTTTCAGCTGTCAAAGCAGTTTTGTCAACATTCTTTTTTTTTTTTTTTTGCAATATTTTAGGAAAAATTCGTGAGAAGAGAAAGACACAGAGAAACTATGGGAAACATTTTTTTTTTTTTGCGGTACGCGGGCCTCTCACTGTTGTGGCCTCTCCCGTTGTGGAGCACAGGCTCCGGACGCGCAGGCTCAGCGGCCATGGCTCACGGGCCCAGCCGCTCCGCGGCATGTGGGATCCTCCCGGACCGGGGCACGAACCCGCGTCCCCTGCATCGGGCAGGCGGACTCCCAACCACTGCGCCACCAGGGAAGCCCTAATGATCAGATCCAATATCATATTTCACTTTATAATAGCAAGAGGGAATCCATTCTTTTAAGACTGCTTCTGATTTATGATGTGAATTGCAAGCAATCAATGATGATTTTTGCATCTATAAACTAAGAATGTAAATTCTGGTAATTTCCAGTGGCTCAACAGATATCGCCAGCTCAGGGTTTTGTGTTCCCAAGGCTGGAGTTGCCCCTGGAGGGAAATAGAGTATGCACAATGACAGCTGATGATCCAGATTAACACTGCAGATGTTAATGACTCTTCATGGAACATTTTTCAAAAATTAAATGCCTTTTGTTTCCTAGATTTATATGCAAACAGATGTTGCAACACTCAGAATTCTGGCTTCTCTTTAAAAACTGGGAAAACACTGGTACACATTCCACACATCAGTACTCACCAGGGTTTGAGAGGAGCTGCCATCTTTCTCGTGGGTATCTGACCTCCCATCCTCACTCCTCCTTATTGTTTTTCGCCTGGTCCTCTTCACTTGCTTTTTTTGCCAGGCTAGCTCCTACAGCCATTTACGTTTACAACCCTGGCTTAGAAGTAGAGGTTTATATCAGATTATCAAAAACATTAGAGAACTACTTAGCATTAGATTATAAAGACTCCAGCAAGGGGTATTTGTGAGAGAACTCTGTATATGTACACAGAAACAGAGACATGTGCCCATGAAAATTTAAGCCAAATGATACATGATATAAAAATATGTTAATATACTCTGAAGCAATGGTACATTTTCCATCTTAAGTTGAATGATATTTTTACTTTAAATAAAAGCATTATGTGAAGTAATAAAAGACTCATAAATTTAAAATTTGTTTGGGGAGAACATTAATGAACTCCATAAAATGTAAAATAATACAAAGGACTCTGAATATTTTAGAAGTTTTATTTAACAGAAGATACACTTATTTTTCCTCAAGTTCAAAATAGTTCTACTAATTAACATTTTTAATCAGAAAGGATTATTTAGAGGGTTACAATAAAAAGATTAAATTATTAGGCCTACAGACGTCTGTTACTGCACTTCATGGATGTTCTCATAATAAAATATAATAGTTTAAAAGAGAAATTAATCGTATGCTTCCCCTTCAAGAGATAGACTTGTGTAGTTACTATAGCAACTACATACAGTCCCAACCATTAAATTTCTTATTATAGGAAAATAAATCAACAATGACTTAGGTTACTTATGATAACATATGGCTTTGGAAGATACCTATTTATTTACCCAATATTATTACAAAAACTGCTTTACTATAAAAAATCAAAGGCAAATACTTTTTAAAAAATGAGTGTGCAAGAAGTGAAGAAAGTGCTAGCAAAATCAGCCAGATGGCCCTCACGCATGGCTCCACCATGTGTCTAGACTAATTACGTGTACAATATAACCCACTCTGGCCAGTCATGCCTGCTGTAATTGTGCATGTTGTGTTCCTAAAACGTACCACTAACCTTTGCAATTTCCTTTAAAATTAAAACAGCAGTTAACTTTCTTTCAGTTCAACAAAAGGTTTATGCCCTGGGTTTGTCAGAACTGGATTAGCATACTAAAACATAAATCAATGAGGGCTTTTTCCAAGAAAAGCTGTCCAGTGAAATGTTATTTATCATTTGGGATTTATCTAAACGATTGCTTGATCTACATTACAACCAGTAGCAGGTTTGACTCTTGGGGCTTTTTGTTTTGCTTCTTTAATTTTTGTCTCACGGATTCAAATGCTTTGTTCTACAACTGAGCAAACAGAGTATTAAGGGTAGTTATAAGGCAGGAGCAAAAAACACAAGCTTAGGTCTAGGCAATAACAACATTCTCATCTCTTCAAATCAATTTCATTCAGTTCTAATGGCCTCTGATTACACAGGCTGAGATCTCAGTATCCCACATAGGCTTGTCTTGGTTTTGAAAGAGAATTATATGATTGAAAAATACTTTCCATTTTGTATTCCAACCTTATTCACTTTATTATCCAGAATATGTTGCAGTCTTTTCATAAGAAAAAACAAAAAACAAAAAAACTTGGTCCAAATACTGCTTCTAATACCCTCATCTCCTTTTTCCCTTCAAGCAGGGAATCAAAAAAAAAATAAAATTATTTGGCTTTTTGTTTGTTTATTTGTAGCCAAAGGACTGAAATTAAAATGAAGCTGCATGAGATCTGCTAGCCAAAAGGGTTGGTTTTATATTTCACATTGAAAATGGGTCTCATGCTTTACATTTAAAAAGAACGTGTTATATTTTTATCTCAGTCCTCTTGTTCCACTCACTGAACGACAGCATCAAACATTTGGCTCAATGTATCGAAAAATTTACTTTTATTTCAGCCTAAACCTAGTAAGTGTAAGACATAAAGGTAAAGCACCAGAATGCTCGTAATTCTCTGAATTCTCACATCTGAAAAGCCATGGCTATTTGTATTGTTTTTTAATATAGATGAGGTAAGGTACTGAAGGAAATCAGAATGTGTTACCCCCAAATATGCTACTTTGGAACACTGATTATTTTGAATTAAAAGCACTTTTGAAACAGCAGGTTCAGGAAGTTCACTCTGACCCTCATTTTTCTTCCTAAAATCAGGAAATAATATTCCCATATATTATTTGGGAAAGGCACCCTCCCTGTATCAGTAGAAAAGAAGACATTCTTACTAGCCCAGAGATAGCACCGGAGGAATCTGCAGACAAATATTACTCCATTAGTTTCCTCCCATATTTTTGCCGAAAGTTTGCCACCCTTTGAAGCCTAAAACTGCTTTCCTTTGTCTTGTCATTTTTTTACAAATTTATTGTTCTTTGTTGAAGATGCTATATAAACTTCAATGTTAAGCACCGTTTTGAGTTAATCTCGGTTTCGGTTTCTCGCGTGGGATTTGTGCTGCAGGGGTTAATGACTTTTTTGTTTGTTTTTTGTTAATTTCTCTTTTTGTTACAGGGATCTCAGAATGGTAGAGGGAAAAGTACTTTTTCTCCCCTACGGTATAAAAATAGTTCTATTAGATCCCATTTTAGTCAACTTGTTAGATAGTCCCGTTCACTCTGATGCATCTGGATTCCCTTTAAATAGAAACAACACTGTTAGAGATTGAAGAGGCTGACCTAATTGACTCCTAAAATGACTAATTCAGAACATATTGCAGTTTTTCCATTCATCTCCATTGACTTTGTTGCACCTCAATTTCTGCCCTGCCCCAGCCCCACCCAGTCTCTCATTTATCCATCATCTTTTCTCTCACTGAACCCTCAAAGGAAGAAATTAGAAATAATTCTTAGCAACTAATCTGGACACATTTCAACAATGGCTTCTGCCACATCAAATATAGTTCTACCCCCGAGAAAGTGAACCATAAACACATCTAATTTGCAGATTAGGTAGGAGTGGACAAGCATTGTGTTCACATCTCCATACTGGATTTTCACGTTATTGAACGTGTCCTCAACAAGATCTGTCAAGCAGTGTTTAGCTGGACCTTTGCCTCATATAAAGCCTGATCCACTAAGGGCAGCTTCTAATGAATAGTAATACTCAAAACAATAACAACACCTAGCCTCCTTTTTCACAGTGTTCAAACCATTTCTTTAAATATAGTCAGTGTCTCCCTGTTTTCCAATAGATATTGAACGCTTACAAATGTGTAATTACTTTCATAGGCAGCAAATATTACTCAGTGCGTGATTGCTGAAGTGGCATACCTCCCGGCATGTGTTTTACCAAGGGCTGGCATCAGCCCTGAGTAGTAGAGAATCTGATCATGCTTGTTTAACAAGGTAACCTTATGTTAAATTTTAGCATATAATTTTCCAGGTGGTAATATTCTTTCTCTGAATGGTTAGTTGACTTGCTGTAGGTATAACTATTTTGAGACAAAGCTTACCCATGATCTAACAGATATTCCCTGCCAAAGACTAAATTCCCACCCTTCACTTGAAAATTATGGTTTTTCAAAGGGGGCAAATATTTACATTTGTTTAGATTAGTCTATTCTAGATAGACAGAGCTATGCAGATTTCCAAAGCAGCCTTCAAGAGGTGATAAATTGTATTAATTTATGCCCCCAATCTATGAGCTGACTTCATGTAGTGACATAGGAATCATACCAAATACATTTTTACTCGGATTTTTTTTTAATGGTTGTTGTGTGTTTCAGAATTTCCATGCTGTGTTCCATTCATCAACTGTACATCCTCAAATTAGATATGGTGTCTCCCAGAGCAATTGCCTTGCATTACTGTTGTCTAAAGCTATAAACATGGTCATCATCTTTCTGATTTTGGGTGGACCTGGAGAAAAGCATGCCCAAAGAGCCTGGGACACGTATCCCTCTTCTTCAGGATAAAACAAAAACAGAAAGTGAAATGGCATGTCCAAGTTGGAATATTTAAGTTTTTGTTTGTTTTCTGTCACAGAGAATGCTAATTTTTTATTCCACTTCTACGTCAAAGTTTCAGAAATTCATTTTTTGAAATTAAATCTTTTTATTCTAATAAAAAATAAATCACAATACAGTGTGTATATGGAATAGCTATTCATCTAAATTATATAGGTTTTAAAAAATGTTTTCATTTATTCTCTTCAATTATTAAATAAGACCTGGTTTGATATTACTTATTCATAATTCCTGAGTGATGTTGGATAATCACTTCATTTTGATTCATATATACGCAGGAAAAAAGTAACGTCTTCCACAGAGTAAAACTTGTATTTTTAAGGTATTTTGCAGAAATGTACTCCCTAAAATCTTTGTGCCTAATCAGACACTTAAACCACATCTCTCATCCATCATCTCTCTCTCTTCCTCCCTCCCCCACTCCTCTCTCTTGCTCATGCACTCATATTACTTCCCTGTATAGTCTTTATAAAAGCTATAATGTAAAACACTGTCTTCCATATGGGGGAGCACAAATAATCTATGGTTTTAAATATAGTGGCTGACTTATGACTACATTTTTATAACAAAAAGTTGACTGAATCAAGTACTGTGACATTGAATGACCTTCTCTTTCAATCTTCAACCAAATGTTATTAAGAAGGTTTTTTTCCAATAGTTATTGCAATGGAATTACTTGTAGCTGATTATTTAACAGTTGTGTGAAAGGCTGTGTGATGTTAAAAAAGAAATACTAAACTGAATTTTAAACCTTGAATTACTGATGTCAGATTTCTGATAAATAGGATTAAAAATCAGTTAAATCTAAAGTTGTCTAGATTACTGAGACACTGAAAACAGTTGAAAATAATAATTTTGGTCCTGCTATTTTTTTCTCTTTTTTAAAATCAGTAACTCACAAGTTAATTTACTTATCTCAAACTTTTGTATTTAAAAAAGAAGCACTTGAATTTATGCAATAATTCTTTTCTTTCTTCAGTTATCTTTTATTACGCTTTTATCAAGGTTAAATTTTTTGCATTGATTAGTTTGAACATTTTCATTAGCATTCAGTATTTCAAAAGATTACACTGACCAAAAAAAAAAAAAGCCCTATGTGTCAAATATCCAGAAACATCTTTGAATGGTAACAATATGAACAGATGAGAAAACTTGCAGACAGTTATCCAAATATACCAACTTCCAGCTGTGCAATGGCAATGCAATCTTCTGCCAGAAGTTAGTTTGATATTTCTGTAGAAACAACCTGGTGATCGCTGTCCTTATAGGAGATCTTATAGGACACTCTGCTGCACATATACAGTTGCATAATACATTGACCTGGAATGTACTTTAAACACACATAAGAAGCAGCTGGTTACTTTTCCTTAAAGGAAAATGAGAGAAAGACAGGAAAGGTAAGACTTCCAAAAGTAACTATTAACACGTTAACTGCATTATTTTCATACTTCATAAAATTTTATCCATTGAAAACTGAACATTTACTTTTGCAAACATATTTTAAGGAGTTCAGAGATCTCTTGGAAGTTTATCTAGGAATAGTCCAATTCACAGGGTAAGAGAAAATGCCACAGAATCAATGTGATTACTATTTCTGAGGCAGATGAATGGCTACAATTTCAGAATCTTATCGGTCCCTGAACTTGAACCTCAAGCCTATAATTCCAGAAACGATAAGTGCATAGTGCTGGGAATGCATCTTCCTTAGATCCTTTAGAGTAGAGATCGTTTTTCAGCCTTGGCCCTGCTAATATTTGGGACTGTTCTGTGCATTGTAGTATGTTCGGCAGCATCCCTGGCATCTACCCACTAGATGCCAGTAGCACCTTCCATCCACATCTGTGACAACCAACAGTGTCTCCAGATATTGCCGACGTCCTCTGGCAGAGAAGGGCAAATCTGCCCCCAGTTGAGAACCCCTGAGCTAAAAGGGGAAAAAGTCATGGCCATTAAAAAATAAAACCTAGAAATTATAATTATAATATTGCCTTAATTCAGGTTCTTCTAGAAGACAACCCTAATGCAAGTATTTGATGTTATGTAGTTCATTGGGGAGGTAGTCCCAGAAAGTACCAGAAGAGGAGGAGGAAAGTGAGCCAGTGAAGGGAAGAAGCCAGTAGAGGTTAGTTAATGAACAGATTACTGTCATATGCCACTGGGGCTTAATCCTACCAGGACCCTTGGGAGACTGTGGAGAACATGCCTTAGTTTTGTCCCCCTAAAAGTGAGGGACCTGAGATATTTATTCACCAACTTCCCTCCCTAGTTGCTTGCAGCTACTCCTGAGGTCATTGATTCTCTGGCACTTAATGCCTGCCTTATGGAGGGTTTGGGCATTCCCTGTGGCCAGAGCAAGCCCCCAGGGAGAGTGACAGGTGTTTGTAGCGGGAAGCTTTTGGTTTCTACGGCATTGGTTCTCAAGTGTTGTTCCGGGCCGTGAGCATCAGCATCACCTGAGAACTTACTAGGAATGCAAATTCTCAAGCAGCACCCAAGGCGCTGAACAGGAACGCTGGAGCTGAGACCCAGCAATCTGTGTTTTACCAAGCCCTCCAAGTGACTCTGATGTCACTCGAGTGTGTGAGCCACTGGTCTAGGCAGGAGTTCTCAACCAGGGGCAGTTTTGTTCCCCAGGGGTCATTTGTCAACGTCTGCAGACATTATTGGTTGTCATAACTTGGAGAAGGAGAGTACTACTGGCTGGTGGATAAGGCTAGGAAATCTGTGAGACACCCTACAGAGAAGAGGACAGCTCCATATTAAAGACTTAAATTGCTTAAAATGTCAACGGCACCAAGGCTGAGAAATCTTGGTTTAGGTGAATGAGGAGTGATGAAGAAATAAGGGCAGGGCATCAACAGTACCTCCCATATTACGAGCTTCCCTTTTTTGTGTGTTTAATTTTCTTCCAGGTGCTGTTGTGGTTTCAATATTGCAAACATCAAAAACAGCCAATTAATCCATCCATATTTCATGTACACACTGCTGTTTGCCTTATGTCTTTTCACTCTGGTAAGACACTTCCACTCAGTAAGCTTCCTTTTCACTGCTCTTCGACTAGTCTCCTTGGAATGTCCTTTTCTCTTGAGGGAGACATTATGCTCTTGCAGAAATCCCTTATCTTTCTTTGCTGTATATAGCTAAAATTGCTGTCACCATCCCAGTGTCTCCTTTCATGTTTTATCTAGTGATTTCTAACCTAAGGCCTCCCTTCAGGAACGCGGGTTCCCTTCCCTGTGAGCGCGATTCTGTCTAATCATCAATCCGCTCAGTTCCCAGCTCCTATAAACGTCAGAAAAGGTGTAAGCGTTAATAGCTCCTCTCTGATTTTAGTTACTGAGTTTCAGGTGAATAAAGCTGCCATTGAAATTCTCTGGTATCATCCAACCTTATAACAAGGCACCTTGAATACAAACATAGTACCTACTGTGCCTTGGAATTTACTTCAGGGTAGCATATTCATTTAGAATATATAGGCCCGCACATGGTGGATGTGGTGTTCTCACTGCTGCTGTAAACGCCAACAGTCAGCAATCATTCTGTGTCAAGCAGGGTATGCTAAGTACTTTGCAAACTGTGACAGACAGAATTTTAGCTCCCATGACTTTGCCCTCTGGTGTTAACCTTCATGAATATGTTACATGCATAATACAGTTGGCAGATGTGATGAAGGCTACTGATGAGTTGACCTTAAAATAGCCATGGTAGCCTGGATGCCCAGGTGAACTCAATATCATCACATGAGTTCTAACAGGTAGAACTAGAAGGGAAGTCAGACAGATGTTGAATACAAGAAGGGTTCTATGTGCTGTTTCTGGCTTTCAAGATGAACGGGGCACAAGCCAGGGAATGAAGGTGTCCTTTAGAAGCTGAGAATGTTTCCTGGCTCACGGCCAGTAAGGAAATGAGGACCCTAGTCCTATAACTACATGGATCCAAATTCCTGTAACAACTTGAATAAGCTTGGAAACAGGTTCTCGCAGACCCTCCAGATGAGAGCACAGGCCAGCCAAGACATGACACCTTAATTTCAGCCTCATGAGACCCTAAGCAGATCACCCTACTGAGCCTGCCTGATCTTCTGACCTACAGAACTGTGGGGTAACAAAATGCGTGTTGTGTTAAGATACCAAGTTTGTGGTAATTTATTATGCAACAATTGGAAGCTAATGCACAAACAATATTTCCCTTTATGCTCATGGCAACAGTCAAGGGAAGGCTTTCTACCTCCATAATTGAGAAAACGGAGGTTTAGAAATACTGAATATCTTCATCAAGGTTCCAAAGTTGATACGTCAGAGAGTTGGGGTCAGAAATTAGATATTTGCCACCAAAGACCATAGCCTTACCTCCTATTCAATCCTGCCTTCAAAAGGCACGCTATCAGAAGTCTAGATCAAGTTGTCTTAATTTATTGGTTTATTTGGTGGTATTTCCTAATGGATTTGAACAACTGAGTCATTAACACTAAGATTAGATAAGTCTAGTTTGGAAAAATAATCCATAAATCACACAGGCATTAGAATAAATGATTTCCCAGGTTTTGGGCTGCTAAATGCTATCTAAAACTGACCTGGATAATGTGATTATAAGATAAAGCTTGCAATCTGGTTGAAATAAGCATAAACAGAACACTATGCTCCAATTAAAAAAATTCATTTCACTTAGTACAAGGTAAGAGTATTGATGCTATAGTAGGCTTTATGGATATGGGGTCTTCTTTCATTCTTTCCCTAAATTCTTTCAAATCTAACACTAGATTAATTCTTTTGAAAGCAGCTCATTCTCAACATTAAAGACCTCCCCACAAAGACATTTTAAAAACTGGAAAATTTGTCCTAACATTATGCAATGTTGAAAGACCTTTTCTTCATTTTTCAGGTTCTTATTTAAATCCACAATGATTCACAGCAGGTATCATAAGGCCTTTTATATAAATACAGTTGTACTTAATTCAGCAAGAGAAACGTGAAAGTGAACGCATTAAGTGCTACACTTTTTTATTTCACATGTAATGCCTAGAGAAAAGGAAAGAGGTTAAAAAGATGAAGATGAATAAATAAAAGAGGTTAAAAAAATGAAGATGAATAAATAAAATATGTTCAAGACAGAATAACAATCTGGGACCAGCTGCTGCTGAACAAACATTTATTATTACCATCCATCTGAGGTTTCATAGAAAATAGACACCAAACAGGAAATGCATGTCTGATAATCAAATATGCAAAGCTCCTGACTCCTCACGATAATTGTTTCCCAGAGAAACACTTGAACCTATTTAAGTAACATATAAATAACTCAAAGCTTGTGTTGGGATAAAAGGAACAGAGCTCAAATCTGTACACAAGCAGACCAAGAAATAAATTCCACATTATTTTGGCAGGGATACCCCCTAGAACTTCAGGATCTCTCTAGTTTGTCCTCAGCTTGAAGGTTTGAAAGTATTTTTCTGGTGAGCTGAATGGTTGGGAGATCTGACCCTTTCTCAGAGTCTATCCTGCTACCCCCTTGATCTGAGCCATCTTCATCTCCCAACTGGATTACTTCAGAGCCCGCACATGAGTCTCCTGCTTCCACACTTGACTCTTCTGTAAACTGGCTGCAACATACTAGCCAGAGCAATCCATTTAAAATGAAAGTAAGTTGGGCCATTCCTCCTCTTAAAACCATGCACTGGATCCCCATTTCATTCAGAATCAATGTCTAGGTCTTCAAACACACACAGTCTGTCCCACCTCCTATACCCCTGCCTCCTTGACCTCAGTCCTTACTGCTCTCTTTAATCTCACTCTGCTCCACACAGCTCGGTCTCTTTGCTGTTCTTCAGACAAGTCAGGCAAGCTTCCACATTAAGGTCTTTGGTACTTCCTGTGCAACTCTTCCTCTCCCTGCATGATTCTTTGTTCAAATTTCTTAAAGCAACCTGCCCTCACACTCACACTGACAAAAACAGCCTACTACATTACACCTGATTCCTCTTATGCTGCTTTAGTTCTTATTTTGCCTCATACTACTCACCAACTTCAACCACACCATACAATTCACTTAGGTTTATTGTTGATTATCTCATTTCTTCCACTAGAATTGAAAGTCTAAGAGGACAGTCTTTGCAGATGTGTAGAAGAGTAGTCTCCAAGAGAAATATGAGAGCCACATATATAATTTAAAGTTTTCTGGATGCTTCATTAAAACAGTAGAAGGCAACAGGTGAAATAAATGTAAAATGTATTTATGACATGTAAAAATCTAATGTATCTGTAAAATATTATAATTTCTATATATGGCCCTGGCCACATTTCAAGTGATCAACAGCCACACATGGCTATTGATACTGGCATTGGATAGCCCAAATCCGGAAAAATCCCGACACACAGTAACTTCTGAATATGTTGGTTCGGTTTGTTGGAAAAAAATGAGTGAATGAGATTCTGGGTGTCCTGTCTGAAGTTAACTGCACTGTGGCAATTGATCACTGTTCTGTCCTTGTCTTGGTCCACATCTCCGTGTGACAGGCTCAGCACTGTCTCCTGTAGCCCATCACTGGTCACACTGTGCTTAGTAAGCCACTGCAAGAGGTTTCCCTTCTAATGACACAAATGACTAAATTCTCTAGCTTTATTTTCTAAGATATATCAGCAGCAGTTGCTATCTGTGCCCTACTCATATTTTGACCCTTATCACCTAGAAGAACCTGTTGTCTTCTAACTGTAAGTTCCTACTCTTCTTTCCCTGAGAATATTTTCTTTCCACTGGAGTGCATTTTGCTACGTACACCATGGGCCGAAAATTGACCCCCACTGGGAACATCCTCAACCAGTGAGTGACTCATGAGATCTGGTATACATACGCATGAGTGTTGGTGGATAAATCCTTGCCCTTTGGGTGGGATAACTCAGAGCTGTGTGTTTCATCCTGTCTCAGAATTTCCACAGAAGCATCAAGTTCCATTTACTCATATGGTGCATGATTTGAAATGCAACATTTATTGGCTGCCTTTCCTTCCCTTTCATACTTCTCCACTCTTTCAGCATTTCCTAAAATCATCTCCCAGGAGTTCAGTTGCATTCAAATCCTTGTCTTATGTTCTGCTCTGAGGGAATACAACCTAAGACATACCCTCTGAAAAAGGTCTCCGTCAAACAGTGGTACAAATAAAAATTATTTTAGTGGCCTAGAAATAAACACTGAAGTCGAGGAATAAACTTAAGAATGGGATGAAATCCGTATTTGATAAACTGATCATGTCTTTTGAATAAGAATAACAAGTACAATAGAAGAAATTATTGTAAGGTACTTGTAGAGAAAGGATTTTGAATTCCATTCAGTGAATATATATAATAAACTCATTGTCAATGTTAGTTAAAATAGGCAAAGATGGGAGATTATAAATTGGTACAGCCACTATGGAAAACAGTATGCAGGTTCCTCAAAAAATTAAAACTAGAACTACCATAAAGTAATTCCACTTCCAGGAATATATATCCAAAGGAAACAAAAATATTAACTTGAAAAGGTATCTGCACCCCCATGTCTATAGCAGCATTATTTACAATAGCCAAGGCATGGAAATAAACTAAGTTTTGTCCATCAATGAATGACTGGATAAAGTATGTGTGTGTGTGTATATACATATATATATATATGTATAATACAGCCATAAAACATGAGGAACCCATACCACTTTCAACAACATGGATGGATGGTCCTTAAAGGCATTGTGATAAGTTAAATAAGTCAGAAAGAGAAAGACAAATACTGCATGATCTCCCTTATATGTGGAATCTAAAATACTTAAAAACAAAAAACCCCCACCAAACTCAGAAAAAGAGATCACATTTTTGATTATCAGAAATGTAGCATGGGGTTAGGGGAAATAGGAGGAAGATGGTCAAAAGGTACAAACTTCCAGTTTTCAGATAAATAAGTACTAGGGATATAAGGTACAACATGATGACTATAATTAACACTACTCTATGATATTTAGGAAAGTTGTTAAGAGAGTAGATCCTAAGATTTCTCATCACAAGCAAAATGTTTTTTGTATCTATATGAGAAGATGGATGTTAGCTGAACCTATTGTGGTAATCATTTACCAATATATGTAAACAAGCCATCATGCCATACACCTTAATTTTATAGTGATGTATATCAATTATTTCTCAATAAAAGTGGAAAAAATAAAAAGAAGCAAAGACAGACAATTTCCAGTTCAACAGTACCTACTCAGTGTAGATAGATTATGGGCACAGCACAAGGATAAGTGATGAAATGTAAAACATTAAGTGCTATTCAGTTTAACTGTGGTTATTATAATCATTGTTATAAAAATAAAAGCAGATAACATTTGTTCAGTTCCTAAGATATATAAAGGATTTTACATATTTTATCTCATTTCAACTTCCCAATAAACTTATGGACAGAGAATTCCATCTCCAGTTATTAAAAATGGACACTGAGGTTCAGAAATATTAACACATGCAAATTTAGAAAACAAATAACTAGTAGAGTCAGGAAATATATCCAGATATATCTGACTTTGCTGTATTTTGGTGACTTAGCATCCATTTTGCCTTCTGCTCACAGTCACTTGGCAATCCACCTCTCCTCCACTCATCATCTGTACAGCAGGTATGGGGCCTTCATGCGGAGAGCATGTGGTACAGTATCAGCCTGTGATGGCTCATGATAGACTGGAATCAACAAGGTGCCATAGCGCATGTGCTAGGACACCTGGGAAGGGAACTCACATCTTTCCTGAAGGATTTAAATCTGAGTTAAAGATAAGTTTTGCAAGTGCTAACATCATATGCAAACACAAGAAGAACTAGATGCAGACAAGATGGATGAAGAAACTGGTTCCTGGGGGGACATCTGTTGAGCCTCTTCCTGAATTGAGTGTAACACCTACTCCCATAGGATAACAGTTGCATGAGACAATTAATTCCATTATTAGTTAATCCAGTTTTTGTTTGGCTTTTCTGTTTCTTACACCTGAAGAGAAAACGACTAATACAGAGGCCTAAATTCTCTCTCGCAGTCACAGGCTTTGTCTTCTAGAACTGTGTGACCTCTTTCAAACATGCAAGGTACAACATTCTGGGGTCATTTTGTAAGGATGTTATTACATTTACTTTTCTTTTTTTTTTTTTAAACATCTTTATTGGAGTATAATTGCTTTACAATGTTGTGTTAGTTTCTGCTTTATAACAAAGTGAATCAGCTATACATATACATACATCCCCATATCTCCTACGTTTACTTTTCTGTCTTTTAACACTACACATAATTTTCCCTTTATGGAAATCTATACGTTCATGATTTTTCGTTCTATATATTCAGATATCTTTTTTAACAGACAATGCAAATTTGTTTTCCATTCTACCAGAATAGGTTTTATTGAAAAGGATATATACTCTTCCAATTATTATGCTTTCACCCTTGCCTTCATACAGCCTGTTCTCAACATAACAACCACAGTGATTTTGTTTTGGAAAAATGGCAACAAAACGATACCACTTCACACCCACTAGGATGACTATAATGAAAACATAGACAATAACAAGTCTTGGTGAGGATGGGAGAAATTAGAACCCCCATACAGTAATGGTGGGAATGTAAAATTATGCAGATGCAGGTTGGTGGTTCTTCAAAAATTTAAATATGGAGTTACCATGTGACCCAGCAATTCTACTCCTACGTGTATACGCAAAAGAACTGAAAAAAAGGTACTCAAACAAATACTTGTAACATGAAGGTGGAAACAGCTGATGAATGGATCAACTGATGACTGGATAAACAAAATGCAGACTGCCCATATCGTGGAATATTATTCAGCCATAAAAAAATGAAGCACTGATATACACTACAAAGTGGATGAACCTTGAAAACATTATGCTAAGTGAAAGAAGCCATACACAAAAAGTCATATATTGTGTGATTCTGCTGATATAAAATTTCTAGAACAAGTAAATCCATAGAGACAGAAAGCAGACCGTTGTTTTCCATGCCATGGAAGGATGGGGGATGACTGCTGAATAGGGAAAGGGTTTCCTTTTAGGGTTACAAATTATTTTGGAACTAGATGGAGGTGGCAGTTGAATAGCATTGTGAATGTAGTAAATGCCACTGAATTGTGGACTTTAAGATGGTTATTTTATATTATTTGGATTTTACCATTTTTTCTAAGCGGGGGAAAAATGGCAGTTCGAATCGCTCATCTGGTCAAACCCTCTGATAACTTCCCAACCCACTTATGGTAAAACACAAAGTCATTACCATGCCCTGCAAAGAACCCACACAGTCTGCTCCTCTGTCACTTCTCTCTGGCCCTTGTGTTCTACTTTCTACCTTTTTCATTTCACACCCATCTCCTTGCTATTCCTTAAACGCTCAGATATGCCCCCCCGCACCCCTACTCCCAGGGCTTTTGAACTTGCTGTTCCCTCTTCCTGGAATGCTCTTCCTCCGGATGTCTGCATGACTCACTTCTTCCCCTCTTTTGAAACTCTGCTCAGCTGTTACTTTTAAAGTGAGTTTTGGAGTTTTTTTTTAACCAAAGAGTTTAAATTGTGTACCCTCACTCAGCCGGGGGAGTTATCATCATCCATTACACTGTATATTTTATATTTTATTTAATTCCATTCCAGAATGTAAAGTCCATGAGGACAGGATCTAAGCCAGTGGCTGGCACATCGTAGGCACTGTAGTCGTTCTACAAATACTGACTTCCATCTATCTCTGTGCTCCACGAATCACTCTGATTACAACAGTTAGATGGTGAAAAAGGCAAATGTGTTATTTGCGTGACTCACCACTTGGGGTGAGTGGTTTTGGAGCTGGCAGTGAGGGCAGCACCTTCCTGGTCAGGGCTCAGGCAACAGCTACTTTGGGGGCCCAGTACTATAATGAGTTTTGAGAATCATTCCTAGAAGCTCAGAACAGAGTTTGTTTCTTCAGTCTTCCCAAACATTCTATCAGCTATTGAAGCCCCTTAAGGAATCCCTCGGTGCTTAATCTAATAAGAATGTATGGATTCTGTTTCTTCAGATGAGAACCTTGACTGATATAGTATGATACAGGTGAAGAAAATCCTGAAGTTAGTCTGCGTTCACTTTAATAAGCTGTCCTATTGTTCAATCAAGCAAATATCTAGTATCTCAAGAGTGCTTACTTCTAAATATATATATACACACATATATAAAATAGGTAAACAAATATATATATAATACATACTAATTAGTAATAGCAAACAATAAATTATGTAGATATATATTATATAGATATAAAATGCGATGCAGAGACTTTCTGCTCCCAGTACCCTTTTTATTTATTTATTTAATTTTATTTTATATATTTATTTTTTTTTTCCGGTACGCAGGCCTCTCACTGTTGTGGTCTCTCCCGTTGAGGAGCACAGGCTCGGGACGCGCAGGCTCAGCAGCCATGGCTCACGGGCCCAGCCGCTCCGCGGCATGTGGGATCTTCCCGGACCGGGGCACGAACCCGTGTCCCCTGCTTCGGCAGGCGGACTCTCAACCACTGCGCCACCAGGGAAGCCCTCAGTACCCTTTTTAAAACGTGTGCTAAATTTTTAAAACGCCTACCCCAAAAGTGAGGAATTTACTTGTTTCTGCTAGATACCAGAATTGGTATCCATGAGCAGCACTATTTAGTTAGTTCCAAATAGCCTTTTACTCCATTTCTGTACCAATCAACTGTTCTTGCTTAACCAAGAACCATGGAATCTTGTTGGTGACAATAAGCAATTATTTATCACATGTCTCTGGGTCAGCTGGTTGGTGGCCAACTCAGCTAGAGACAGATGGCCTGAGTGACTCCACAACAAGCTGTAGGTCCGGCTGAGTTTGACTCCTCACTTAGGTCTGCTCCCTGTGAAGGAGCAACCATTTCCCAGCAAAAGATCTTTTCATTTGATTGCAGAAGAGCCAGTGCAAATAGACAAGTCTTCTTAAGGCCTAGGTTCAGAACTGGCCATGGTCACTTTTCCACATTCCACTGGCTAAAGCAAGTCTCATGCAATATACAAAGGCCAAGAAGTGGAAAGCACACTCCACAGCCTAAAGACTCCATCTATCATACCATCTCTAGCTTTCATATTTGGAGGCTCAGAGCAATCAGAAAGCAGGCTCTAATTTTATTATTAGTTCTATTAACATTACTTTTGAATAATTGGGGAGATAAATTTGATAGCTTTTGGTTTAAAAAATTAGCAATCAAAATACACTTAGTAACGTAAGAGCTTACTTTTTATACGTCATTTACATGTACATTTTAAGGAAGTTTATGGAAACTCCTGAATACCACCAGGGAGTACATTTCCCTTTTGTTTAACGAAGGAATACCTTTACCGGGCACGTAGGTCGAGTCGAATTCTGAGTCTTTCAATTTCAGGAAGGCACAGAAGATGACCATAAATTTATAAAATATGACACTTTAATCAAGCCCCAAGCTCTTGGCTAATTATATTCTACTGCACTTAAAGGAAAAACAGGAGATGTCAGATTGGTGTAGAGATGAGCACAAAATTGTCCTTAGTACTTCACTGATTATTATGAATACCATGGTATCAAATTA
Organism: Physeter macrocephalus; assembly: GCF_002837175.3. NCBI lineage: Eukaryota > Metazoa > Chordata > Mammalia > Artiodactyla > Physeteridae > Physeter > Physeter macrocephalus. The sequence continues at coordinate 20,204,443 of NC_041231.1, forward strand.
CCCAGAAAAGAGAGAGTAGTAAATCTTTCATAAAGTCATATTTCCAATTTTCTTTTCAATTTCATTTTGGAGTAAATTTGGATACAGGTTTATTCAAAAGCTGACATTTCCTTTCAGTTCATCTTTTCTGTGCAAAGACATGTAGCATTGGAGACCATTAAGCTACGGAAGCATGAAATCAGCTAGAAATTATTATTTTAATTCTAGGCACTTGTGCATAACCGGATGCACAGTGTGCCAACTAAACCTTCATCAGGACTCTACCTAGTATTCTACATGCTAATGGGGCTTGAAGTTTGGAATGCAGATGTGTGGGGATGCAACCAAAGAGCTACGCTCCAAATCAAGAGATTAGTGGCCTATACCCAGAGAATTATCAGCTACTGAACTAAGAACTGAGGCAAAACATATGACACTCCTCTGTGGTCACTTGGCTTTTCTCCTCGGTCATGTAACTGAACTAACCTGACCTGGTTTTCTAAAGACATATTATATGAGATGCTCACAGTGCACTGCTGTTCTATTAAGAGATATTTCCCCTCACAAAAAACCTAGTGGGGGCTTCCCTGGTGGCTCAGTGGTTAAGAATCCACCTGCCAATGCAGGGGACACGGGTTCGAGCTCTGGTCCGGGAAGATCCCACATGCCACGGAGCAACTAAGCCTGTGTGCAACAACTGCTGAGCCTGCGCTCTAGAGCCCACGAGCCACAACTACTACAGCCCGCGCGCCTAAAGCCCATGCTCTGCAACAAGAGAAGCCACTGCAGTGAGAAGCCTGCGCACCGCAACGAAGACCCAACGCAGCCAAAAATAAATAAATTAAATACATTAAAAAAAAAACAAACTAGTGATATTTACTATATCCAAACATGAAAAGGTAACTGACCAAAGGTACTAGCCGTTCTTTCAGCTTAAGGAAGCAATAACTGAGTTTTTTACATCATTCTGTTCTACATTTTTTCCACAAAGTAATCTACCTTTCCAATGAACTATTTGCTGATATAAGTAACAATTTAAAGGGAGTGGATGGTAAAGAGCAGAAAAGTTTTTATGTATTTTATTACTTTTTTGCCTCCTGGAAAGAGGAGGGTCAGTGTGGACAGCAAGGAGAATTGATAGTAAAGTAAAATCACTGTGGCACTCACCACAAAGCACCTGTTAAGAGCAGGGCATGTTGGGACAAAGTGAGAGAGTAACACTGACATATATACACTACCAAATGTAAAATAGCTAGCTAGTGGGAAGCAGCTGCATAACACAGGGAGATCAGCTCAGGTGCTCTGTGACCACATAGAGGGGTGGGATAAGGAGGGTGGGAGGGAAACGCAAGAGGGAGGGGATATGGGGATATATGTATGCATATAACTGATTCACTTTGTTATACAGCAGAAACTAACACATCATTGTAAAGCAATTATACTCCAAGAAAGATGTTAAAAAATTAAAGCTGGGCATGTTGATCTTCTTTAGACTTGTATTACATTTGAAAATGAAAAATATCACAGGACTAGAAAAGGCTTCAGAAGGTACCATGTCCATTCTTGCATTCTCAGATCAGACCACAAAGAAACAAGCAAGGAAGTGATTAAGATTTGAATTGCAATTCTGTATTTTTTTTCCTCCTACAATCTAAGAATCCCTAGGTTTAAAGAAATAAAATCCTGGTGTTTTGTGTCACTTACTAACTGAATGTCTCAGAAAATCTGCATTTCTGACATCCTCAGCTTTATATCTAAAATCTGGTCACAAAGAAGACAGATTAAGAATATAAAATTATGAGATAATTATTTATCCCCCGCTTTTTTTCTTTCCAAGGTAGGGATTCCACTTAACTTCTTTTCTTAGGGATATTAAATGATAAAGAGAGAGAGGGAGAGGGATAGATATATATATAGAGAGAGAGAGGGAGAGGGATACATATATATATAGAGAGAGAGAAAAGAGATAGAGAGGAAGGAAGAAAAAAACTTCTTTTTAAAATATTGCAGTCAATAATTTTGAAAAAAAAAATCACTGTTCTTTCTTTAACCAACTGTAGTTCTTTGGATAGGAAATATATGTTCCAAAAAAGAAACTAAGCCGAGAAAAATACATTTCCCAGCTCAAGGTTCTTAAAGATTGTGTGAATTTTTCCAAAGCTTTCCATCTTGCTAAGACTTTTTCTGAATGATTTTATCTAGACAAATAAGAGACTGCAATGTTATGATTTTAGGTCCTCTAGAAAGGATGTTTAATGACCTTCTGCCTCATTTTTCAGCATTTAAAGTATCAGTTCTCAGCAGAATTAAATTAAAATTAGAATCCCATAAATTTTGCCAAGTAACAAGAAAAGGATGTGTGACCATCCTGTTAATGATAGCATGCTTTGCTGAGTTACCATCAGAATTGAACTGACTTCTGTGGGATGTGCTACATTGAATTATAAAGGGATTCTAAACCATGAACTTTTCCAAAGTTGTAACACACAGGACTATGAAAGTATATCTCCCAAGCTACAATTTGGGGAATTAAATCACATAGTTGCAGAATATCATTACAAATGTAATAGCAAAATAAGATTTTACTGTCATATCCTTGAATTTGCTGATTACACTTATTCACTTTTTTTTCTGGAATATGTCAGTTGGGTAGTTTTGTTTGTCTTAAAGTGTGTCAAGCTAGTTTTTATTAACTTCTTTCAGTTTTAGATTTCTGTTGAATTTTTAAAGAAAAATTGTGCTTGTATTTTTGCCTAAGTGTTCAAATTTATTTATAATACTATTCATTATGTACTAGAAGCTATCTAAATCGTGCTTAAGATTTTCAAATGCCTGATCTAAAATGGAAATTGCATTCAGAGACACAAGAGAGAATTACTGTGTTTTTTTTAAATAATTTACTAAGCTAAGAAAACCCAACGACCAAAACCCTTGGATACGCCCTGTAACTTGATGTGTCAAATATCAGGGTAGTTTTTTATTTCCATTTGCAAATAAAAGATGTGGATCACAGTTAATCCTTGCTGTAATGACTGCATCCTTGACTTCATCAGTTATTAAAAAGCTAGGGAGAAAACCAAAGGAAACCAAAGGCAGCAGTGAAAGGGGCTGGAATTATTTGGAAGAGATCTTCTGTGCTATAGTTTTCGGATAAGGACTGAATTATAAATGAACCTGTGAAACTTTGCAAGGTACTGCCTTTAACTTCCATGCTGTGCAGTATGCCTGTGTAGAGGAAAATCCCGTTTGAAGAGATTAGCAGAGGTGGTTTGTATGTGATCACAGCAGCTGAGATGATGTGTGACTCTTCCCTAGCTTAAAGTGGATTAGCAAAACTTAAAAGATGGAAAATTGTTTTGAGTGAAGCTCTCCATGCTTTTGGAAACATAAATGAAATAGTCTTAGGAACTTAAATCTGATTTCTATTAGTTGGATATGGTGAAAACCCCCCTCTAAAAGTTTAAACAAAAAAGGGATTGCGGCTTGCCAATATTCACATTGGCTAATGATTGTTACACATTTGAAAACAATTTCTTAGGATTTTTTTTAAGGTTTTGGATTCATTTATGTGAATATCACTTTACATGTTCTGGGATATAGTTCTGTGAAATAGAACATTGGGTAAGAAATTAAATAATCAAATTTTGCTCCCAACTAGCCGTTGTCTCTCTGGATGGCCTTGAGTAAAACACTTACCTTTTCTTAGTTTTTGCATTCTTACCTATAATATGGGAAAATGTATACCCCACAGCCCTTAAAATTTTGCAGAGTGCATCAATTATACTGTACATCTGAAACAGTTTTTAAAGCAATGAAGTATTCTTTAAGTTTTAGGTATTACTGTTTTTCATATCTTTGCTTGTAACTATTGACAACTTCTATTATGATCACATAATAAACCTATGAATCAAACTATTATTTCTCTGAAAACCCTCTATTTCATAACAAAGATAGGAAGACTGAGGATGAGTTATATAGGACAAAACAGATCACTGGGGTGGTTGAATATTGTTTTACTCCCCTTCTACCAGCAAGATATATCATTCCGTCTCACCAGATAGTTTAGGTTGCCTGTAAGCTATCAGACCTCGCTTCATTTTTCACAAATACAAGAAAATAAAAGTTATAGCACATGTTTAATAATGACCCATGGACTATATATCTTTTCCAAAGAAACAAACAGTGTCTTAAAAAGGCAAGAGAGCCCACAAAGGGCATATGTCTTTATTTTTATTTGGCCTCCAGATGTCCCGCATTTGGTGTTCTCTTTTTTGTCAGTCTTTACCAAGAGCAAGGTACTTTTCAGCAAACTATCAAAGTCGTTAAGATTATAAATATGAGTCAACCATCTGTTTTTATATCCTCTTTTTCTTCATTGACTTTTGACAGGTGCTTAGAGAAAGAAATATTTCAGAGCCCTGACGTTTTTGTAAAAAATAAAGAGGCCTATTGACCAAGTACTACGGCATTCTGGTAAAAGTTTAATCTCAGCTTCTAGAATTCGGAGAATCCAAAAAACAGCACCTGGTCTGTTCGGTGATCACTTTACCAGCCACCGTGTTTCAACATAGAAGGAGAATCCTCAATTAAAAACAAAATCAAATAAAAAAACAAAACAGAATACCCTGAAAAGACAGATGATCGCAAATAACAGCAAAAGTACACATTACTCAACCACGAACATTCTTCTAAAATTATAAACTTTTTGATCTGATTCAGATTTGTACCTTAGATATCTATACTGGTTATAAAGTGGAAACTATGAAGAATTCATATATTCGAAGTAGAGGAATGGTCATTGGGCGGCATGGCATAAAATCTAAGCCAGAAAATGATACATACCACATTGATCCTTTTCAGTCACTATCTCAATTAGTGATTTAATCCCAGTAATTTTGTGTCCATTTTTCTGATGACAGACAGATATTTAGGGAGCTTAACAAACAGAAATTTGTTTGACTCTCAGACAAATTTGTTTGACTCTGAAATTTGACCCTCAAAAGTCTGAATCCAAAGACTATTCGGACTCCCATAGAATACATCATGATGAAACAAAGTAGTTGGCCATTTTTCCCAATTAAAAAATAGCTTACAATTATTAATATTATAAACACATTTGTTACATATTAAATGCAGAAATATAAGCCCATAACAAAAAAGCAGAATACTATAATGTGCACGTGTTAGTCCTCAAATATTATAGTACAGAATATTATAGTATATAATATACTATGCATATAGTATAGTATAATCAAGCCTTTGCTGATGCAGCTTCCATCTAGTTGTGGACTTAAAGAAAGCCTGTCTAGAATTATTGGATAACTTCTGGAAAGCCTACATCTTCAATGAGAAAAGTCATAACATCTGAAAGATGAAGCTTTTGTGGTGGATCACCCACTAGACCAGTGTAACCAGGCCCAATGCCTTTGTTCAAACTGGTGAGAATGAAGCAATCTCTTTTTCAACAGATTTTCACATGAGAGAATGGAAGCCTGTTTTAAATGACCACATGACTCTGATAATGGTTTAGCAGATTTGAAAAATAAGAAAGAAACCAGGTAATCTTTAGAGCACCTGGTTCCAGCCATGCCTAAAGACAGGAAATCTATTCCTAGGTTTTTGCATTAGATAAGTCAAATAAATTAACTTTTACATTTAAGATAGTCTGAATTGTGAGAGGATCCTTAAGTCCTTCAAAACATTAAGTTTAAGAATCTCTCATCAATAAGAACTGTTTAACAATGTAATGGATAAATGTAACAAATTGCTATTGGAAGCGAATGCCATAAAATAAATAAATTTGCTCTTGGGAGCAAATCTCAGATGATTTGAGGACAAACAATGTAAGACAGCAGGAAGAGCTTAGATACAATATATTGTCATGAAAATAGAAGCAAAAGAAAATACAAAAATATTTTTGAAAGAAAAGCAATGGGTGGGAGGATGAAATAGATCAAAAATGATTATTTTCCCCCCACATTTAGTATTAAACACTTCATCTTTGTAGCTGAAAAGAATAGAACTAAAAGGCAAAAATACAAGGAGTAAACACGATAGCTGCCGGATTAGTGAAACTTCCCATCAAAACGATGACAATGTGTGCCATTCTAATATTATGTAAAAAGTATTAAAATATAATCAACCTGTAGGCTAGCTCCAGATGGAGGGAACAGAACTGAATACACTGTACGATACTTTCTCCCTTGCTCCCAAGCCCCTTGCTCAGTAGTTGTGGGTTCTTAGAATAATACCATTGAGGACACACTGTTGACCAGCAAACGTTAGAGTGAAGCTATCCCATGCCATCATGGTCAAGATGCATTGCAGACTAAATCTAAATCTGGCTGCCAACCCCTACTATACAAGCTTTTCACAAAGGTTAGGAAGCTACAAATTTAGAACTTCCTAAATGTACTCACCTCAAATCATGTTTATCTTACATTGGCACATCCATTCACCGATTTGGAACTTCACATTTGTCTTCCAGGTTTTATCCTGTCATTTGCTAGACCATTGATGCCCCATGGTAAACCTCAGAGACCCCAAATTCTTGATAGTTGTACACCAGGAAGGGAAACAGTTATTCTTCACTCTTGCCACTCAGTTAGAACCATTATTTACCAAAGGCTAAAACTGAAACTAAGGATCTGAAGTTATGCTCACTAAATGGAAAAAAATCAGTCAATTAGTTGTGGAAAAAAGAAAAATAATTATAAGCAAAAGGAAGGTCTTACCCAAATGGACACTTGAAAGCTATCCTGCCTCAAGATAAAAAATGTTTGCACTCTTGAAAATAACTTCTAATGTTATTTATCATTACCATATAATGATCACAATAGCTTCATATGAGCTCTGATTACTAGGCACTGCTTTGAGCATTTTACAGGTAGTAACCTGTTAAATCCTCACAACAACCCTATGGGGAATTACTATGATTATTTCCAGTTTATAAAAGAGGAAACTGAGTTATAAACAGGTTATATGACTTGTTAATGGTCACACAGCTACACTCCCGGTTCTATAGCTGAACAGCTCTACCATTACTTGCAAGTACCAACAAACACTCTTGCAGTAGTTCTCTGGGCTCTGTGGATTGAATCCATGTGTTTTATGCAACTAATTCTATGTTGTATGTACCCAGTGACCTTGATGGTACTAACTTGAATATACCCTTTGGTCTTAGAATTGTTTAAAAAAACTAAAAGTTGGAGGCTAGTGTACCATATATTGAATCCCATCAAGTTAATTTAAATTAATATCTGAAACATCATTTATATGCAAAGGTTTTTGTTTATGTTTGGTTTTTTCCCTCATTAGCACCAGCCCCATTGAGATTCTGAATACATCTCATTGTTTTTGCAAATTACAGCCCTTGTCTATTTATGAAATCATTCTCTGTGTTGAAAGAAGATACATTCTCCAAAAAAGTTCATACTCAGAGTAGACTGAATATGTAGATTATGGGCAACTAACAATCATATGTCTGATAACTTATCCAGAATGCAGACCTTTATGATGTTTTGAGCTTCCTTTACTTCTATTGGTTAAATTCCATTGTTTATAGAGACATATAAATATGTGTATTTAATGCAAGCAAAGAAACATTGAGTTCCAAGCAAAAGATGCAGATTTTTTAATGATATTTATCAGTAAGCTGATGAGTCATCACTTAAATTTCAGTGTTTTGTGATTGAAACTGAACTGTTCTTTCTCTAAAAGCAGGTAGACAAAACTCATGCCTGCAGAAGGTTATTTGTTATAATGCAGGCACTGAATTATCAACTAATCGCATGTATAACTAGTGAGTATGACAATTTTTATTTAGGAATCAACTGGTGCTTGAAAAATGCTTTCTTGTAATCATTCAATCAGTGTTTATTGAGTGCTTACTATGTGTCTGGTACTCAATCTAGGAGCAGGTGATACAACTGTGAACATAGCAGACATAGCCAAGAGACAAACAAGAAAAAAACAGGAGACTAATCTCCCAAAGTAGAGATTGTGTTAAATGTTAAGATGTACTGGGTTGAATAGTGTCCCCCCAAAATTCATGTTTGCTGAGAACCCCTGAATGGGTTCTCATTCTAATCAAGCTGCACCTAATTCAATCATACTGAATCAGGGTGGGCCCCAAATCCAATACTACTGTTGATTTTGTAAAAAGAGGGAAATTTGGATTGAGACATGGACACATAGAGATGAGGTCATACGAAGACAGAACAGAGATTGGAATGATGTGCCCACCTGCCAAGGAATGTCAAAGTATGCCAACAACCTCCAGAAGCTAGGAAGAGTCAAGGAAGGGTCCTCCCCTGACTGTTCGAAGACAGCCTGGCCCTGGCATCACTTGATTTGTGATTTCTACGTTCCAGAACTATGAGAGTACAAATTTCTGTTGTTTTAAGCCACCAGTTACTGGTACTTTTTTAAGACAGCTGTGGGAAACTAATACAAAAGGCCTGAAGGAAATAAACAGATGAGTATAACAGAAAACAGTGTGGCAGGAGCTATAGGACAGGGTGGTCAGGAAAAATGCATCTGCCAGAGGGTGACTTTTAAGGGGAGACTTGAAGTATGAATCAGCTTGTAAAAAAGGCAGAGGGGAAAAACATGCCAGCCACAAGGAATAGCAAGAACAAAGGTCTAGAATCAGAAAAGAGCTGGAGGAACTAAAAGGAAGGCGGTGGGGGCTGGAGGAGAGACAGAGAGACCAAGAGATTGAGATGCACTGTTACTGAGTCTAAGCTCATAATGTTCACCACACAACAGGCCAAACCAAGAGAGGGTGAGCTCCTGCCCCCAAAGAACCATCTTGCCTGAGTCAGAATTCAGGCTTCTTTTATACTAAAAGGGGAGGGAGTAAAGTCAAACATTTCCTGGTTCTGGTCAGCCTCCAGAGGGGATGTGTTAATTTCTTCCTCCCTGCAGTCATTCACAGGTGGGTCTGGTCAGGATGTTCCCTGAGAGCTAAACAAAGGTATTTCAGCTTAATGCTCATTTCCTGGAAGGCAGGGTTCCCAGATATGGGCCATTATGGATAATTTAAGCTTATAGGCAACATCCCTTTAGTGATTAACTTGTAATAGAATACAAAAGGTTCTTTCCTATTATAACGTGAAAAAAAGAGATAGAAGAGGTGAACATGACACAGCTATAACCATTTCCTAGTCTCAAGGAGCACCCACTTTAGTGAGGAGCCAAACCCACATTACTGATAGCTCTGATTAATGATAGGAAGTAATAAAAGCTCTAAGGAATGTACAGCGTTCCAAGAGAGAAAGCAGTTTTTTCCTTCTCTGCGATTAGTGAAGGACTTGCTGACAAAATGCCATTTGTACTAGGTTTTAAACATACAAATACAATTTACGTATTATCTTAAGTCAGATTCCCTAAAAAAGAAAGGATGAGATGAGGATTCTCATTCTAGAAATTCATTAAAGTAGTGCTTTCCTTTCCGGAGAAAGGAAGAAGCTAAGTAAGGATGTAGTTTCAGGTGATGTCTAGCCACAGTCTGATTCCACAAGGGAGTGCAAATTGCATAGGAAATCTCTTTTGCCTGGAAGCAAATAGCTGAGCTTTTGTATCTCCTGTGCACGTAGTCATTGGCTCTGGGTCAGCTGGGGGGCTTCATTCCCAAGCCCCTCCAAGGGAAGCAGCTTCTATGTCTAATGGCAATACCGTGAACAAGGACGTGAATGAGAGCCTTGGGGCGCCATTCTTCTAAAAGGGATCCTGGAAATATGAGCAGAGCAAAAAGGCATCAGCTAGAGATAGGCAGATATGAGCTGGTCAAAAGGAGTTAGAGTTACTTGAGCGGGAAGAATAATAAGGGCCAAGACCCTCCTATTCAAGTCGACTCCAGCTCACTGACGTCACACAATAAATAAGGAAGGAACTGGACAGACCCAGAATGGGAGTCTCTGTAGGCAGTCTCTCCTAACTTTCCTCATCTCTGCATCACCGTAGCTATTACATTCAGCTTCTATTAAAGTTATTACAGGAGAAAGAGTTTCGCTCCTTCCTGCTAGGTCTCAGAATGAGGAAATCAGTGACAAGATTTTTAAGTTCTCATGTTGACAGCAGATGCTGAATCAAATAACAGTGATTATTTCCAGACAAAACACCTACAAGAAGAAGAGAAGGCAGGACGCACTGTCTCTTTGTTACTTCTCTATCCCAAGAGACAGACGAATGATAAGTCATCCCCTCCTTAGGGATTGCAATACTTGTCCCAATTTCCCTTCAGTGACTCCTTGAAGCATCTGTTTTGTGCACTTAACTCATGGTCATTGAAATTTATTTACCATCCAGCAGACATCATCAATCCCAGGGAAGTGAGTTTCAGGAAAGTAAAGATAATTTCATTGAAGTGTATTGCCACAGTAAGAATCTGAATAACATTAGTCCTGATATGAAACCAAGCTTGTAATATAATGAAATAAAAATAATGCCATTTTGTTTGAAGTTTTTAGCTTCCTGATTTTTCAATGTAGTCAAGGAAATATTGAAATAATTTTTCAGTAGAATGTATGATATATGTGTGCGTACGTATATATACATACACACACACGATATATTCTGTAGGACGATAGGGCTAGTTCACTTCTTAGAGATAATGGTGGAAATATGTTGACTATTAGCATGAATACTAGTTGTTCATTAAATCCAAGGGGACTTCTGGATCAAGAGCAAATTGAAAGAAAATCAGAATTAGGAGATTTGTTTCTCTTTTTTTTTGGCCGCACTGCACAGCTTGGCTTGTGGGATCTCAGTTCCCCAACCAGGGACTGAACCCACACCCTCAGCAGTGAAAGCCAGGAGTCCTAACCCCTGGACCGCCAGGGAATTCCTAAGATTTATTTCTGAAAGTTACATTAACTGTTAATTGTCTTCAATGCCTGCAAGGCATTATCTGTAGCTATTTTAGCTCATGTGATTGTTTTCCCCCATTTAATGGGAGGAAACTTTCAGTAGAAAGTTACTGTTATTTTTACATTAATATCAACACAGATCACTGTACTATCACTGTTGGCAGTTTTCACCTTCTAATAAATATTTTATAGTTATTTTTTATACAAGCAGTTATAAATAACTTCTTACAGTTAAAAACTTAACAAATTATTTTACTTCATTTTGGAATGTTCTCCGGGATAAAAAATATGATTGATTATAAAGTTAGAGCTAACAAATCTTTTGCAAATGCATCCAGTTTTATTCTCTCTGTGTGTTTTTATGCTCCTAAACATTTGTAGATTACATGGAGATTTTAAAGAGTTTGCTTCAGTTGCAAAAATTATTGAAGAGTACTATTTTATATATTTCAGATGTATCATTATGAAAGTTATTTGGTGGGAGTATACCAAAATTTATATAATGAGTACATTTACAGACATAAAATACTTGCTCTGAAAAATAGGCTATTAATTCTATAACAGGCTACTAAAATTTAGCAATTTGGTAAACTACATTTACTCATTATTCAAATATGTAATTTATTTTCTTATGCTGTTCATAAAATGTAGTAGCACGAGTCAGATAAATAGTATTTCTCATTTTTAGAGAAACATTGGGATTCTTTTATAGCTTTGCCCATATTCTTTTTTAAATTCTTTAAAAAAAAATTTTTTTATTAAAGTATTGTTGATTTACAATGTTTCAGGTGTACAGCAAAGTGATTCAGTTATATATAATATTCTTTTACAGGTTCTTTTCCATTGTAGGTTATTACAAGATATTGAACATAGTTCCCTGTGCTATACAAAAGGACCTTGTTGCTTATCTATTTTACATATAGTAGTGTATATCTGTTAATCCCAAATTCCAAATTTATCCCTTCCTCCATCTTTCCCCTTTGGTAACCATAAGTTTATTTTCTATATCTTTGAGTCTATTTCTGTTGGTAAATAAGTTCATTTGTATCATTTTTTGGATTCCACATATAAGTGGTATTATATAATATCTGTCTTTCTCTATCTGACTTACTTCATTTAGTATGAAAATTTCTAGGTCCACCAGTGTTGCTGCAAATGGCATTATTTCTTTCTATTTTCTGGCTGAGTAATATTCCATATACATACATACATATATACACATTGCATATATATATCACATCTTCTTTATCCATTCATCTGTCATTGGACATTTAGGTTGCTTCCATGTCTTGGCTATTGTAAGTAGAGCTGCTGTGAACACTGGGGTGCATGTATCTTTCTAGTTAGAGTTTTCTCTGGACTTATGCCCAGGAGTGAGATCTGTAGATCATATGGTAACTCTATTTTTAGTTTTTGTTTTTGTTTTTTTTGCAGTACGCAGGCCTCTTACTGTTGTGGCCTCTCCCAGAGCGGAGCACAGGCTCCGGACGCGCAGGCTCAGCGGCCATGGCTCACGGGCCCAGCCGCTCTGCAGCATGTGGGATCTTCCCAGACCGGGGCACGAACCCGTGTCCCCTGCATCGGCAGGCAGATTCTCAACCACTGCGCCACCAGGGAAGCCCTATTTTTAGTTTTTTAAGGAACCTCCATACCGTTCTCCATAGTGGCTTCACCAACCCATGTGTGATACCTTATTGTGGTTTTGATTTGCATTTCTCTAATAATTAGTGATACTGAGCATCTTTTCATGTGTCTGTTGCCCATCTATATGTCTTCTATGGAGAAATGTCTATTTAAGTCTTCTTCCCACATTTTGATTGGAATGTTTGTTTTTCTGATATTAAACTGTATGAGCTGTTTGTATACTTTGGAAATTAATCCCTTCTTGGTCACATCATATGCAATATTTTCTCCCATCCCATAGGTTGTCTTTGCTTTGCCCATATTCTTAAAGATCTTGTCAGCTCTAGCTATTCTATTCTGGCTGAACTAAAAATTACATTAGTTTAAATCCCTAAAATTCATAAGTGGTCTAGTCATGTAAACACTTAGATTGCAAGGGCCTATCTCTTAGGCAATGTAAGAAAGTCTTTAATGAATATAACTACGCAAAAATTTTTCAGTTTAATTCTTATATTAAACAAATATTGATGAGTTTATTCAGCATCTGTTGAGAGCCAGAGTAACAGTTAAGATACTGGGACTAGAACCCTAAATTTCAGTTCAATTCAGTGCTCCATCACTTATTCATTCTGTCACCTTCCTCAAGGTATTTAAGTTCTCAACTTCAGCATCCTCATTCATTTTTTTTTTTAATTTTATTTATTTTTGGCTGCGTTGGGTCTTCGTTGCTGCCTCCAGGTTTTCTCTAGTTGCAGTGAGTGGAAGCTACTCTTCGTTGCGGTGCGTGGGCTTTGCATCGCGGTGGCTTCTCTTGTTGCAGAGCATGGGCTCTAGGCACGCAGACTTCAGTAATTGCAGCACGCAGGCTCAGTAGTTGTGGCACATGGACCCTAGAGCACGTGGGCTTCGGTAGTTGCAGTGCACAAGCTCAGTACTTGTGGCTTGCGGGGCTCTAGAACGTAGGCTCAGTTGTTGTGGCACATGGGCTTAGTTGCTCCATAGCATGTGGGATCTTCCTGGACCAGGGATTGAACCCATGTCCCCTGCACTGGCAGGCGGATTCTTAACCACTGCGCCACCAGGGAAGTCCCTCCTCATTCTTTTTTTTTTTTTTTTTTTTTTTTTTTTTGCGGTACGCGGGCCTCTCACTGTTGTGGCCTCTCCCGTTGCGGGGCACAGGCTCCGGACGCACAGGCTCAGCGGCCATGGCTCACGGGCCCAGCCACTCCGCGATATGTGGGATCTTCCCGGACCGGGGCACGAACCCGTGTCCCCTGCATCGGCAGGCGGACTCTCAACCACTGCGCCACCAGGGAAGCCCCTCATTCTTTAAGTTGAAGAAAATGATAGTGCCAAGTGTACATGGTTGTCATGGAGATTAAATAATATATTGTATATAAGGTATTTGGCCCAATGTCTGGCATATAATAAGTGCTCACTTAATGTTGGCCATAATTACAGAGTTTAGCCAGTGTCTAAGTACAGAACAATAAAAATATTTGTCTCAGTTAACAATCAGGAAAATGTATATAAGTTAATATCTTGAAAATATAAATTATCATTTTCTAGTTAATATAGTATAACAAAATAGAAATAGCTTACTCCATCCAGAACAATAACTTGTTTATTTTTCAACTATCTTAATCTGTACATCTCATATAGTCTTTTCTTGAGAAAATTACTTGAACATCTTCATAAATATCTTGACATACCTTAGATAAAACCTATTTTCTCATATTCATCCATTATATTAGGACTTGAAATTATCTATAATCATGGATTTTTTACATTAAACTTTTTAGTAAAGTATAACAAACAGACAGAAAATGGACACAGTGATGAGTTTTAAACTCATTAATTTTGCTGCAGAATAAAAACCCCCATGTAACTACCATTCACATCAAGAAACAGAATTTTACCAGCACCTCAGTAGCTCTTACCACACCACCTCCTGGTCAGTAGCCCCTTAAATTTAATCACTATTCTAACTTCTATTAGTTTTCCATAAATAAAAAAAAAAAAGTAACTAAAAAAAAAAAAAAGAAACAGAATTTTACCAGCACCTCAGTAGCTCTTACCACACCACCTCCTGGTCAGTAGCCCCTTAAATTTAATCACTATTCTAACTTCTATTAGTTTTCCATATTTTTCAAATTTACATAACTGGAAGTACACAGTATGTACTCTTTTGTTTTTGGCTTCTCTTGCTTATTGTTATGCTCATGAGTTGTCCACTTTTGTTTTCTTCATTTTCATCATGGGTAATATTTCATTGCATGAATCAATCATGATTTATTTATTCACTTTGTACTTGACGAAAATTTGGGCTGTTTTCTGAACTTAGCTAGTATGATAATGCTGCAATGAACATTCTTATACATATTTACTAGGGGACATAGGTATGTACTTCTTTGGGGTTTATACCTAGGAGTGGAATTCATGAGTCAGAGGGTCTTGGGAAATTCCTGAGTCAAACTGCATCTATTTAGCTTAAGCACATACTGTCAAAAGGAAAATATTTTGACAGAAATGGGACTTAGTGCTATTACCCATTTTATTGATTGGAAAACAATGACTCATGGTTAAGGGACTTGTCAGTGGATCTAAGAAGTACCAGTCATAAATGTGGGAGTAAAAGCAGATGAAATACCCACTGTGTGCAAGACATGTTGCTCGGTGTTATGTATAAAACGGTAAGAGAAAGGAGCCATGACCTCTGCTTTCATGGCACACAAAATATAGTACAGGAGACAAATGTATCAATAAAATGAAAAGTCACACTGACAAGTTTATAATTATAGACAAGTTGAGTAATTTGAATAAAAGAAACATGATCCTAGGACATCATATAACACATAATATTATTTGTTCTAAACTAGGAGTTCACAGAAGTCTTCCCTCAGGAAGTAATTTGAAGGTAATTTTCAAGGAACGGATAATAGTCAAGCAGGAAAAGAGGAGGCAGAAGGGCCTTCCGAACATAAGGAACAGTATGTGCACAGAACCCATGTGGGGGACGAGAACGACTCTTAGGACAAGACCCGGGGGAGGGGGTAAGCAGGGAGTCTGCAGAGACAGACAGTGATAGTAACACACTTGGCCTTTAGCCACTGTTAAGGATTTGGATGGTTTCCTGAGAATAAGAAGTCATGGAAAGATTTTAAATGTGGGAATGGGGAGAGGTATGGAAAAGATCATGCTGGCTGCTATGTCATGAATAGACCAGACAAGGGCCAGCATGAATGCAGGGTACATAAGCATAGAAGAGATGATACTCTTTCAGACAAGGGTGAGGCAGTGGAGACGATGAGAAGCTGACTGATTACAGTGGTATATGTAAAACCAACAGCACTTGGTAAGGGAATGGATGGGGGCTGTGCAAATAAAAAACACATCCAGAATGAGTCCTGGGTTTCTGGTTTGCTCAGCTGAATAGATAGGTAACTGGTTAATCCTGGGAATAAAATCATCCTAGCTGTTGATGTTGCTAAATCTAATGTAGCTTTTTTTAAAAAAAAATTACATTTAAATCCTGGAATTAAATCCAAGAACAAATTGACTGAACTGTTTTTTGTCACCTTTGGAAATGCTCATTCTCCTCCCGACACGGCCCCAGATGCTGCCAGCAGCTTTCCGTCCCTGGCATCAAATCTTCAGTATTTTTAAAGCTATTGATTGTGGATTTCAGCAAGAAACATAATTTTGGAGGTGTTTAAAGATAATATCTGTTGTATGTGCATATGAAGTAGATCAATGGTAGTCACCCACTTGCTATCTACTGTTCAATTTGAATGCTACTGAGATATTGTTATGAACTTCTTCTCATTTCATCTGCTACCATTAAACACACTCTATGAATTTGTTCTGAGTTTAGTTTATTATTATAAACATAATGAAAACATTTCATCTACATAGAGCTGTCACAGAGATGTCTATGAGTGTTTTGTTTCAGTATAACTGTAGGTAAGAAGTACTTAACTGGATATATCTTCATAAACAAAAATGTCTCTAAATTATACATCTGCAATTTGGGATTTGTTTAGTACACACCTTGTCATATTTAAGCTGTGAGTGATTCATATATTGTTCTAGTCAGAAATTATGTCTTGGATGACTAAAGAGTGTTTTAAAAAAACTAGAAAGTATTGAGAAAATAGTTAAGCATATATTTTTATTTTCCTCTCCCTAACTCCATTTTTGATTTTAAATTAATTCTGCATATCACTGCCACATTAATTTTTCTAAAAATACATTTTGCATCACATCACTGAATTACTTAGGGATAAAAGATGCTTCCCTATTACATACTACATGAGACAGTTTCACATTTTAGGTCTTCCATAAACTTTTCTTACCCTAAAAACACCAGTTCATTTCTCTCTCCTTCTCAGAATGCTGGGTCTACCATATTCAACCAAACTTCTTTGTCTCCGTTAACCTTTGAAGCTTGAACTTTTGTGCATTGCTCCCTCCCACCCTTACCAGGTCCTGAAAAAGCCAAAGGCCAGAACCTCTCCAAATACTACCCATACCTCAAAGATAGATTAAATCTAACTTCCATTAAACCTTTCATCATTATTCCAGCTCACAGTGATCATTCATTTTTTAGTTACCTCGATTACACACATAATTAGTGCTAGTTGGCTTAAGCAATTAATGAATCGGTTTGTAGGATGATATTTATTATTAATAGATACTATATTCTCTAAAGGAAAGGACCTTTGTTTATATATTTATGTGACTGTATCACAGTGCTGCCCATATAGGGTCTCAATAAAGAGATGCTAAATTGATTACTTGATTGATTGATTAGAACACTCTGAGCTGTTTATTAAACATAATCCAGTAATTTTTGTACATTATTATTTTCAAAGTTATAAGTACCCAAGGGATAGAAAACATTCCATTTATGTCCAACCTTTCCTTGTAATTTTGCGGCAATTGGAGAGAAAGCCAAAAATGAAACCTAAAATGGAAGTAACTGAACCATTTGGAAATTCAAAGTTATTGAAAGAAAAAGCTGCAGAGATTAGTCACACTCTTACTGCAATTCTGAAGCAGCATATGGCTGAATATTTCCTCATGAAGTTTGTTCACTGAACTCTGTAAGTGAATATAAGCACCACAAATGCACATCAAGATATCATCCCAAAATTGCCACTAACAAGTGTAGGAACATGTACAACTCTAACTTTTCAAAATTGAGTATCAATTTAGGAATGTGTGTACATAAATATATGTGATGTGCATCTTAGAAAGTGTTATATATGATGAATTTACACACATGAGATAGCCATCTATATAATATATTCATTTATTGTTCAATAATTATGTATTGAGCACCTGCCATGTGACAGGAAATATACTAGTTGCTGACGATACAAAAGTGACCAAGAATAAAAGACATGAACTCTGGTATGATGGAGTTTACAGTACAGATGTACAGAAAGATAAATACTAAGGAATCACATACAAAAAGGATAAATCTGGATTATTTCATTTATAGGAAATAAACAAGTATCATTGTAGAAAATGACAAGCAGAACCTGCTGAAGGGCCTCTCTGAGGAAGTGAAATTTAACTTGGTCCCTGAAGGATGAGAAGGAGCTAGCTGTGCAAAGACACCAATTTATTATTTTCTTTACTAAATATGTTAGTAGTAGTTAGAGTGAGACATGAAGCAAAAATTTTATTTTATGAGATCTTAACTTGTTCTTATGGTCCCAGATCAAAGTCTGCTCAACAAGGAGATTCTATGATATAGGCAACTTATTGTATGTTGGTTTCAAAGTAATTATAGTTATAATTTTGAGAAGAAATATAATAGAAGATTTTAAGAAGAAGAGTATAAATCATTATCCTCATAATTTTCTTTTCTACTCAAATGGAAATACTTTTCAATTCCTTCTGACATGCACCTTATTTTTCTAAAAATGACCTAATGATTAAAGAATTACACTAATGTGTAAGATTTATCGAAAACAACCAGTCTTGGAATGAAGGTGTTTGTATTCTGGTTCAATCTTTATCATTCAATGGCTGTTGCCTCTCAAAAAACTCAGTTCTGGTGGCGCAGTGGTTGAGAGTCCGCCTGCTGATGCAGGGGACGCGGGTTCATGCCCCGGTCCGGGAAGATCCCACATGCCGCGGAGCTGCTAGGCCCGTGAGCCATGGCCGCTGAGCCTGCGCGTCCGGAGCCTGTGCTCCGCAACGGGAGAGGCCACAGCGGGGAGAGGCCCGCGTACCGAAAAAAAAAAAACCATTCAATTCTTCTTGAAAGAACTGAATCACTTCCCTGATACAATGAAGGCCTTTATCCTCTGAAGTTTCCTACCCACGTTCCTGAAGATCATAGAATTTCATAGAATGCCTCAGTGACTACCCAGCTGGAGAAGGAGAGAGGGAATAGAAAGGATATTGGAGCAGGAAGAGCTTTATGTCTCTTTTTTCTACTTCAATACATATAAATAATGCTTAAGTTCTGATGTTATGTATTTTACATTTTGGGATGTTAAATGAGCTTTAACAGAAGAATGGGTTCTGTCTCTAAAATGATGTTGTAAACCATTGGATTAGTTGATTTGAAGACTCCATCTTCAAACAGCAGTTTAAGAATCCATGTTCTAGGACTTCCCTGGTGGCGCACTGGTTAAGAATCCGCCTGCCAATGCAGGGGACACAGGTTCGAGCCCTGGTCCGGGAGATGCCACATGCCGTGGAGCAACTAAGCCTGTGCGCCACTACTGAGACTGCTCTCTAGAGCCCGCAAGGCACAACTACTGAGCCTGAGTGCCACAACTACTGAAGCCCACACGCCTAGAGCCTGTGCTCCACAACAAGAGAAGCCACTGCAATGAGAAGCCCATACACCACAGTGAAGAGTAGCCCCTGCTCGCCGCAACTAGAGAAAGCCCGCGTGCAGCAACTAAGACCCAACGCAGCCAAAATTAAATAAATTTAAAAAGGAAAAAAAGAATCCATGTTCTTCAAAACTAAGATTAAAAGTATCATTTTCTTAAGATGAAATTAAAATAAACTGGTAATGATAATCTCCAGATGTTCTAGCATGACTAGTTTAAATCACTGGTTAAATTATTTTATTTAAATCATTAGTTTAAATCATTTAAATAAATTTATCTGAAAAAAATGTGACCATAAAGGTAGAGAGAGTTCAAGGCACAAACGATTGCATACATGAACCAAGTTATGCTTCCCCCCAAGGCATTTGTGCACCAGGTACCAGCTACTTCCATGAATCTTTGCCATCCTAGGTATTCTTCAAGTCACCACTACCTTCAGCCACCTCCTCAGAACACACTATTGACCTTAAACAGAAATGAAACTTAAGAGCTTCACCTTGCCATTTCTATTCTTACATTTTAAAGGCTCACTCAGATGAACTGTATGGTTATTTTTTTGACAGTAAAGGCAGGTAGAAATTGAGATTAAAATTTTAAAACATTGTATTTGGCCATTCATACGATGAATGAAATCCAATGACCAAGTTTTGCACAGATTCCATGAGAATTCACTCTTCATCAGGTATTTTATAGCAGAAAAGAGCAGAAATGTGGCTCTTTCTGGCTGGTGAGCTTCTGTCAGAAACAATGGCAACAGTTTGAAAGGAAACCATTTTATAGCTATGAAGCATTTTCAGCAATATTAAAAATATATACATATTTCCAATAAAATCCTTGTAAAGCAAGATCTAATAGAATTTTTAAAATAAAGCCAGTTTCATTCATGCAAGGCATCTGCTGTGAAGAGTGTCTTATTGTTACATAACTTTGAAAGAGAATTAAGATACATAGGAAAGAAAATAGGAATTGTTTATCTTTAAAAACTGAATTACTAAAAATGTTTTATGCCAACTTATTCTCTGGGAAATATAGAAAAGGTGCATTTTTCTCTCTACCTCAGGTGATAAAGTGTTCGTCTAAAAAATCAGAAGTGTTTTCATATTTCACATGGGCCCTTAAGAAACGTCCTTTCTTCAAGTGAATTTTTTCCCTGTTGGCTTTAATTAAGTTTAGAATAGTGCACCTAGATACTAAAAAATGAATGCAAATCGAATTACTGTCTAGACCAACAAGTTCTAATATTTCCCCTTACAGCTATATTCTGCTTTCAATGTGTTCATGAAAAGTTTCTCTTAAATCAAATTTCTGATAATCAATCACACTTCAAAAGCAGTAGGAGAATTTGTTATTTAAAGGACTCTCCGTTACGAGTGAACTGCACAACTAGTAATCCTTGGAGGTAACACACAATCTGCTTTAACTGTTGTAGAAATTGTCTTTACATCTGTTAGATATGCTTTAAGTGTAGAGCACTTGGGCAGTGCAAATGGCTCAAACACCTCCCAGTGTTAGCTAGGAAGATGGTGTCAGTTAAAACTGTAAGAGGGTTATTCACTCCTACCCTTACCACAAGCACCATTGCTCACCAAAACTGTCCAAGGCACCTATCTGCTGCTAGTGCTCTCCAGCCAAAGCCCACCAGTGTTACAGCTGTAGGTGAACAAGTTAGCTTTATTATCCACAGCAGTGAGAGACAACACTTGCCATGGGAGCCATGGGATGACTCAGTAAGAGAGTGTTAGAAAACACTATATTCTTGTTATAGAATTTGGGATCGTGTTAAGTGATCTGGGGGAGAGTTTAAGGATGTGGGGCTCTGCTCTGGACTGGATATTCTCAGGAGGTGGGGTAATTCTATGAATGGATATATTAATAAATCTTATCTAGAAGAAGGGAAGACTAAATCCTTCAGCTCTAGAGCAACAGTCACACATACCATATGGGAGAATGAAGTGTTTGGTGTTTCATGGTTTAGACAATGTTCATGTTTAGTCCATGTTCAAGCGTGATTACACACTGGTCTTATTTTTGTCTTGATCCATCATGCTCATGGAGTTGCCGTGTCTGATGCTGATGTTCTCTAAATCAGTTTATGTTCAACAGGGGAACTCCAAGGCATGACTGTGAGCATCAGATCAGCCTGCAGCAACACCAGGTTCTAGCTGCATGTCAGGGGCTAGAATTCTTTCTCAGTGTAAATGCGTTCAGACTTCAGTTTGTTGTTGTTTGTTGTCTCATAATCATGCTTATTTTAAAGAAGCTTATGTTTGCTCCTCCAGAGTCATCTTAAGTAGATGACTTTTCAAAATGAATTCTTCTCTAATCATTCACTTCTTCCTCATTCTTAAAGTCAACCAATAAGAGAGGCATTTGCATTATCAAGTCCTTTTTTCAAATTATAAATAACTCTGGAAACTTTATAGTCAAACTGTCATTTGTATCTTTTATATATAAATATGTAAAGATGTACTTTTTTCCTAATCAGAGAGCCAAAGAAATCAGAAATTTAGATGTCTTGATAGAAATGGAAAACTTCTATACTCCTTTAAATAACGTTTTTAGTTTCTATTATCTACACTTGTAACATTGTAAAGCCATTCAAAGTTGGTGTTTCTCCACTGTGGAACCCTGCTAAAGGCTTTTCTTAAGATTTTCCATTTCTGGTTCCAGCCAGACTTAATCACCTAGTGGACTTCGTAATCAGGCACCTGTATTAACTGAATCCAGCAACATAGTGTATCTAAAAGCAAGGACTCTTATCTCTCACAATCAAGCATTGAAACACTAGAGGATCACACTAGAGAGCTCAAAAGAGAGTGAGCAGAATGAAATTTTGGTGCTTTAGTTAGAGAGAAAAAAATAGGAGACAGCAGAAGCAATGATAGTTGTCTCAAGCAGTTACAGTAGTGTCTTCATTTCTGTTGCTCCAAGGAGCAAAATCCATATGACAATATTTTAATTACACAATGTGTAGAATTCTTTGCATTGGGAATTGGACTGGTGAGCTTAAATGCCTGTCCAACCTAAGACTTTGGGTTATGGTCTGCAAACACACATAGTGCCTGGTTTATGGCACCATTACCCTAAGCCATTTATGCACTCAACTGTAACAAACATTTGCCGGGTGCCAGGCACTGTGTAAATGCCAGTGTTATAGTAGAGTCCACAACAGACAATGTATCTGTCCTTATGAAACCTGTTTTATAACAGACAGGTAACCAACTCTACAGAGGTCAACATATAAATTAACACAATTTAAGTTTGTGATAAGAAGGTGATTTAAGAAGAGGGGAAAATTAATCCCATTTTAATAATATTTAAACCTTAACTTTGGAAGGTTAGATAATCGGTTAATGAGGTAACAGGCAAATTTTCCTACTCCGGTTTTTTTTCTTGGCTTATGTTTTGACTTTTAACTTTGATTCCCAAATATAGATCATTACCATTGGGATGACTGAATAGAAGAATATAGAGAAATCAATGTAAACAAATCTTATGATTAAAAAAATTAGATATCAAATCTGTTGAAAAATTGTTTGATTTAGACCATCAGCAACATCTAATTCAGCACAAATATGGATCACAGACCATGATATCACCCGCTCAGAGTATTTTGTTTCTTATTCAAGAATTTTTTTTCTGTTTCTTGGCAGAGAACTTATACTGATAATAATTGTGTTTATTTCCGGTTTCTTAAAGATTTCATTCCATGGAACACCAAGCAAATGGCCTACCACATCTTTATATGATCTTAAATATGATACTTGCACCCAAAATATAAAAGCAACTAAGCAAATTCCATATCACAAAGTAGCACAGGTAGCTGAATAAAGCAGAAGTCAATGGATAAATCCTATTTTAATAAGGTTCACTTAAATAGAAGAGAAAAATAAAAACAGAGAGGAAAATTTATATTTGATTTCTCAGCAGCACATAGAAGCTACGGTGGAATTGATTAAATGGGAGATTTAGACCTATGAAAACAAGATTCAACAACAACAAAAAGCAGCAAGATTCAACCAGAAAATCTCTGTGTTGTTTTAAATAAAACCCATTAGGATGAGGTGGGATTGTCCCATGAGTCAACCTAAGCCAAAAGCTTATGTTTCAATACCAATCATAAAAAACATTGTGCCAATTTGAAGAATTCTGCTTCTTATAATGAAGCACATTACTGACATCTTCAAAAGGTCCATAGATTTCCCTCAAGTAAGCAACATATAAATGTTTTTTTGTTTGGTTTCTTTTGAAATTTCATGACCCGATTGGGCTTTTGGAGAATAAGCTGTATCAAAAGAAACTGTTGACTTGAATTCTCATTATTCAGGCATTTGAATAGTTATCACTTATTTATCTTCCACAACAAATCTAGATGAAAGGAATTGAATTTGAGGCTAATCCATGTATCTTAACTACATACGTTGAACATTTTCATCTCAATATATTATTTACCCAAATAGTCTCACCTGCAAGATGAGTATAAATGTGGATCAAACATAATTTTATCTACTAAAATGTGTCCTTCCAATTGAAATAGCTGCAGCCAAACCAGTTCACTTTTTAATTATGTGAGTTTCTTTCTCTTCATTTTAAGAACATATTATAATTTTCATATAAAGCTATTTTTTTAAAGTTTTCATTACTTTATTCCAATTTACCAATCTCTATAAATTTCTGTTGACTTTCTTTGCATTCATGTATATTAATTCACATCAGAGGATATTTTTTTCTCATTTATGTAACATTAAAAATATACAGTGATATTTGTTTGAAAAACGTTACATTAAGATATATTAATGTGAGCATGTCCCTGGTCCATCTCATGTGATCCTAAGAGCAGTGAGCTTACTTATTGTTAAATCCTTAGGAATCAAGTTTCAAAAATGTCCTTCTGTAAATGAAATGAGAGTTGATTTAGAGAGGTTCATGTCTGAGTTACTGACATTTTTTTTTAACATCTTTATTGGAGTATAAATGCTTTACAATGTTATGTTAGTTTCTGCTGTATAACAGAATGAATCAGCTATATGTATACATTTATCCCCATATCCCCTCCCTCTTGTGTCTCCCTCCCACCTTCCCTATCCCACCCCTCTAGGTGGTGACAAAGCACCAAGCTGATCTCCCTGTTCTATGCAGCTGCTTCCCACTAGCTATCTATTTTACATTATGTAGTGTATATATGTCAATGCTACTCTCTCACTTGGTCCAGCTTACCCTTCCCCCTCCCCGCGTCCTCAAGTCTATTCTCTATGTCTGCGTCGTTATGCATGTCCCGCCCCTAAGTTCTTCAGAACCATGTGTTTTTTTTAGATTCCATATATATATGTTAGCATACGGTATTTGTTTTTCTCTTTCTGACTTACTTCATTCTGTATGACAGACTCAAGGTCCATCCACTTCACTACAAATAACTCAATTTTGCTTCTTTTTATGGCTGAGTAATATTCCATTGTATATATGTGCCACATCTTCTTGACTGTATCAGTTTACATTCCCACTAACAGTGCAAGAGGGTTCCCTTTTCTCCACATGCTCTCCAGCACTTATTGTTTGTAGATTTTTTGATAACAGCCATTCTGACCGGTGTGAGGTGATACCTCATTGTAGTTTTGATTTGCATTTCTCTAATGATTAGTGATGTTGAGCATCCTTTCATGTGTTTGTTGGCAATCTGTATATCTTCTTTGGAGAAATGTCTATTTAGGTCTTCTGCCCATTTTTGGATTGGGTTGTTTGTTTTTTTGATATTGAGCTGCCTGAGCTGCTTGTATATTTTGGAGATTAATCCTTTGTCAGTTGCTTCATTTGCAAATATTTTCTCCCATTCTGAGGGTTGTCTTTTGGTCTT
>NC_041231.1:20230712-20231349 GCF_002837175.3 Physeter macrocephalus
TATAGTATCATGTCATCTGCAAACAATGACAGTTTTACTTCTTCTTTTCCATTTTGTATTCCTTTTATTTCTTTTTCTTCTCTGATTGCTGTGGCTAAAACTTCCAAAACTATGTTGAATAATAGTGGTGAGAGTGGACAACCTTGTCTTGTTTCTGATCTTAGAGGAAATGTTTTCTCTTTTTCACCATTGAGAATGATGTGGGCTGTTGTTTTGTCATATATGGCCTTTATTATGTTGAGGTAAGTTTCCTCTATGCCCACTTTCTGGAGGATTTTTATCATAAATGGGTGTTAAATTTTGTCAATAGCTTTGCTGCATCTATTGAGATGATCATATGGTTTTTCTCCTTCAGTTTGTTAATATGATTTATCACACTGATTAATTTGTGTATATTGAAGCATCCTTGCATTCCTGGGATAAACCCCACTTGATCATGGTGTATGATCCTTTTAATGTGCTGTTGGATTCTGTTTGCTAGTATTTTGTTGAGGATTTTTGCATCTATCTTCATCAATGATATTGGCCTGTAGTTTTCTTTGTTTGTGACATCTTTGTCTGGTTTTTGTATCAGGGTGATGGTGGCCTCGTAGAATGAGTTTGGGAGTGTTCCTCTCTCTGCTATATATATATATAT
>NC_041231.1:20232435-20232868 GCF_002837175.3 Physeter macrocephalus
TTTTTTTTTCATTTATTTCTGATCTGATATTTATGATTTCTTTCCTTTTGCTAACTTTGGGGGTTTTTTGTTCTTCTTTCTCTAATTGCTTTAACTGTTAGGTTAGGTTGTTTACTTGAGATTTTTCTTGTTTCTTGAGGTAGGATTGTATTGCTATAAACTTCCCTCTTAGTATTGCTTTGCTGCATCCCATAGGCTTTGGGTCATTGTGTTTTCATTGTCATTTGATTCTAGGTATTTTTTGACTTCTTCTTTGATTCCTTCACTGATCTCTTGGTTATTTAATAGCATATTGTTTAGCCTCCATGTGTTTGTATTTTTTACAGTTTTTTTCCTGTAATTGATAACTAGTCTCATAGTGTTGTGGTCGGAAAAGACACTTGATACAATTTCAATTTTCTTAAATTTACCAAGGCTTGATTTGTGACCCAAG
>NC_041231.1:20233197-20260147 GCF_002837175.3 Physeter macrocephalus
CCCTACGTTTATTGTATTACTGTCGATTTCCTCTTTTGTGGCTGTTAGCATTTGCCTTATGTACTGAGATGCTCCTATGTTGGGTGCATAAATATTTACAATTGTTATAACTTCTTGGATTGATCCTTTGATCTTTATGTAGTGTCCGTCTTTGTCTCTCGTAATAGTCTTTATTTTAAAGTCTCTTTTGTCTGATATGAGAATTGCTAGTCCAGCTTTCTTTTGATTTCCATTTGCATGGAATATCTTTTTCCATCCCCTCACTTTCAGTCTGTATGTGTCCCTAGGTCTGAAGTGGGTCTCTTGTAGACAGCATATATATGGGTCCTGTTTTTGTATCCATTCAGCCAGTCTGTTTCTTTAGGTTGGAACATTTAATCCATTTACATTTAAGGTAGTTATCGATATGTATGTTCCTATTATCATTTTCTTAATTGTTTTGAGTTTGTTTTTGTAGGTCTTTTCCTTCTCTTGTGTTTCTTTCCTAGAGAAGTTCCTTTAGCATTTGTTGTAAAGCTGGTTTGGTGGTGCTGAATTCTCTTAGCTTTTGCCTCTCTGTAAAGGTCTTAATTGCTCCGTGGATTCTGAATGAGATCTTTTCTGGGTAATCCTTTTTTTTGTTTTTTTTTGGTTTGTTTGTTTTGTTTTGTTTCATTTTTGTTTTGTTTTGTTTTGTTTTGGCAGTACGCGGGCCTCTCACTATTGTGGCCTCTCCCGTTGCAGAGCACAGTCTCCGGATGCGCAGGCTTATCGGCCATGGCTCACGGGCCTAGCCGCTCCGCGGCATGTGGGATCCTCCCAGACCAGGGCACGAACCCGTGTCCCCTGCATTGGCAGGCAGACTCTCAACCACTGCGCCACCAGGGAAGCCCTCTGGGTAATATTGATTGTAGTTTTTTCCCTTTCATCACTTTATATATGTCCCACCACTGCCTTCTGGCTTGCAGAGTTTCTGCTGAAAGATCATCTGTTTACCTTATGGGGATTCCCTTTGTTGTTATTTGTTACTTTTCCGTTGCTGCTTTTAATATTTTTTCTTTGTATTTAATTTTTGATAGTTTGATTAATATGTGTCTTGGCGTGTTTCTCCTTGGAATGAGCTTCCTGGCGTTGATTGACTATTTCCTTTCCCATATTGGGGAAGTTTGTGTCTTGGCGTGTTTCTCCTTGGAATGAGCTTCCTGGCGTTGATTGACTATTTCCTTTCCCATATTAGGGAAGTTTTCAACTATAATCTCTTCAAATATTTTCTCAGTCCCTTTTTATTCTCTTCCTCTTCTGGGACCTCTATAATTCGAATGTTCGTGCATTTATTGTTGTCCCAGAGGTCTCTGTGTCTGTCCTTAATTCTTTTCATTCTTTTTTCTTTATTCTGCTCTGTGGTAGTTTTTTCCACTATTTTATCGTCCAGGTCACTTATCCATTCTTCTGCCTTAGTTGTTCTGCTATTGATCCCTTGTAGAGCATTTTTAATTTCATTTATTGTGTTTTTTCATCATTGTTTGCTCTTAGGTCTTCTAGGTCCTTGTTAAACATTTGTTGTATTTTCTCCATTCTATTTCCAAGATTTTGGATCATCTTTACTATCATTTCTCTGAATTCTTTTTCAGGTAGACTGCCTATTTCCTCTTCATTTGTTTGGTCTGGTGGGTTTTTACTTTGCTCCTTCATCAGCTCCATATTTCTCTGTCTTCTCATTTTTCTTAACTTACTGTGTTTGGGGTCTTCTTTTCGCAGGCTGCAGGTTCGTAGTTCCCATTTTTTTTGGTGTCTTCCCCCAGTGGGTAAGGCTGGTTCAGTGGGTTGTGTAGGTTTCATGGCCAAGGGGACTGGTGCCTGTGTTTTAGGGGATAAGGCTGGATCTTGTCTTTCTGGTGAGCAGGACTCCATCCAGTGGTGTGTCTTGGGGTGTCTGTAAGCTTAGTATGATTTTGGACAGCCTCTCTGCTAATGGGTGGGGTTGTGTTCCTGTCTTTCTAGTTGTTTGGCATGAGGTGTCCAGCACTGGAGCTTGCTGGTCGTTGAGTGGAGCTGGGTCTCAGCGTTGAGATGGAGATCTCTGGGAGCGCTCTCGCCACTTGATATTACATGGGTCCGGGAGGTCTCTGGTGGTGCAGTGTCCTGAACTCGGCTCTCCCAACTCAGAAGCTCAGGCCTGACACCCTTTTGGAGCACCAATGCCCTTCAGCCACACAGCCAGGTACATTGGGAGTTTCTTGACTTTTGGGAAGTCTGATGTCTTCTGCCAGCGTTCAGTAGGTGTTCTGTAGGAGTTGTTCCACATGTAGATGTATTGTTGATGTATTTGTGGGGAGGAAGGTGATCTCCACATGTTACTCCTCCTCCATCTTGAAGTGTAATAAATCTGTTACTCACATTTTTAAACCTCACCTTCAGCCCTCTCTGCAATCACGCAGTCTGTGAGAATGGTTGTCTAGGGTCTTCATAAAACAAGACTATGACATGCTGGAGGCTGCCAAGCATTGATGGGCATATACCTAAAATTGGCCAGACAACATGAAGCAACGGAAAGCTTGATTAGAGAAAAAGAAATAAGGAACCATCTCACACATGAAAATGGCTATAATCTACACTGTATTTTCGTATTTTAAAATGTAGGATTTGATTCTTAAAAATGTTGGAAAATGTTACATTAAGATTTATTTAATTTCCTTGATATAGCCGTAACTGTTTCCTAGAAAATAATTACAACCATGTCTACCTTATTATATTTATTAAAAATAGGATGAACTTCTACTATTAAAACAGCTATCCTTCCAACTGAGGTATTCCTATATCAATTTAAATAACATATGGATAAAAATTATCTCACTTTTTTTCTTAATTTTTAATAAAAACAATGTTTACTTCAGTCCTAAAAAGTGCATGCTTCAACAAATATAGGGTATCTGAATATTTCTATGGTAGCTAAGAGAAAAAATAACCTACCTGTTTGTAATCATGAAATGAGAGCTCTCTTCAAGTTGAAAGATTCAAACTCATTATACTTTTTAGCTTCATGGTAAATAAGTTTAATTTGTTTTGTCACAAGGAAGGAAGGGAGGGAGGGAGGGAGGGAAAAGAAGAATGACAGAGGCTTCAACATAGTCAGCAGAGAAAGTAGAAAGGTTTTAAGACACACAAAATCTTTATAGGAATATATTTAATGCAGTATTTCTCAATATGTGTTACACTTATTACTTAGGCTAAACATGAATATTTTTATTTTAATATTTATTTATTATAATGCCTATTAGAAAAATATAACTAAGGAATCAAAGTAGTGATTTAATGTCTATTACTGCATGGGGGGAGCTAGAATTACTTAAGTAAAACGAGGAGTCATGTTAATAAGTTATTGAATAAATGATAGTTTAGTTGATATGGAAAAAAAACATGAAGGTAGCCCACAAATGACTAAGGTTTATAAAACTGCTCTTCAGAACTGGGGATGAGTAAACTGGAAAAGTGTCAGGGAGGAAATAATAGCTATCTTTATACATTTCCAATACTAATTCACACCAATAGGAAGAAACTACACAATACATATTTCTAGTCCACAGAAGGAAAGAGTTGTCATAAGTCCAATACTACTAGACGATAAAGAGTACTGATTCCAGTTCCTCATTACGAGTGGAACTTAGGAACAGGCCTGGCAAACATTTAACAGCAATGTGTAAAGGGAATTGAACAACTGGAAAGGTATTGTGCTCAGAAGATCTTTTTCCAACCCAGACACTTTGTGAGAAAAACATAAATACACTATTACCTCATTTTACACATTTACTACAGATAATGGTAGCAGAGGTAATTTTCATACACAGAACTTTATTATCCAATAAATTCAACCTTCATAAAAATAGAACGTGGGAAGGGCTTCCCTGGTGGTGCAGTGGTTGAGAATCTGCCTGCCAATGCAGGGGACACAGGTTCGAGCCCTGGTCTGGGAAGATCCCACATGCCATGGAGCAACTAAGCCCATGCACCACAGCTACTGAGCCTGCGCGTCTGGAGCCCATGCTCCGCAACAAGAGAGACCGCGACAGTGGGAGGCCCATGCACCGTGATGAAGAGTGGCCCCCGCTCGCCGCAACTACAGAAAGCCTGCGCACAGCAACGAAGACCCAACACAGCCAAAAATAAATAAATAAATTTATAGAAAAGAAAAAAATAGAACGTGGGAAAAGTTTTGAGTTTACTTGCACGTACTATTCATGTTCTTTGAGATAGGAAAACTTTAAGGATCAGCGCAACTCATGGTCATTACAGGCAAACATTCCATGATGGTTTTTCTGACTCAAAAGTACACATTTATCAAATTTGTCTTTCCATATTACAATAATCCATCATGATTTTTGGTAACAATCACATGCTTTCTTGCATTGGTATTAAACTGTTTCATGTAGGTTATCTTTATTCATCAAGGGTTTGGGTGCAGCAAATAACAAAAATCCAACTAACAGTTGCTAAAATCACAGCTGTAATCATTTCACTTAATAGGAAGTCCACAGATAGGAAGTTAAAAACTAGTTCAAGTTTTACTGTAATCATCAGTGACTTAGACTCTTTCTATTTGCCCATTCTTTTTGACACATTGGCTCTTTTGGTTTTGTATGCTTTATTGCCTTAGTTTGTTCATCTTAGGCTTATTGCCTCATAGTTGCAAGCTCCAGATGTCACAATTATTTTTAAAATTAGAAAGAGAGGGGAGGGTTTTCTCCTCCTGAGTCTATGTCTTCTTACCAGGAAATAAAAGCTTTACTTGAAGACCTGCCCCTCTCAAAAGATTACTCCTTATGTCTTATGGGCCAGAAAATGTTCACATGGCTATAAGTGACACTGGAAAAGTTGTACATGGCAAATAGGAAAGATGGAGACTGGGGTTCACTTAGATCAGTCATGATTTACCCCCTGATATTGGACATATTACTGTTCTTCAAAAAAACAAAACAAAACAAAATGAAAAAACAACTGTGGTTCTGATAGCCAGCAAGAAAGGGGGAGTTGTGGATAAGTAATAAGTAAGGTCTCTCACATAAACCTTGAAGGAGCTCTGCGTTCCCTGACCAGAAGAAAAGGATCTTCCTTTTTATTAATTTACTCAATGCCATGGGAAAACTGTTCATTTTTTAAGTACTGAATAATCCCATTCATTCACCTATCAATTTATATTCATGTTTGGACAAGGGACATATTTATTTTTAGGGAGGAAGGTAGTTTCAGCAAAAAAAAAAAAAAAAAAAAAAAAAAAGAAACTGAAAGAATGAACAGAAATTTTTTGCCATGAGACTGACTTAATGATTCACTAGATGAATTTGTCAAGAGAGCCATGTCTAGTAGAGTTTAAGCCTTGGTGACTGAAACAGTCATGAACACATCAAAAGAAATGGGGAAATAGTGGAAATTCCTTCAAATTTAAGAACTTAAGTTTGATGTATATTTAACATTTAAAACTCTCAAACTTTAATTTTTGTATGTGTATATTTGCTTTGAATTTTAAATTAAACATGAGTTAGAGTTTCAGAGTTGCAAATTACAAATACAAAGATTTAAAAAAACACAAATTTTCCATTAACCCTTCTTCAAGTTCAGTGCTTTTATTAAACTATGTCCAATCTGCTCATAACCCCACCTAATGATATTTTCTACAACTGTTGTATTTTTTAGTTCTGGGATTTCTGATTGATTCATGTTTACACTTTTTATTCCTTTCCTGAGAAACCCATGCCTTCACCCATTATGTCCATATTTTCCTGTAAATTATTTAACATACTAATAAGTTATAAAGCCTGTGTATATCTGAGTCACCTTTGGATCTGCTTCCATTGACTTTTTATTCTCTTGAATGTGATGGCACTTCCTGATATTTTCATGTGTATAGTAATTTTTTATAGTATTGTTATATTGAAAATTGAATATAATGTTTGTAGAAATGCTAGATATTGTTAGGTATCTCAGAATTTTTTCTAGCACACATTTATATTATTTACAGATAACTTTAATTCTGTGGAAGTTTTTACTAGGTTTTGTTAGGGCAGGACTCTTTTGCTTTTGCCCTTGATCCTTGGGCATGGCCCTTACTGCAGACTTCATTCCTAAAGTATGCCCCTTCTAAGTTTTACACAGAAAGCAAGGTTTTTTATCCAACCACCCCAACTTGACAGGACTCCAACACAAAACTCTTATTCTCCAGTGTTGAAGCTGATGAAATGTTTGCTCACATTTTAAGGATTCTATTTGTTGCTTTCTGCTGGGTCCTTTGAAGTCTTGCTCTGTACATTTACACACCAGGAATAAACTGAAAAATTTACAGGAGTCTGTATGCATATTTAGGTCTTCCTGTTCTGTGTCTAACTACTTTCTATCATTTTCCTCTCAATTTTTAATCTCTCTGTCAGTTTCACACTGTAATATCTAACTCTACAGTCAAGTAAGACTGCATCTTTCACCTTGAACTCTGGGGTGCTCACACAGACTGAAGAATTCCCTCAGGGAAAAGTCAGTTAAATGTGGATCTCACCTAGTTTATTTCATTTCAAGAGTTCTATTTCTCTCTATTTTCTCTGCTTCTGGTGCCTCTTTAATGCCTTCAAACTTTTTTTTTTAATTTGCTTTGGCAATTGTTAATGTTTCACTTGTGCACAACTGAAATTTGTCTTTAAAGGCACAGAAGGAAGGAAAGGCAGTTGTCACAGCATGAATTCACAGATATAGAATGCTGGATAAAATCATAGGACTGCTCCTCTTTAGCCTTAGGAAAATAAATAATGTGGCACTAAATTAGATATTTATTTTTAATTATATTTCCATGTAAAGACATCACCCAAATATCTGCTGAGCCATAGACTTTCTGGGCAGATACCAAGGATGCATCATTGATCTTACTTTGGAATAAATCCCCAGAAGGCAAATATCACCAATGGCTGGGAGCTCTAGGGACAAAGTCAGTTCTCATTCAGAAAGTGGACAGAAATTTAAAGCAGTTAAATATGGAGCCTTGAAAACTGGAAAAGAAAAATTTTATGACATTTGATTTGAAAGTAAAAATTATCTGCATATCAAAAACTATAATTTTCAAAAACAGAATCAGGCCTGCTTAAACAGTACTTACAACTTACTGATAATATTATAAATAAAAAGTGAAACTCTTCTGTCCTTGAAAGAGATAGAAGACTATATTTTTTCCTGCAGTATTATAAGAGAACCACCAGTGTTTCACCCTGTGTCTCTTAAAATGTCATTTCTTCTATCCACATTCTGCCATTTTAAAAACAGTCAGAGCTGTTCAATATGGCAACTTCTGCTAAGTGAAAAGATGCACTGTTTATTGACTAAAAGATTATGAATGAGGAGAAAGCTGAATATTTTTAAAAAATACTAATTTACCCATAATGGGGTCATTCCCAGTATACAGAGGAAAAATAAAGACTGGGTTTTTCTTAAAAACAAAAATAAAGCCCAATGATTTAAAACATTCTACACATAATTTCTAATTTCAAAGCATCATTAGAAACTCCTGATCAGTTTGTAGCAAGACAGCAAACAGAGAAATTTGGTGTAACAGTAGAGCATATTTCTAGCTACTTTCATTTAAATAACATCAGCCTTACCAATTGTTACTTTTGTTTTTCATTTAAAACACTGATTGGCAGGTTAAATCATAAAAGCATGAAAGTAAAAACAAGTCTCAACTCAGGTATGAGCACAATGATTTGGGACTACTATTTCTGTCTTACAGAGAGGACTTAGAGGTGATGCTCCCTCTTTTAAACATATGACCCCAAACTTACCTGATTCCATATAAGTGTGTAAGTAAAACAAGTTCTGTATTTTCTCAAATAATTTTACAAGTTGATGATAAATTTGATTTTAAAGATAAAACTGTTCCTTTAAAACTTAAACATAAGATCTGACACCATAAAACTCCTAAAAGAGATCACAGGCAAAACATTCTCTGATATAAATCATACCAATGTTTTCTTAGGTCAGTCTTCCAAGGCAATAGAAAAAAAATGGGACCTAATCAAACTACAAGCCTTTGCACAGCAAAGGAAACCATAAACAAAATGAAAAGACAACCTACAGAATGGGAGAAAATATTTGCAAACAATATGACCAATAAGGGCTTAATTTTCTAACATATACAAACAGCTCATACAAGTCAATAACAAAAAAAATCAAACAACCCAATCAAAAAATGGACAGAAGACTTAAATAGACATTTCTCCAAAGAAGAAATACAGATGACCAATAGGCACATGAAAAGATGCTCAACGTTGCTAATCACTGGAGAAATGCAAATCAAAACTACAATGAGGTACCACCTCACAATGGTCAGAATGACCATCATTAAAAAGTCTACAAATAACAAGTGCTGAAGAGGGTGTGGAGAAAAGGGAACCCTCCTACACTGTTGGTGGGAATGTAATTTGGTGCAGCCACTATGGAAAACAGCTTGGAGATTCCTCAAAAAACTAAAAATAGAATTGCCATATCCAGTAATCCCACTCCTGGGCATATATCCAGACAAAACTGTAATTCAGAAAGATACGTGCACCCCTATGTTCATAGCAGCACTAATCACAGTAGCCAAGACATGGAAGCAACCTAAATGTCCATCAACAGATGAATGGATAAAGAAGATGTGGTACATATATACAATGGAATACTACTCAGTCATAAAAAAGAACAAATAATGCCAGTTGCAGCAACATGGATGGATTTAGAGATTATCATACTAAATGAAGTAAGTCAGAAAGAGAAAGACAAATACCATATGATATCACTTATATGTGGAATCTAAAATTTGACACAAAGGAACCTAGCTACGAAACAGAAGCAGACTCACAGACATAGAGAACAAACTTGTGGTTGCTAAGGGGGAAGGGAGCTGGCAGAGGGATGGAGTGGAAGTTTGGGATTAACAGATGTAAGATAGCACAGGAAACTATATTCAATAACCTGTGATAAACCATAATGGAAAAGAACTTTTTTAAAAAATGTATGTATATGTATAACTGAATTACTTTGCTGTACAGTAGAAATTAACACTACATTGTAAATCAATTATACTTCAAGAAAAACTGCCTTTTAAAACATTAAGCCTAAAAATTTCATCCGTTTTCTTTAAGAAATGGATTATTAAAATCATTTTTGAAATGAGATATTAAATTTATTTAAATCTTGGATTTTCTGTACTTAATAATTTTTCTTAAAGAAAATATTAAAAACAGGAAGAGCTAGAATATGCCACCAGGACAAAACTGATCGGAAGTATCTTCAGTCACAGACTCTGGACAACTAGTCTTGTTTTGAATTTTCCAAAGCTTGAAGTCTCCCTGGTACTAGAGGATGAGAATAATGTGACGTTGAAAATAGCCAGTCAAAAACAGGGAATCCAAGTTACCTTTGTTTAGTTTGGTTAAAGCAGAATGTGTCTTTAGCCTCTCCAAGTTTTTTAGCAAATGCATCAGCTTGAAAGTCAGATCTGTGGCTTAGGGCTGTTAGGTGAAAAGAAAGACCATCATGATAAGGTGGAAAAATAAACTGAAAGATGATCAATAGTCCAATTAGAGCATAATGGCTGCCATGAAAAGCAAATGCAGCAAAAAGCTCTTTTTCATTCAATTAATACAGCAAACAAGAAAAAACACAGGAAATAATTCATCTGGCTAATAATGATATTTTTGTGTGTCCCAAATTCCAGTGCCCCAGTTCATGGCTTAGTACAGCAAGTACCTCCTCATTATTACATCTTTGTTTCTTATTCTGTAGTGCCCAAGTTGTAATCCCAACCAGCAGCTTCACTCATGGGCGTCCCCTGACCAGGGAACTTGACAGGGTGCAGATCCTACGTATTCTAATCATCAAATGAGGAGTTTTGCTGACCCTAGAGCCTGGCCTTCCCATATCCAGGCAAACTGCTGAGTCACGGTCTCTCTCACTATGGAGCATACCCTCTAGATTCATCTGACTAGAAACAATTGTTCTTTTTTTTTTTAATGTGTTTTGTCCAAAGCTTATAATTATTTCATCAAGAGGGTAGGTCTGATATCAGCTATTCCACCATTACCAGAAATGAAACTCCATTTTGTTTTTAGATGTGATAATGTTGTTCCAGTTATATCTAAAGAAGAGAAACATTTATTAATTTTGACAAATGCATACTGAAATATTTACAAAGGAAATATATATGTCTGAGATTTGCTTCAAAATATTACAGAAGTGGAGTCTGGATCAAGATGGTAGAGTAGGAAGATTCTGAGCTCACCTCTCTCTGCTCATGGACACACCGTAACTTCAACTACATATACAACAACTATTTCTGAGAACAACCTGAAGACTAGCAGAATAGAGTTTCTGAAACTAAGGATATAAAGCAAAGTCCATGTCAAGACAGGGAGGATGAGCATGGGCATGGTCTAACCAGAACCCACACCCCTGGTGCAGTGACTCATAAACAGGAGGGGTATCACAACC
Organism: Physeter macrocephalus; assembly: GCF_002837175.3. Lineage (NCBI taxonomy): Eukaryota > Metazoa > Chordata > Mammalia > Artiodactyla > Physeteridae > Physeter > Physeter macrocephalus. Next base: position 20,243,677 of record NC_041231.1, read on the forward strand.
GTGGAAGTCCCCCCTCCCCAAGAGGCAAGGACTCCAAGCCCCATGTCTGGCTCCTCAACCCAGGGGACCTGCACTGGGAAGATGAGCCCCCATAAGTCTGGCTTGGAAAACCAGTAGGGCTTGCATCTGGGAGACCTGGAAGATTGTGGGAAACTGAGACACCATTCTTGACTCTTGCACAAACTCACTAGCTCCTACTCACAGTGCAGAAGCAGCATCTTGAAAAGCACCTGGTTTATATGAAAAGGAAATTCCTTGACTAATTTTAGGGTGTGTGCTAGAGAGGCAGGGATCTGATGGAACTTTCTCTGGAGATGGAAGTGCTTGCAGGTGCCATTATGATTTTTGTGTACTCTCCTTCCACCTAGCTGGCCTGGCACTAGTGGGTGCATATCTGTCACTCTCCATCAACTTAGCTAATATAATGTGCCCCCACCCCAGAGTTCCCCCGAGGACCCAACCTGCCTAACTTGCCCATCCAGGCCTGCCCCTCCAACATGGCTCCTGCCCTGTCTCACCCAGTGGGCCGTCTCTACCAGCACTGGCACCCCTCCACAGCAGCTCCTATTCTGTGGGGACAGTCCTGCATGCCAGTGAGCCCCTAAGAATTGCAGCCAAGTCTCACAGCCAGCTGGGCCAAGGGCCAGTCCCACACATCAGCATGCCTGCAGTAGTCATAGCTGGCCCTCTCAGCCAGCTGGGCCGAGGGCCAGACTTGCCCAACAGGGAATCCACAGCAATTGAGGCCAAGCCACACAGCTAGCTAAGCCAGGGGCCAGCCCTGCCCACCAGCACGAATGTAGCAATGGCAACCCAACCACAACAGGAGGGCACACACAGTCCACACAGGAGACTCCACCCTGGAGCACCTGGCTCTAAAGACCAGAGGGTATTGTGCCACTGGGCCTCACAGAGCAGGTTCTACATGAGCCCCCTGTTTCCAGACTGACAGAGGTAGTGGAGAACACCTAGTACATAGAAACAAATGCAGAAAGTTAAGCAAAATGAGGAGACAAACCACCTTCCAAAAGAAAAAAACAAAACAAAAGACAATCAAAAAAGAACAAGACAAAACCTCAGAACAAGAACTAAGCAAAATGAAGATAAACAATTTAATAGATAAAGACTTCCAAGTAGTACTCCTAAAGATGCCAACCAAACTCAGGAGTAGAATGTCCATAATCAGACAACTTCACAGATGAGTTCTACCAAATATTTAAGGGAGAGTTAGTACGTATCCTTCTCAAACTACTCCAAAAAAAGGTGAAGAGGAATGAATGCTTTCAAACTCATTTTACCAGACCAGCATTACTCTGATGCTAAAACCAGATAAAGACACTACAAAAAAGAACATTACAGGCCAATATGCCTGATGAACCTAGATACAAAAATCTTCAACAAAATACTAGAAAACTGAATTCAACGATACACTAAATGGATCATACACCATGATCAAGTGGGATTTATTCCAGAAGTGCAAGAATAGTTCCATATCTGCAAATCAAGCAGTACACTGCATAACAAAATTAAGGATATAAATCATACAGTCATCTCAATAGATGCAGAAAAAGCATCTGCAAACTTCAACATCCATTTATGATAAAAAAAAATCTCAACAAAGTGGATATAGAGGGAACATCCTTCAACATAATAAAGGCCATATGTGACAAACACACAGCTAACATCATACTCAATAGTGAAAAGCTGAAAGCTTTTTCTCTAAGATCAGGAAAAAGACAAGGATGCCCACTCTTGCCACTTTTATTCAACATAGTATTGGAAGTCCCAGTCACGGCAATCAGAAAAAAGAGAAAAAGAAGAGGCATCCAAATTGGAAGAGAAAAAGTAAAACTGTCACTATGTGCAGATGACATGGTACTGTATATAGGAAACCCCCAAAATCCCCAAAAAACTATTAGAACTAATAAATGCATTCAGAAAAGTTTTAGGATACAAAATCAATATATAGAAATCTGTTGCTAAGATCAGGAACAAGACAAGGATGCCCACTCTTGCCACTTTTATTCAACATAGTATTGGAAGTCCCAGTCACGGCAATCAGAAAAAAGAGAAAAAGAAGAGGCATCCAAATTGGAAGAGAAAAAGTAAAACTGTCACTATGTGCAGATGACATGGTACTGTATATAGGAAACCCCCAAAATCCCCAAAAAACTATTAGAACTAATAAATGCATTCAGAAAAGTTTTAGGATACAAAATCAATATATAGAAATCTGTTGTCTTTCTATATACTACTAATGAACTATTAGAAAAAGAAATTAAGAGTTCCACTTAAAATTGCATCAAAAAGAATAAAATACCTAGGAATAAATTTAACCAAGGAGGTGACAGACCTGTACTCTGAAAACTATAAGACATGGATGAAAGAAATTGAAGATGACACAAATAAATGGAAAGTAGCAAATTTTGAAGGAAAGTTAGCACAACCTGGGCTCAGAAAGTCCAGTAACTACATCAGGATCTAGAGAATGAGAGCTGATAGACTTTCTCAGATCAAGCCACACTACGTGGATTATCAATCTCCCCAAGGCTGCAAGAAATGAGGAGGAACAGTTCCCTAAAGGAAAATAGAGTTGCAGCAACTGGAAGAAGGTGAAATGGATGCAGGTAGGAAAAGCTATTAGGTATCACCATCCAAGACAGCAGCAAATCATTGCTAAGACTACATTAAGAATAAAAAAATAATAATAATACTGTTTTGCTTTAAAAAAATGCCAGCAGTAGTTAAAGCAAAGTGTTCACCAGCGTACCCATGATAAGGACAGGTAGGAAATGTTCAAACATCAGCCAACAGAAATAGATTTTCTCTTTTGTTGTACCTGCAGTAACTGGTTGAATTACTCAATATGGTAATATAAAGCAGACAATATGGAGACTCAGATGAAGAACAGAGAAAGATTCTACTCACCGCTGGAACTGTGAGAAGACTGTTTTTAGTTGTCACACCTTTGAATTACAAATGGAGATTATCCTTCCTTAAATTCTTAGAGCCATTGTTCTTTTATAGAATCCAAAATAAAGGCCAAAATTTCCATTTCATTTTTGGCGAGGTAATTTGGCCATGAAAGAAATAAACCCCACAGATGTGTTCATCATAACTCTTTAATTAAATATTCTAGAAATCAACTTGAGCTAGCTTATAGAGATATAATGGGAATTCATTATGAAGATTCAAAGTGTTTTGCATTTTCCAAGGGTGAGGATGTAGCAAGGCCTCAGAGAAGGATGGTAACAAGGAATAGAAAAGTATCTGGAAAACAGGAATTATTTGATCTCTGTTTTCTTTCTCTGAGAAACTACCCATTCTTCCTTTTGCTTCTGATTGATAAATAAGAACTGTATCATAGCAACTTTGGAAAAAGAATATGATTGGCCCAATTTAACTCATTCATCTTCTTTCCTGGACATAATCACATGTGTCCAGGAGAGTAGTCTTTTATTTCAAAGTTAACTGTAGCATCCTATTCCTATAGGTAAAAGTATTGATGAATAGATCATACAGAGCCTGAAAGGCATTGCAAAAGTTACCTTGTTCAATGGATATAAGCTGTGTAAACTTAAGCTAACTTTTGTCTATGTGTATGTCTTTTTCATTTCCCTTTTTTTTTAACAAAAACTGGGTTTGAGTTTAGAAAAAGTGTAAAGATAAACAAATATGTTAGAAATATGTGATATGGATCACAAATTAAGACTGGTGAGATAAGGAATTAAAAATCTTGCTGGGGGAATTACCAAAAGAGAATCACTGTTAAGAACAGTGTGGCCAGAGTGGCCTTGTAGCCAAGAACAAGAAGGTTGGTCATTAAGGATGAAGCTCGGGGGCAGTCACAGCCACCTTCAGGGTGGATCTGTAACATGAGCAGTTACTGAGGTGGGGCTAAATCATCAAGCCTGAGCGAAGAAACCAGACCCCAAGGTCACCAGCCATAGACTATAGTAGCAGAAAGAGCTAGCTGTCCTGGAATAAAGCTCAACTCACTGTACCTCAGCAGACACCACCAGTGAAAACATGAATACCAGATCCATTACCCTGGAGAGTAGACCAGTAGTAGGTAAAACCTCAGACAGCTTTTCCTCCATGAAACATAGTGAAGACCTGTCACTTATGTCCAGATGCCACCTGGGGGAAGACTGAAGGGGAAAGGTGAGGCAGCCCTGATAGAACCTTGACTTCTAACCTGACTAAATATTTAACATAGAGGGTCTACTTAAAACTGAAAGGTGCTGTTAAAACTGGAAGATGCTGAACTATTGCTGATAACCAACATGTGTCTCCTCACTGCCTAGAAGGGTAAGAGTCTGTGACAATGTTTAGGTCAGTTGCATAAAATAATTAAGCTATAATTTTCATGCACATCTGACTATATGTACACTTTGATAATCCAGTTATGTTGGAAAAAGCCTAGTAACTTGGATCTAAAGCACAGAAAATAAATACAATTTAAAAGAGGAGGAATTAAATAAAAGGAATAGAGAAGGACCATAAAAATGTCATAGCAAAAATAAACATCCATAAGGGGAGGTAAAGGAGGGTCATAAGTCATAAGAGAGACAGTACTGAGCCATGTCTTACATAGTCAGGTGAGATGAAAATGATTTATAGTCAAATTTACTCCTAAAAATCCTTGGGAAGGCAACTGTGGTGTTCCTGTTTTCACTCTCAGTAGGGAAACCAAGGCAATCTTACAAAGTCCTAGGATTCTAGTCACTAGAATCCCCATCCCACACATTATCTAATACATTCTAAAGCACTCAGTTTCCACACTAAATATCTTATGAATTTTTTTTTTAAATGAGAGAATTTGCATTTTTTGCATTTGGATAAGGTGTGGCTACAACTGACTACATTGAAATTTTTCTTTGTTTTTTTTTTAACATACATACTTATGAATTGATGCAAAGAGAGAAAATGTATTACAAAATTCTTTTCAATTGTGAAAATCTATTACAAATACTAAACGTACAGTTACAAAAATTGAGTTCATGTAGACATTTAATTAAGTGTTGACTCATTTTAATTTTTCAAATTTCTGTAATTTGAGGTCAGTATATTTTATTTCAAGCTTCAGCTATTTTTAGAGGGTTTTGAGTAACTCCAAAGCCTGAAAACAAATTGCTTCAAACATAAAGCAGCATTGAGTCCGATGCAGCCAACATCAGGAATAAGAACCATAACACCAAAAAATCACTGTTTTTCAGTGGATCACCTCTTATAATATTTGATTGAGTTGGGGAGCAATGTAGTACAAGTATATATGAGTGTGTGTGTGTGTGTGTATATACACACTTGATTACAAGGGAGTAATATATATACATATATGTATATATATCTGTGTATATATATATATATATAGTTGATTACAAGGGAGTGAAATGGTCAAACTAAGCTATGCAGGCAGGAAACTAGGATCATCTTAGGAGCAACAGATACTCCACAACCCAGCTTACTTTGGGCCCTACATTTATGAGCTGAAATGGGAGGCAGAGTCTTCTGCACAATTTACATACAGTCTGCCCTCTGTATCTACAGGCTGTGCATTTGCTGATTCAACCAACTGATCCCCAGTTGGTTGAACCCCAGGGTGCACAGATGCAGGCCCAGAATGCAGAAGGAGTGCAAACCGTACTATGCCATTTTATACAAGGGACTTGAGCATCTGAGAGATTTTGGTATTTTGAGGGTGTCCTGGAATCAATCCCCCACAGATATGTAGAGACAACTGTAGTTGGTTTTTCTTCAGCTTCTTTTTCATTTCTTTCTTTCCATCTCTCCCGCATGTCTCCCCGTTGAGTGCAATATAGTTTACACTTGGACTCCAAGGTACAATCTGAAGGTCTGCAGGAAAGGCAAGGGAGAGCACACCAGTGGGAAGCATCAGGGACAGTTTATGAAGAAGCTGCCTTTTGATATTGGCATTAACGGAAAAGTAAAATTTTAACACTATTGGTTTTTTCCTGAGAGGGTTGGCATTCTTGATGACAGAAGCGCATAAACGATGGAATAAAGGCAGCAAAGGTTGAGTATGTTTGCAGAGCAGCAGAGATCAGAGTGTGTTCAGAAAAACAGCAGGAAATAAGGTTAGAGGAAAGAGATAGGAACATAACATGGAGAGTTTTTTTCTAGTATTATTCCACACTATTTGGAGGTGTGTTAAGGACAAATGTCCTTCATTGCCTCTCCTGCTGTCTTTAAACCACCTCTGAGTTCCTAACTTAAAGTTTGGTGATTTTATTAAGGCCAGTAATTACTACTTTCTGCATTTCACATTCCACAACGCCTTTCCTTCAAAGTTGCCTAATTAGTACCAAGTCTCATTTCCACATGCCTTGCTGTACTCATTTGATGGCATTTGCTGTAGGGCTCCTTACAACTTGCAACAGTGATACTGCAAGTAGTAGAAAAGAAGAAAAGGAGCTGTCATTCATTGCCAGGTGATTTAAAAAATAAAATCTGAAGATCTTATGCATACCATCAGCTGTAAATACCTCTTCAACAATAGTAAGCCAAAAGAGTTCACCCTCACCCTTTCTATATAACCTTTCATACTTTCCGTCAAGGCAACATATTATTTTGTTTAGGAGGCAAAGTCTCTTTTTTTTCTTTTTACAAAGTATGTTCCTCATATTGAGTAAAATAGTAATAGTTCTTACATTTTTCTAGTAAACCGTGTCTGCTTTGTCATTGAAGAAGCTGCAAAAGATCCCTTCTTACTTGACCTTTGACTTCTACAAGAACAAATAAGTGTAACCTAACTTTTATTGAGTCCTTACTATGGGCCAGTTGCTGTGTTAGATGTTTGTATGTTTAATATTTTTTTTAATCCTCATACCAACTTTATAGATTAAGTATTATCCCTATTTTATAAAGGAAATATAGAAGTTGGGTAACCTGCCAAATGTCATACAGCTAGTAAATGTTAGAACTGTCATTCAAACTCATTATTTATAATCCCTATACTATTGTTTATAAAACATTCCATTCATACCAATGACAAGTATTCTGTTTATTGTCAATAGCACATACATATGGCCCTATAGTCTTGTGGAAGCTTTATGTACAATTTGCGGTGCATCTGGTATCCTGAGTAACCAATACGTACTATACCTTATGCACATTTCCTAGGATTCAAACCATATTTTCATGAGTTTTCCCCTCATCTTGGAGTTCTGAGTTTTGTATCTGCCTATGTAACAGGTTGTCAGATAAGTTATGCTATTACGTACTCCACAACGGTATCTTGATTAAAGCTCAAAGTCTAGTCATAATATTAGTTCTAGGGAACTTGTGATGGGCTCCATGTTCATGTCTACAAAGCATACCACAGCGAAAAATGCAGAATACATACAGAGGTATGCCCTGCAGCATCTGAAACTATACATTCTTTTAACTTGGACCAAAATTATAGTTTAGTTAAATTCTCTGAGGATATTTAATAGGTACATGTTGTACAGATTAAAGTAAGATGGTAAAATAAAAAGAATGGAGAACGTAGAACCAGGCTGTCTGAGTTCAAGGCTAAGTTTCACCATTACTGTGTCACTTTGTGTAGGTCACTTTAACCTCCCAGAGGTGGGTTTGCCTCACCTAGTGAATGAGGATCACTATAATGCCTGCCTCATAGATCATCTTATTGACAAGTCCTGAAATAATCTATAACACATGAAGTATTTTTTAAATCTTAATTTTTAAAGTTTTTTAATCTTAATTTTTTAAGTAAGGGTAATGGATTATCAGCTCATCATAACTTTCCAAATCTAATATTTTGACTAGCCATTTGCTAAAAAATGCCATTAGGATATATGATTAGTCATAAATATGCAGCTAATTCAATGAGATTTCTGTCCTTTGTTGTTCAACAGAGTCCTTCCTGTTGAAGGACTCCCAAAGAAAAAAGTGTTTAATAACTTAGTGCTTTCTATTTATATTCAGAGAACTTTGTATTCTCTATAAACATTTTTGCAAGTGGATAAAACATATTTTGTTCCAGTACTTCATGATCTAAATTGTGATTCCTTAAAAGCATGGTGGAGCATATATTTTTTTAGAAAACACAGCCCCAGTGACACCCCAAAAGGTGTGCATTTAACTTTTAAGGAGCTTATCACATTTGTTCTCTTTAACTGTCATTTGATTTAGCTACTGTAGACATCTGCTACAAAGCTCTTTCAACTTTCCATTAAGGCAAATTACTGGAAACCTGGGTTACTGTGGCAATGAGGGATAGCCCTCGTTTTTCCATGTCAGTCGTCTCAGCAGTGCTAGTCTGGTGGTAAGTGCTAACCAGTAGGGGAGTGAAGATCAGCATACCTTTGCAAAGCTTGAGATTGTGAATCCTGGGATGGAACCTCTCAGATAGAAAGGCCTGTTTCCATGGCAACAGGAGCAGCTCCTACTGTTTCAGTTTGTCACTCATCACAGCAATGTTTGCCTTGGGAGACTGCGCTAAGCATTTCTAGCCCCATTTTGTTGTGGATTCAAGAGATTGGATGGCAATGCTGCTATGGTTACCAGGGTTTTTGTCTTAGGGGAAATCCTAGAATAAAGTAATCTCTCTGGTTCCAACAGAAATTTTAAATAACTAGCTGTGGAATAGAAAGAAAAGAAGTTGTGATAAGTAATTCCCTTCTGGGATAATGATAACAAAGTCTGACAAGTCTGACTTCCTTTTTTTTCTTTTTTTGGTGCTTGTGGTGATGGGGTGGTTGGAAATGAGAAAATGAGAATTGGGAAAGGTTAAGGAAAATTAGAACAAGAAGGAGAACATAAAATGATTGTTTACCATTTCTTTAAAAAATAAGAATAGTAAAGAGAAGGGCTCAAAGAAAAATGTATAGTAAATATTCATATATTCAATGAATTTCTTTTATCATTCTCTATATAACTTAATTTAAATGATTTTCTCCCCACACTTATAAAAATAATTCATTGTCCTAGTCAGATCATGACCTCTTCCCCAGCACTGATCACTTAGGGTGTTGAAGGAATAATTTAGAAAAAGGAGAACCTTCAAGCTGACAACATTTTTAAAGATTTTATTTCTTCCTTATTCCCACTCTTCATGGGTCCCAAGATTGATTTAAAGAAAGAAATAGCCATTGAGAATTACAGAAAAGGCTACAACCAATATTGTTATCTTTTCTCAAATTATATGGTAACTGTTACATCCCTAGAGTATCAGAACACTGCGAACCTGACAATGATTAGCACAAATTTATTTTATAGAAAATTATTAAAAGCACAGGAAACTATAGTACAAACATTTACAGATGAACCCTACTTTTATTATTTTATTTTGATTTCATGATTTCATCTTAGTATTTCTCTTATATAAGATTCTATGATGTGATAAGCATTGAATCAAACGCATTACCTGCATTGTTTCGCTTAAATTTCACTAAAAACTTTTGAGGAAATTATTATTCCTATATTCAGAGGGATTACAGCTAGCTGGCAGAATTACTTGAAATTAGACACCGAGTTCTACTACTACATCTATCCTAGTATAGAACATCCTCATTTTTTAATCACCCCAAATCAAATCATACTGTGTGTACTCCCTTATTATTTCCTGAGCATGAGAGACCTGTGAATTATCAAGAAGTTGTCAGTAGTCAGATGTTATTTTATATGTCTGTAAAGAGTGATAACTTCCTTCTTCATTTGTGGACTTTGACAAATCTTTTACATTGGTAGAGTTATAATGCATTCTTTCGATCTCAGCAAATATTTTATGAGCAACTAATTAATCTGTGATGAACTCTTTAATAGGTTATGAATATATATGATATGCATTGTTTTATCAGAACATTCTTTTGGAAAATACAGCATAAGATACTTGAACTATATTTAATATTTGGGGCCTAGAAATGGAGTGGATGTAGCCACGGTTGATAGGGCACAAAACACCTAGGAGACATGCGAGAAGAAACCGTGTTCTGCCCATATGGCAGCGACTGACTGTTCACCCACTGAAACGAGAATTCGGCTCTAACTCCCTAGGCACCTGTTCAATGGTGTATGTTCTCCATAAGTGATATCTCTTAATTCCAATTCTGAGAATAAGTAGAAGGGAGTCTGTAAGAAAGTCCAGCTTCCCTCTTTTTTTCTTTTCCTGGATTTTGGTCACATTGCAATAAGAATTATTATTATTATTTTAATTTTTTAATTTTTTAATTTTTTTATTTTATTGATTTTATTTTTGGCTGCATTGGGTCTTCGTTGCTGCACACGGGCTTTCTCTAGTTGCAGCGAGCGGGGGCTACTCTTCGTTGCAGTGCACGGGCTTCTCATTGCGGTGGCTTCTCTTGTTGTGGAGCACAGGCTCTAGGCGCGCGGACTTCAGTAGTTGTGGCTTGCAGGCTCTAGAGCACAGGCTCAGTAGTTGTGGCGCGCGGGCTTAGTTGCTCTGTGGAATGTGGGATCTTCCCGGACCAGGGCTCGAACCCGTGTCCCCTGCATTGGCAGGCGGATTCTTAACCACTGCGCCACCAGGGAAGCCCAATAATTATTTTTTTAATGCTATTTTCTCTCATAAGCTTTATTCCCAGCATAAATAACTTCATGAAGAGCTTTTAGAAGAACTTAGCTTGAAATATAAGGCCATTTTGCCAGAAGTAGTCAAGGAATGTACAGTACAGGAGACATGGTAATTGCAGGTTTTGAGAAACAATTTCATCCTGAATAGCCAGCTTTTTAGTTAAAGAAACTGAATGCATGTATATGCACACATATGTGTATCCATAATTGTGTGTGTGTGTGTAAATATATACCTAGCTAATACCAAGATTTCAGAATTTAATAAGGGTAATGAGAGCCTATAAGTAGTGCCTTTGCATAAGTACTATTCTGTAGATATTTTTGGAATAAACGTCAAGAGAAAGTGATGAATATCACTGGACTGCCTTAGTTAAAATGGAAGTTTATTATAAATCTCAACTCAGAGTTTAGAATTTTCATAATCATTTTTCTTTATTGTATTTCTCCTTTGCTTAATATTCTAGTTGCTTTTACATTTTATGATTAAAAGGTAATTATTTTGTTATAAACAAGTAGTACCAAGATCTATTTTATGCCTTGCATATGTGCATTCTTGCGTTTGGCAAATTGTTTACTCTTTGTCTTCTATCTGGTGCCACCTCCTTGCAACATTCAGCGTTTTTCTTTCATTCAACAAATATTTATGAAGACCTTCTCTGTGCACTATGCTGGGTTTTGATGGAGGGGAGATGAATGGGTGGAGGGGAGATGAATTAGTCATACATACATCTGTGAAAGTTCACCTAGAGTATTGTCATTAAAGGTCAGTGCATTTTAAAGTATCTTAATTGATGAATATATTAAGATCAATCAAAAGTACATGCCTACCTTAAAAAAAATTAGCCTAACTTGTAACTTCTAAGAATAAACTTGTCATCTGACCACGCACATTTACTGAGCGTCAGTTATCTAAGTGAAGCTTTACTGCAGAGAATAGACATGAATCATAGAATGTCATCCAGAATATGAACTGTCCCATGAACTGCCCAGTGCCCCACAGTCTTGAATTCTGACATTCCATCAGCTTGGCAGAACCTTCCTCCCCTGGTCCTCTGTGTCAAGACCCAACTCAAAAATCACTTTCCCCTTATGCCTTCCCTGGCAGTTTGGTCTCCAAGAATAGGGTTAGTACCTTTTCTGTGCAGTCCCTTAGCAATCCAACCATAACTCTATTATGGAACAGACTATGTTGTTATTTTCATTAAAGTTTTATTTCTAGATAATTTAAAATATACTCAAAGAAATCATGTAGAAAAAGCTCTAATCCAATCTTGGGTGGGGATTTAAAGAAGTCTGCTGAGAGCAGAAGCTAATTAAGGTAGAGTATAAAGAATGAACTTTCTCCATCCAGGAAAAAAAAAAAGAAAAAATCTTTCGAGAGGAAAAAGTCATATGTGCCGAGCTCAGGGATAAGAAGGAGCACCAGGCAAATTGAGAAAATGTAAATAGCTTGGGAGGGTAACAGCTTTGAGGAATTTAAGGAGAAGAAGATGCAAAGTTGAGCAGAAATTAAATAATAAAGAGCCTTGTATGCCTCTGAGATTTGGCCTTCACACAGAGGATAAAGGCTTGAGAGAGAAAATGATGGTCTCATTTTGATTCACATCTGCTTCCTCTTCCCAACCGGCACTATCTTCATTTAAACAATTAATATGTGAGCAAGAAAAGAAAACCCAGTGAAGGAGATAGAGGAGGAGTTATCAGTGACAAGAGAGGAATCCTTTGTAGCCAGAAAGCTAAAGGATATAAAGTGAAATGAGAAGCCAATGAGGAGCTTAGAGTAGGGATCATCAAACTACACCTGAGTCAAGTCCAGCCCACCGCCTACTACTGTAAATAAAGTATTATTGGAGCACAGCCAAGTCCATTCATTAATACACGGTCTATGGCCACTTTTACATATGATGGCCGAGTTGAGTAATTGAGACAGACATTATCTCATAAAGTCAAAAATATTTACTATCTGGCTATTTACAGAAAATGTTTGCCAGTCCTTTTTTTAAAGTAAAAGAGCAGTTGATTAAAAAAAGGACTACCAGGAGTCCTTTGGATTTATCAGCAAGTAGGTTTTGGGAGACTCTGTGAGAGGAGTTTTCAGTAAAACGGTTGATGCTAAATATAAAGTATAGGATAAAAGAAAGTGGAGAGAATAAATGCAGTCACCTTCCCACCACCAACTCATTCCTGCCCCAGTCTCAGCTATAAAATGTATTTTCTCCATTCACTGAGGAGGAAACAGTTTCAGAGATTTTTAGTAACTTAGCCAAAGTTGCACAGCAAGTACTTAGGGGTTGGAACTGGAATCCAGTTCTATTTAATCAAAACCCATGTTCTTTCTGCTACATTGGGTTTTCCCTAGAATTTAAGTTTGAGAGCCCAGAATTCAAGCCTCATGAAATTGTTTTAGATTCCAAAAATCGTGAACTTAGAAGGCAAAATATTCTTGCAGAGAAATGAGATGAAACCTCATCTGTTATCCCTGTCAACATGCACACTGAAGAAGTGAGACTGTTTAATAACCATGTTCAATTAACCCCAAATCATTCTCTCTCTAAATGTAATAAAATCTTACTCCCCAGACCCTCCTAATTTACAGAAACCACCTACTCAGAGTAAGTTTTCATAGACATAATGGAATTCGCTTACAACATCTATTCTAAAATATTTTGCACAGCAAAGAAAATGAATAATTGCAACCTCTTAAATTAATAGCCATCAAGGGAACAATAATAACAACAAATAACAATGGAGAGAGACATTTCTAATGAAAGGAAAGAGAAAACTGGTAGACCAGAACTTTCCTGTCCTATAAAGGTCTACATGAAAAACCTGAATAAAAGAATGTAAACAATTTTTTCTAACATGTAATTCACTATTGTCCAAATTCAGAGATTTATGTTAAATGAGACATATTAGCTTCATTCTTCCTCATTCCTTTATCAATTTTCAGGCCAACAATTTTAAGTATGATAGGCAGATAGGAGGGAGAGGTTGCTATAATATATGTCACCATTAATTAGAAATTACTTTAAAGCAGTAGCACTCAATGGGGGCAATTTTGCCCCTCCGGGGACATTTGGAAATGTCTGGAGGCATTCTGGATTGACATAACCTGGGGTAGGGTAGAGTACTACAGACATCTTGTGGGTAGAGGCCAGGGTGATGTTAAACATCCCACAAAGCATGGGACAGTCTCCTGCAACAAATTATCTGCTGGCCCAAAATTTCAGTTATGCCCAGGTTGACATATGGCACTTCAAAGGAGCACCACTGTAGCACAGTGGCATTCCAGCCAATGGCATAGTCTCCAGCATTTCAGACATACTAATTATGCATAGGCAAATGTTACCTGCAAAGTCATGAAATATAACCCTTAAACTCTCACAGTTGGAAAGGACAGCCTAAAAGGAACAATTATGTAGTGATGATTGAAAGATTAAAAATATTGTATTATATAAAAAATAATAATATATCAATATTACCTGTATGATTTTTAAGAAAAATTTGTCCTCTTCTTCAAAGATGGTATTACATATATATCAAACTGTATGCATATACCCTTTGGACCAGCAGCCTATAGCTACATAAAAACAGTACATTAAAGACCCATATGAGGCATGTTGCCAGTTCATCCACAAAGAGAGAGATAAATGTGTGACTGAAAAAGTACTTGTCGAACACAAGCTGCAGCTGTGTCTAACTAATACCTAATTACTCAACTAGAACATATCCATCAGGCAGAACAAAGGTGGGTAATTTGCTATCATCTACTGAGATGATTTACCAAATTACTGCATAAAAATACACTTAGCTCATATTAAAGTTATGACACTAACCAAACACAAGCATATTCAGAATTAATGGTGATTTGACCTAACTTTCCTTTGTGGGGATTTAGAAAATATACTCCACAGGAATAAACCAAAGATAGTATAAAAATCTTAATTGGAAACCTGAAATTGACATCAGAATTCTTCCAGAACTAGTATAAAAGATTTCAATAAAGTTTGGTACTCAAAAACTGTAATAAGGGAAAATGTCAATAATAATTTTAAAATAAATTATATTTGTTACTGTTTTGGTTACTTATCTGTTATAAAACAAATTTATATACAGATATTCATGTATAATTTAATCTGAACAGAAATGTAATGGTGATGAACACTACCTTCTCGGATCTTAATAATAAACTCTACGGAGACGTGAATCGGAGAAAAATCTTCTGACAGCTGACTTTGTCATCAAGTGAGCCCTAGAAACGTCCTCTGGTAAATAGGTTCATTGCTCTCAAGTCTTCACTTCTGTCCTGTATTCGAATTACTCCATGCCATCTGTCACAGGACTTTGCATTACCTCGCACTAATGAGTATGTTTCCTCATTCAACTGATGTTGAGTTTAGCTGCATGACTTGTTTGTCCAATAGCATGTGGATTAAAGTGATGGGCCCTAGACACAAGCTGAAGCCTTTAAAGGCATTTCATAACTCTGCTCACCTTTTTTGTTTTCATGCCATTTGCCATTAGAGAAACATGCCTCACACGACTATTAACTAATTAGAGAAATGCAGAGCTAACCCACGACTTGAAAGCAAAGAAGATATTTGTCGTTGTAAGCCAGTGAGATTTTTGAAGTTGTTTGTTAACAGCAGAAACTACTATTTCCCTTAATAAAGGCTTTTCCAGAAATGTTTATACTATGGATGTTTCATGTTTACCGCCCCAGCATTGGTCTCCCTGATTTTTAATGGAAGATCCACCTTCATTCCATATCTTTAGGAAGGAGTTTCTGAGGAAAACAAGTGTTGGCATTTTTCTGGTCACTGTAAGTTATGGACATAAGATTTTAGTTGGGCCAATCACAATAAATTTCAGGACTTCTGGAAAAGCTACCAGAAAAGAATTTCACTATTTCCTTATAATCTCTTACTAGAAGAATGGGAAATTTAAGCTGCTTACCGACAGCTTTCTGACACAAGGAGAAATCTAGTGCTACCTAGACTTAAGCCAACAAAGTTGAAAATAGAGTCAAGAAACAGAAAGAAACAATTCCTGAGGAGGTGGCCCAGTCTCTGAACCCAACTATACCTGAAAATTAACCTAGCTCTGGATATTTATATGTATTGATAATTTCCTTTTATTCCTTAATCTAATTTTAATTGAGTTAATGGTCTCTGACCACAGAGAGCTTCATAATGGATACAGTATCTATGGTGTCAATTTAAAGGATAGGAAATAGAGAAAATATTTTTTTATTTGTCTTTTTTAAAATTAATTAGTTTATTGAGGTAACACTGATTTATAATATTATATGAGTTTCATGTGCACAGCATTATACTTCTACTTCTGTATAACCTACAATGTGCTCACAAGACAAGAAATAACAAGTGTTGGTGAGGATGAGGTTGGTGGGAATGTAAATTGGTGCAGCCACTGTGAAAGTCAGTATGGAGGTTCCCCCAAAAAAATTTAGAATAGAACTACCATATGATCCCATTATCCCACTTCTGGGCATTTATCCAGAAAAAATATTTTTCTTAAACACAATTTTCCTTTATTTGAACTGAAACAGTTATTCTGTAATGTGTATAAAAAGAAGAATTTATCGCAGAAAGAGAATAATTATAAAAGCATATGCAAAATACATGTCTAAATCTTCTATTCATATAATTTTCTTGTAAAAGTGAGTATCATTATGACATAATTATAGTTTATCCAAATCCCAATGTAAAATTAACATTTCAAAGACATAATAGAATTATAATATTTTTCCTGCAGGCCAAAATATTTTATCAGTTCAACCTAAATTTGTTATCTTCCAAACTTCACAGGAAGTATAAGAGACTATCTAAGGGACGCGGGGCTGCCGAGGAGGAGGCGGGGTGCCTGGCTTCTGGCGGCTGGGGGGTGGCCTGCG
>NC_041231.1:20260177-20323353 GCF_002837175.3 Physeter macrocephalus
CGCGGGGCTGCCGGGGAGGAGGCGGGGTGCCGGGCTCCTGGCGGCTGGGGGGTGGCCTGCGAGCGGGGGGGCGGGGAGGGCCTGCGAGCGAAGTGGCGGGGGGGAGCCTGGGGTGGGGAGCGGGGGGCCCTGTCCCGGAGGTGGCGGTGGCGCCATCTTGGCGAAGGGGGGATCAGGAAGTGCGGACGGCGGGGGCGGCAGTGGAGCCTGGAGCGGAGGCCAGAGGCTCCTGCCCGCCGGCCCTGGGGCAGCAGCAGCAGCCGGGGCCCGGTCAGCAGCTCTGTGTGTTGGGGGAGGTGGCAGTGGGGGCGGGGGATAGTCCCGGGATGGGGGGCGGGGCCCGGGGCCGGGGCCCTGCCTGAGTGGGGAGCTGAAGCTGCTCCAGTTCCTTCTCCCACACGGCTACGAGCGCTTCCGCATTGCCAGCACCTGCCTGGACCAGCTGAGATGCGGTTTCCCGCTGGCTGAGGCCAGAGGGGCCGGGACGAGGGCCGCGCCCGGACTGCATCTCTCCCCACAGGGGTCGGTGCCTGGGGATCCCGTCCGCATCCACTGCAACATCACGGAGTGATATCCAGCTGTGCCCCCCATCTGGTCAGCGGAGTTCGATGACCCTAAGTTGGCTGCTGTCTTGGAGAGGCTGGTGGACATAAAGAAAGGGAATACTCTGCTATTGCAACATCTGAAGAGGATCATCTCCGACCTGTGTAAACTCTATAACCTCCCTCAGCATCCAGATGTGGAGATGCTGGATCAGCCTTTGCCAGAAAAGCAGTGTACACAGGAAGATGTATCTTCGGAAGGTGATGAAGAGATGTCTGAGGACACAGAAGACCTAGATCACTATGAAATGAAAGAAGAAGCGCCAGCTGAGGGCAAGAAATCTGAAGATGATGGCATCAGAAAAGAAAACTTGGCCATACCAGAGAAAATTAAAAAGAACCAGAGGCAAGATTACTTAAATGGTGCGGTGTCTGGCTCGGCGCAGGCTACTGACCAGCTGATGAAGGAGCTCAGGGATATATACCGATCACTGAGTTTCAAAGGCGGAAACTATACAGTCGAACTCGTGAATGACAGCCTGTATGATTGGAATATCAAACTCCTCATAGTTGACCAGGACAGCACTTTGCACAACCATCTCCAGATCCTCAGAGAAAGGAGCCGACTTCATCCTACTTAACTTTTCTTTTAAAGATAACTTTCCCTTTGACGTGCCGTTTGTCAGGGTTGTGTCTCCAGTCCTCTCCGAGGGTATGTTCTGGGCGGAGGTGCCATCTGCATGGAACTTCTCACCAAGCAGGGCTGGAGCAGTGCCTACTCAACAGAGTCAGTGATCATGCAGATCAGTGCCACACGGGTGAAGGGAAAAGCATGAGTGCAGTTTGGAGCCAGCAAATCTCAATACAGCCCAACAAGAGCACAGCAGGCCTACAAGTCCTTGGTGCAGATCCACGAAAAAACCGGCTGGTACACACCCCCGAAGGAAGATGGCTAACCCGGGAGTGCCATCCCCTTCCTCCTTCCCCAGGCATCACTGGACCAATTACCATTGAGTGCTGTATTTGGATGTCCCGCTGCCTTTGTGGTTCCCTCCCTCCCTTTTCCTGGACATGATAGCTCTGCCTATTGCAGGACAATGATGGCTATTCTAAACGCTAAGGAAAAAAAGAACAAACACAGAACTGTTTCAAGTACTCAGGACTGACTTACAGACCAACCAACCACCTGGCTGGAACCTTTGCTAGCAGGCATTCTTATAAAAGAAACTTTCGAGCCTCATTATATTGCTGGAAACTCAGCTGTGCTCCAGACTAGAGCCTCCTTACCTTTGCTATGGATTTTTAATTTATTTTCCCTTATTTCATGTACACTGCTTTTTTTGGTTACAGTGTATGATGTGTGTGAAAAAAACAATGTATCTTTGGGAAAACAATTACAGTTTGTTAACTTGAAAAGAAAAGACTATCTAAAACTCTACTAAATTTTAAATGAACAAATTTAATACCAGGTTTATAAACACGACACAAAAACACCTCAGATGACGGAGAGAATAAATTATATCTGTCCTAAAGTCAATTCTACATAAACCTATTTTTCTAGATAATATAGGTGAAGTGTTTTTTCTGTAATTGAGTAAAGAAAACTTAATCAGCTTGCCTCGACACAGTGAAAAGTTTTCTTTGGCGACCATCAGTAAAGTGGCCAAGTACCTGATAATTATATTATCAGATGTTAGTATTTCACTTCTGGTTGCTTAGCAGCCACCTATATTTTAGAAAATAATATTCTATTTCTCTGACTATATGATGCATATCATTTTATATTATTTGGAAAATACTGAAAGGTATTAAGGAAATAAAATCCTGCCATGTTCCAAACACAAGATAGTTATTACTGTTAACAGTGTATTGTATTTCTCTCCAGAATTTATTTTCTAGAATTATATTGTATATATAATCATCTGCTTCTTGTTTTTTTAATATACACTTACTATATTTGATATTTTTGTATGACAGTCATTTGTTAAAAAAAAAAAAACTTTCAATAAACATACATCTCACTTTAAGTAAGAGCCAAATTCTTACAGTGGTCTACATGAATTGCATCCTCTCATTATCTATCTGACCCAACTACCTCCCACTCCTTAACTTTACTCTGGTCGCAACAAATCCACTGCAATTCCTCCAACATGCCATGATGGACCCAAGTTAATGCCTTTGTAGTAGCTGTCCACTTGGCCTGCAGTCCTTCCTCTCCTGACGTGCATGGTTCATTCCACCTCCTCCTCCAAATGGCAAAGTTCTGTGGGATGCACCATGACCTATCAGGTGACTGTGGTCATGGTCTCTGGAGTCAGAATTCACATACTAGCTCTGTGACCTTGGGAAAGCTGCTGAACCTTTCTGTCCTTTGGGGAATAACAATAACTATTCTCAGGGCCCAAACTCTGCTCTTTTTTTTTTTTTAAGTCTTTACTGAATTTGTTACAGTATTGCTTCTATTTATTTTATGTTTTGGGTTTTTGGCCATGGGGCATGTGTGATCTTAGCTCCCCAACCAGGGATTGAACCCGCACCCCCTGCATCGGAAGGTGAACTCTTAACCACTGGACCACCAGGGAAGTCCCCAGCTCTTTTTTTAATGTTATTTTTTCCACAGTCCATTTGTATTTCATAGCATACTCTATTACTTACTGGTTATTACTGTTATTATTATAATTTACTGATATATTATGTTTATTGTGTACTGTCTCATCTCCTCTCACTAGATTGTAAATTCTGCAAAGGTAGGTTTTCACCCTGAAGTTTCCTCAAACAAAACTGCACTACAAAATACACCCGTATACACAAAAAATTAACACGAATATAGAACCTAGAATGCCATCACTGTCCTAAGCTTTTAAAATATATTAATCATTTGCTCCTGCCACAACCCATGGAATAGAGATTATTATTATGATCTCCATTTTATAGATAAGAAAGTTGGGGCGTTCAAATACATAAGCAATCTTCCCAACTGGTAATTCTAGTAAGTTGTGAAAGAATTTGAACCCAGGCAGTCTGGCTCCAGACAGAATATTCTTGATCACTATGCTATGCTCCTACTGAATATGTATCGATTGAATGAACTGTACAAACCAAAGAAGGAAGCACTTTCATATCAACAGGATCACGTTTCTCTGATGGTCCCTACCTCCTTCTGAAAAAAAGTGAATTCTAGTTCTTCTAAGATTATCTTTTTTTCGCCAGAGGAATCCAGGCAAGAAGGTAGAATAGTGAGGTTTTCATTTCTCATCTCACCTTCAACATGAGATGGGCCACCTTCCTGTTGGCTCAGTGTCCAAATATGTTGGATTTTCCTTTATTATTTTCGTCACCTTCACTCAGTTTCCAGCTCCACACTAATGATTTGCATCTGTAAAGCAAATAACCTTTGCTAGCCAGTGTGTTTTCCCTTTAACTTGGGCATGTTACCTTTTTATTTTAAATAAATATTATAGCACAACTTGCTAGTATACTATTAATAGCAGCAGTTTTCGAGCAACTACATCATAACTGTGTTCAATTCACTGGAATACTGTGTTCTTTTGCCACCCTATACATACTGCCCTTTAATATAATTTCTTTTATTGGGATATGAGTTGCTTGCTGGATGCCTTATGAAACTCCACAGGGCTGTATTACGAGAGCAATACTTTCTAGCTGTGCTCAGCTCTGCTCTAGCTTTGCTTAAGTATGTCATATGAGGGAGGGAGGAGGGCTCCTCCTTTAATTCTTGAAAGGGAGTGACAAAACTACTGTTCACTGCCCCTCTCACCAAAAGAAAACAAAAATACACTTAAACTTAGCTGTCCTCTAGGACTACCTAGAACACTGTTTCTCAAAATAGAACCCAGAGACAACAACTGCATCACAGGCAGCTTGAGTGCTTGTTAAAAAATGGGGACCACTACCCGTCATCCTGTCCTTTTAGTGAACTGAAATTTGAGGGGATAGGACAAAAGGATTTGCATTTTTAACAAGTACCCCCAAGTAATTTGTGTGTGTATTATATATACATTAAACATCATTGAACAAATAAATGTTCAGCCTCTACTAGGTGCCATTTCCTACACTGATTTCTGGGAATATAATTATAAACAGAAAGAGATATAATCCCTGTCCTCATAAAATTTCAGCCTAGTGAGGAGCCAGATATTTGTAAACAACCACCATACAAACAAGCACAGACTCTCAACTGGGATCCGGGCTATGAAGGAGAGAAATTCAGAAATACAGACAATTGGGCAGGAATTTCAAGGAAGGCATCTCTGAACTGACACCCAAAGCTGAGTATAAATGAACTCATGAAGAGGGGAAAAGGGGGTTGTGTTCCAGCCAAGAGGAAAATGATGTCATAAATCACAAGGGGGTAAAGGAGCTTGGAGAGAGAAGGACTAATGCGCAAAGCCCAGGGCGTGATAGCAACAGGGAAGGGGAAGCAGATTGTGAGAAGCCATTGAGGTGACAGCTGAGTCTTGTAGACTAGCTCCTGCTTTATTCTACAAATACAAAGGGAACCTCTTGGAGGCTTTAACTGGGGAGGGGACACTGGCAGTGTTATAGTTGACATTAGTCTTATCCTAGAGCTGCAATCTCCAGTCAGGTAGCCACTAGCCACACGTCTATTTATTTTTAAATGTAATAAAATTAGAAGTTCAATTTCTCAGTCACACTATTTACATTTCAAGTGCTTAAAAGCCACATGTGGCTGGTAGCTACCTATCTGACAGCACAGATACAGAATATTCATTGTCCCAGAGAGTTCTATTGGCACAGCTGCTCAAAGTGTGGTCTGCAGACCCCAGCATGGCAGACATCCCCTGAGAGCTAGTTAGAGATGCACAATGTCAAGTCCCACACTGCATTTGAAGGTGATTCTTAGGTGACCTGCATGCATATTAAAGTTTGAGAACCATAATTCTAAAAGGTAACTGACCTTTTAATGGAATCCTATTAATCATTTGCTACTTTTTTAAAAAATAAATTTATTTATTTATTTTTGGCTGCATTGGGTCTTCGTTGCTGCACGCGGGCTTTCTCTTGTTACAGCGAGCCAGGGCTACTCTTCGTTGTGGTGCGTGGGCTTCTCACTGCAGTGTCTTCTCTTGTTGCAGAGCATGGGCTCTAGGTGTGTGGATTTCAGTAGTTGTGGCATGCAGGCTCAGTAGTTGTGGATGTCGGGCTCTAGAGCGCAGGCTCAGTAATTGTGGCACACGGGCTTAGTAGCGCTCAGGCTTAGTTGCTCTGCGTCATGTGGGATCTTCCCGGACCAGGGCTCGAATCCGTATCACCTGCATTGGCAGGCAGATTCTTAACCACTGCGCCACCAGGGAAGCCCCTCATTTGCTACTTTGAATGGGATGAAAAGCACAGAGAAAATTCCAATATAGAGAATGACTGAAGAGGTGAGGATATTGCCTGGTATCAATTTGGGCCTCAATTTCATGAGATCTCCTCAAGTCCCCTTAGGAACTCAGTGAAATATGCACACCACCTGATTCCAATCAAATGCTTTACATTTGGGGGGAAAAAAGATTGTCTTACAGTTCTTTCCAAACATGATTTCCAGGTATTGCCCTGCTGTCTTCCCTTCCCATCCTTTCCCCTGTACTATCCCTCTCTAATGTCTTGCTTGTTGTGAGTAGGATTGCTACATATCATACCAACAGAATACAGGCTGTGCCTCAAGAAGCTTAATTATCTTTTTTAGGGTTCCCGGTAAAATGTTACTTGTTAGATCATTAAAAGAAACTAATGAGCTCGCTGGCTTCCTGAAATTGTAGTTCTATTTTTCAGAAGTATGGTTGCCTATTTATTTTAACTGTACTATTATCATACAAATAGAACAACTTGTGGTTGGTACCCATTTCAGACACGTGCTCCCCTCCACTTTTTTTTTTTTTTTTTTTTTGCAGTACGCGGGCCTCTCACTGTTGTGGCCTCTCCCGTTGCGGAGCGCAGGCTCCGGACGCGCAGGCTCAGCGGCCACGGCTCACGGGCCCAGCCGCTCCGCGGCATGTGGGATCCTCCCGGACCGGGGCACGAACCCGTGTCCCCTGCACTCCACTTTTATTACACAGTCTGTTACATGAC
Organism: Physeter macrocephalus; assembly: GCF_002837175.3. Taxonomy (NCBI): domain Eukaryota; kingdom Metazoa; phylum Chordata; class Mammalia; order Artiodactyla; family Physeteridae; genus Physeter; species Physeter macrocephalus. The sequence continues at coordinate 20,266,816 of NC_041231.1, forward strand.
AAAGTACCCGAGGAAGCTCACCAAAATCCCAGACTTCTGAACAAAGCATTATAACATATGGGAGGATAGAAAAAACTTCCAAATAGCTAACAGGCTCAGGTTTAATATTTGAGCTAAAGAAAGACTAGGATAACAAAATGATAATCTTAAAATGAACACTTACTAATCATTAAGGACTGAATGTATCCTCTCAAAATTCATTGGTGGAAGCCCTAACCCTCAGTGTGATGGTATTGGGAGAGAGGGCCTTTGTGGGGTATGAGGGTCAGATGAAGTCATGAGATTTGACAAAGTGTCTCTCTTTGACCAAATTTTAGTCAGGTTCCTTTGATCCTCTTCCCAACTGGGCCTCAATTTTTGTCCTACTCTTTCTACCTCTGCATTGTACAATTTTAGCAAGAGTCCTGCTAAGTCGATTTAGCCAGAATTTCCCACCTCAATATCTGATCACCCTCAATAGCTAATCGGGTTCCTCTTCCCCCCCTTACCCCAGGTGACATCTGATCTCCCTGGCCCCTTAAACAAGAATCCTGTTAGGTTCATTTAGCTAGAATCCTCTCTTACCCCTGATGTTTCTTCGTAGCAATTTTCTGTCTACTGACCCCCACCCTGATCCTTGGCTACAAATTCCCACCATTCCTTGCTGTATTTAGAGTTGAGCCACCTCTCTTACTTCAAAAACCCCATTGCAGTAGCCCTCATACCTAGCCTGATAATCCTGAATACAACTTGCCTTACCACTTTAACAAGGGTCACAATAATATTTTCTTTAATAGGGTGTGATTCTCATGATGGGATTACTGGTATGATAATAGAAAGATATCTCTCTTTCTCTCTTTCTCTCTCTCTCTCTCTCTCTCTCTGTCTCTCTCTCTCTCTCTCTTAGGGACAAATCTTCCTTACAGAAGAATCCCCAGTGGTATATATATTAGGGATTATGTATATACACACACACACACACACACACACACACGTTCTTTCTCTCTCTGTCTACAGAAGCATGGAGGAAAGGCCATGTGAGGACAGAGTGAGAAAGCAGCCATCTACAAGTCAGGAAGACAGCTCTCACTAGAAATCAATTTGAATGGCATTTTGATCTTGATCTTGGACTTTCCAGCCTGTAGAACTGAGAGAAATACATTTTTGTTGTGCAATACCACACAGTCTGTGGTATTTTTTTATGGCAGCATGAGCAGACTAAGACACTCTGTGCCATGCCCAGTGCTACATACTTCACAGATATTGTCTCATTGATCTTTACCTACATTATTACTAAGCTAAAGTTACTAATATTATAAATGCTTTACAAATGAGGAAGCTGAGGCTCACTGAGGTTAAGTGACTTCCCAAAGTCCCTCTGTTATTATTCCAGTCATCTCCTATTTACTTTGAATCTGAGTCCAAAGATACCCCATGCAAAGCTTTAAGCAATACGTACGTTAAATGCTAGCAGCTATAGAGCCATCCAAAGCACCCCAAGTACTTTAAATGTTAACACATTTTGACAGCTATATTAAACTATTACCTGCATTTAAACAGATGCTATTATTTTTACAGGTATAATTAGGCTTTTTGTACAAAAGAAATATATCTGTGGCTATTCCTCGTTTTTTTTATTCTTTTTTTTTTATTCCTTGTTTTTACCCAAGAAATCTTACTAAGTCGGGTTCATGTAGCACAGACAAGATGGCTTGCTCAACATATAAATGCACATCAAAAGCAAAGTCCTGTATGGATAGGAAACCTGAATTCTAATCCTATTTTGTAACTAATTATGGGACCTTGGGCAGGTCACTTTAGGACAAATCTCATAGGACAAGGTGTTCCCTTATGGGCAAAAGGGGCTGTTGGTCTTTAGCATTACCCCTCCCCCAGAGTTAATACTCTTTGATTTTTGTTCTCAAAGGAAGTCTTATCAAGAACTCCATTATCTCAGCTGACAAAATAAAATGTTTGATCTTTATAACAGGTTTAGGTCCTGCCACTTGATTACTTTGAATTTTGGTCCCCAAGGTAAAAAAATGTAAGAATGAAAGAGAGAGAGAAGAAGGAAGGAAGAAAGAAAAGAAGAAAAGAAAAGAAAGAAAGAGAGTCGCTCAATCATATGTGCTATTCTACAAAAATAAAATAAAATAAAATAAGAAAAATAAGAAAGTTCAGATGTTGATTAGCTGATAGAATCTGTCCTGCTAGCAAATGTAAAATAATTAGCTGTTCTGGTTGGGACTTATTCTGTTACAAATGACAGAAACCCCTTTCCAAATGGATAAAGCAAAAAAAACCAACAACAAAATATTTAGTGATACGCACAAATGAAAAGTTCATGGGTGGTATGGCTTCAGGCAAATATCTTTGCCTGCTGGCAAAGCTCTAGGCTTATACGCTCATCTTCACTTTCCCAGAGAGATGTCCCAGAATTAAATCTCATGGGCCAGAAAGGGCCATGTGCCACATTTGAAGCAGTCCTATGGCCGAGATAGGCCATATGACTATACTTTGAACCAGAGATGAAGGCAGCCTCACTTTTAAACACCTAGAAACCACAAGGAAAATCCAGTAAAATTACTGTAAGAATCGAGAATGAATATTCGGCAAGCAAAAAACAGTAGTCATCCACCTTATCAAAAACCAACAACAAAATATTTAGTGATACGCACAAATGAAAAGTTCATGGGTGGTATGGCTTCAGGCAAATATCTTTGCCTGCTGGCAAAGCTCTAGGCTTATACGCTCATCTTCACTTTCCCAGAGAGATGTCCCAGAATTAAATCTCATGGGCCAGAAAGGGCCATGTGCCACATTTGAAGCAGTCCTATGGCCGAGATAGGCCATATGACTATACTTTGAACCAGAGATGAAGGCAGCCTCACTTTTAAACACCTAGAAACCACAAGGAAAATCCAGTAAAATTACTGTAAGAATCGAGAATGAATATTCGGCAAGCAAAAAACAGTAGTCATCCACCTTATCAAGAAGAATATTAACAGTAAAGACATAATGGTAAGTGACAAAGTGGTTTCCCCATCTCACTAAAGATAATAATAGCTGTAAATTATTGAGCATCTCCTATACATCTGGGATTGTGCTAAATGCTGTACACATGTTATCTACTTTATCTTACATACAGATGAAGAAGCGGAGGCTCAAAAAAGTGATGTCACTTGCACAGAATCCCTAAAGCTAATAAAAGGCAGACCTAAAATACAATATGGATTTATCTGATTTCCCAGTTCAGGTTCTTAAGACTCTTAACCACTATACTGCTTCCATAAGAACTAACTTGATATCTTATTTTCAGAGAATACAAGAAAACAGAAGTTGCAAAGTAAAATAACTTCATTACGTGGCTTCAAAAAATGATGGTTGTTTGTAACAACAGAAGAGTAGAGTAGAAAATGGTTGACTAATAATGTCCATAACCAATCTGTGACAAAATCAGTATCATAGTGTCTTAAATAATTCAGTTACCTTATTTCCAAAGTACAACAGTGTTCCAAAAAATGATTTTCACAATAGATACGTACATGTATGGATGTGTATGTGTGTGTACACAGAAAATTAGAAATCAGTGTTTCCAAAAGAGTTATTAACAATCAGAACATGAGAACCATCCACAGCTCTTACTAGTTATAATATCAGAATTATGAGTTATATCAGTTACTAGTGATGTCAGAATTATTCAAAGTCATACTGGGACATCACTAACCAGTCATTTGAAACTTGGCTGTTCATATGCCTGCAACCCACCAACCTCTACAGCCAGTCATTAAGTTACCACTTACCTAAACAATATTCTACAGTAAGGTTTGGCAAATGATGGTCTATCGTTCAAATCCAGCCTGATGCCTGTTTTTGTCAGTAAAGTTTTATCAGAACATGGCCATGCACATTAATTTACATATTGCTGCCTTTGCACTACAATGGCCGAGTTAAACAGTTTCTACAGGGACCATCTATCCCCAGAGGTTGAAAATATTTGCTATTAGTCCTCTACAGAAAAAGGTTGCCATGTTCTAGAATATGGCATGCATGCTTCAATGAGGATTTGAATGTTTAAAGATAAATTCCAAAAACCCAGAAATTTTTCTCCTAGTTTGTAAATCACTGGGAAGGAAACTACTATTTTATGAATACATATTGAATTTCTCATGCTATAAAAAGAATGTGCTATCATACCTCAAACTGACCTTTGAAAACGCAGTAATGACGTGTTTATCAGGCAAGCTGCTCCAGAACAGTTCAGATGCCAGGAGTGTCCTCTCCTGCTTTAGGGCATCTTACTTTATATTGTTTCTATTTAGACCTTTAAAAAAGGAGTTAATGAGCTGAAACCTTTTCGTTTACTCTCTTTGGGGCAACTGTCAATTGGAGGCTATGATATGTACTTTTTCTTGAAAAGTTTCCTTAAAATCTTTTAACCTTAAAACTTTCCTTAACAGTTTCCCTTGCATTGGTTTCTACAAATTATATATACCTTGTTCCCCTCCCACTAAATCATGTTGACCCTGGAGTCATATATAAGTTAGACATGTTCAACTCTTAACAGGCATTCATGGCTACTGAGGGACTTGTCCTTTGAAAGATTAACTGGGCACTTGGCCTTTATTGGTCTGTTCTTGGAATTACTGTGTTTCATCTGTTTTCCTTAAGCAGCTTGGGCTCTGGATGACCCACTTTCAATAAAGAAGGCTATTTGCTTAATGGAAGAGCATACTGTATTTTCCCTGATTCTGAATTAAACTCTAGGGATAATGTTTCTGTTTTTTACACACAGACTGATTACTCCAACCTTCCCTGATTGGGTGGAAGGAGGATATTTTAGATGTGAAATTCAAGTTCTGATACTTTATCCTAAGCTCTAGACTGCACAGGGAATCCCTGATCAAATTTCCAGCAGTTACATGAGACATATTAGGCATTAGGGTATACCGCTGAGAAATATCTCTATGGTGTGCAAGTTGCTGCAGACATTTCACTTGTGCTATTTAAATAAACTAGTCATGTTTCATCATGCACCATAATGTTTCCCTGTTAGGCACATAAACCTTAAGGATTTTCATATTTTCAACAAACTCAAGAGTAAAGCCATGAATGTGAAAATGTATAAGTGTTCACCCCAAGCCAGAGCAGAATATAATCCCCCTCAAAGGAGGAACACATTTTTGGCTACCAGAAAAGCAAAACAAACTACAATCCTTAGAATATTTTTAAATCAGCACAAGAAAGCTGTTGACAAGGAAAACAGGATTGCAATGTGGATGAGAGAATCATATCTCCCAGTTAAGTTCTTACTAAGAACAATTCATTCATTTCTGCATGTTTCTCCACTTATAGAAAGAAGTTGTGCCCCCCATTCCAATTCCAAATACTCCAAAGGAGCATTTGCATCAGCCCTCATATCTGTAAATTACACTCCTGGAATGTCAATTTCCTGGTACTGAAACTGCTAAAATGCAAATAGGAATGCTTTCACTAATCCTACAGTTACATATGTCTTGATAAGACTGCCTTAAGGCTTGTTTGAAAATATACTGAGTGAGTTCGATATATTTTTTCTCGACCAAGCATCCATCCAAGGAGAAAACTGTGTCACCATGAGGTGGCAATCTGTTCCAGCAGTCAGCATGTGACAAACAAACCAGCTGGAGACAGGTCTTTCTTTACCACTCTTAGAAGAAATGCATTCTCTTTCCACTGAGGATGCCCAGCTGCTCATGGGTAACCCTGGAGCTTTAAGTATATTTGCTCCAAAAAGGCAGAGTCTGTCTGAAGGTGCAGTCAGCACAAAGAGCAGAGTTAGGGGACTCAGAAAGACAAATCCCAAAGGGCATCATTTAAGTCCAAGAGTGAAGTGTTACCTAATGGAAGAACCACCGTAACTTTTCAGTTAGTTGAAGTTAATAAGTTCACTTTTTGCTTAAGCTGTTTAGAGATGGGTTATTGTCACTTGCAAGAGGATAGTCACAAGGACCAGGTATTTTTACAAATGCTCAAAACGTAATGAAAGCTCTATTACGATATGTTTATCAGACATCAAAATTTTGAAGATATGTGATACCTGACAGGGACATTTTGTGAGGGAGGAGGAGAAGAATCTAGAAGAGTAAGCACAATCCATAGGCTCTGCATGGAATGCAGAATAATCAGGTACCCAGAACAGAGAGGTGGGGGGCTGGTGACGGGAGGGGCATTAAAAAGGGAATCGAGCAGAGGTAGAAGACATGTTTTCATGTACTTGAGTGCAGTGTTTGGGGTTAGGAATGATTTAGCAAAATGTGAGATCTATAGTTTTATGCAGAACTCAAACTAAACTACTCCAACACAACTATTTCTCCACTGATATTACCTCTGCCATGAGCCAGGGTGTCCATTATGTTAATATTCATTTCATATTTTTTACCTTATTAAGAAATACCTCTACCACTTATCGGTTGAGAGTTTTCAAACCACTACACTGAGCTACTTGATGACCTTTCTCTCTATGGATGAACAGATGGGGCCTGGAATGGCCAAACCCTTGAGTACATAATTGTGAACCATGAAGAGCCATGAACAGTAGCAATGGGAATCACTACAGTCATATATGTTTTGTTCAAGTCATTTTACCTCCCTAAGACTTAGTTTACTCAACTGCAAAAAGGAATAGAATATAGAGATGGTATAGAGATTTGCAGTGAAAATTACAGTCAATATAAAATAATATATGAAAATGGCCTATGTGGCATCATAATACAGTAGGTACTAATTAAATTATAGCTGCTGTATTTTCTATAAACACATTTTAATTTGTTTGCCAATTACATTTGCATTTGTCTGTAAATGCACATATTTAAGACAGAATTTACTTTTCCCAGACAAAATGTATACATGAAAGGATCTATAAAAGGAAAAATCTTGATTTTTCGGAATCCTATATTGTTGTCATGGTTAAAATACTGGAGTTTCAGAAGAAAAATGCTTAGAATCATGTAAATATCTAATTAACCCATCCTCCTAATCAGGTTATTTATTTTTTATAAAGCAGTTATTCACACTGAAATTATCGAATGGCACAATAGAACAAAATTGGGTTTGCTCAATAATTTGAGGCAATCATGTTTTTATAAGTAAATAATATGCATAAATGAAACAGATTAATAATCTAATTAAATTATGACTTCTTTTAGAGCCCGTTAATGTCCTAATTTCAAAAATGTGTATGTTAATCATGCTGTTTAACAGTGCAATCACAAAGGTCAGTGTACTTTACAAAAGCTGATAGGGGTCTAACAGACTTGCAAAAGGTATTAGTCTCAGCAGAAAGCTAGCATTTGGAAGTCAATGAAAAACCTGCCAAGTTGTGAAAGCAAATACAAAAAGAAGTGTCTATGCTTAAAATATTCAGCAAGATAATAGGTAATACGGCATTGGTGGACTTTATTTTTTTATTGAAGTACAGTTGATTTACAATGCTGTGTTAATTTCTGCTATACAGCAAAGTGATTCAGTTACACACACACACACACACACACACACACACACACATTAACATTACCCAGCTATAATCTGATACACACACACACACACACACACACACACACACATTCTTTTTTTATATTCTTTTCCATTATGGTTTGTCATAGGATATTGAATATAGCTCTCCGTGTTATACAGTAGGACCTTGTTGTTTATCCATTCTTATATATAAAAGCTTACATCTGCTAACTCCAACTTCCCACTCCAACCCTCCCTCAACCCTCTCCCCCTTGGCAACCACAAGTCTGTTCTCTATGTCCATGATTCTGCTTCTGTTTCATAGATAGGTTCATTGTGTCATATTTTAGATTCCATATGTAAGTGATAACATATGGTATTTGTCTTTCTCTTTCTGACTTACTTCACTTAGTATGATAATCTCTAGTTATATCCATGTTGCTGCAAATGGCATTATTTTGTTCTTTTTTATGGATGAATAGTATTCCATTGTATGTACCACATCTTCTTTATCCATTCATCTGTTGATGGACACTTAGGTTGTTTCCATGTCTTGGCTACTGTGAATAGTGCTGCTATGAACTTTGGGGTGCATTTATCTTTTTGAATTACAGTTTTGTCTGGATATACGCCCAGGAGTAGGATTGCTAGATCATATGGTAGTTCTATTTTTAGTTTTCTGAGGAACCTCCATACTGTTTTCCACAGTGGCTGTACCAACTTACATTCCCATAGCATTGGTGAACTTTAAAAATTGTAATGCAGAGTGCATACGGAAGAGAACAAAAAAAAATTTCAATGGCTAAAGATTTGTGACTTTTTTCTGGGATGAACATAGTAAAAATCAATGAAGAAAAAATTGAACCTAAGTATAAAAGAGATACTATATTTTTCTGATAATAGAAATGGCAATTAAATATAAAGTACTTGCTTCTCATCCAAGTCTCCTCTTCCTCTTTACCCCAAACCCATCCTTCAGCACAGCCTCTACCTTCTCTCTTTTATAATGCACTTTCTGAAACTGAAATAAAACGTACAAACTCAAAAATGCATACAGAAATTTATAATCTTTTTTGCGGACGCGCAACCACTGCGCCACCAGGGAAGCCCCTATAATCATTTTTGAAGATTTTATAAATGGACTCACACAATATGTATACTTTCTTTCGGGGTTTCCTTCACAAATTTTTATGGTTGTGAGATTTTCTTCCATGTTGTTACATGTAGTAGTAATTTTCATTGCTGTAATGTATATACCACAAGTTTTGCCATTAAAATAGTGTATTGTTATAAATAGCCTGGACCACCTTTTCTACTTATGTAATTTTGGAATATAACTAGGAGTGGAATTGCTGGGTCAAAGCACTGTGGAGCTCATCCTTTAGGTTTCCAAACTGATAGTGCTAACTTACGCTATGGCAAGCACTGCTTGGATGTTTCCATGGGTCCATAAGCCCCTCATTAGTATTACCATGTTTACTTTGTTTTGAATTTTAGCCATTTTTTATATGTAGTGACATCTCACTGGGTTCCTGTTTTATTGAGGTATATAGTATACATGCAACAAAAGGCACATAAGGGTCGATGGGTTTTGACAAATTTATTTACCCATGAAACTACTATCCAAAGCAAAATATATAGAATATTTCCATTATCCCAGAAAGTTCTCTTGCCTTTTTCCATTCAATTTCATACTCTCACCTTGAGAATTACTGTCCTGATTTCTGTCACTATAGTTGTCTTCTTGGACTTCAAATAAGTAAAATCCTACAGCGTAAAATCACTTATGTGTGGCTTCTTTTGCTCAACATTGTGTGCTCGACGTTGTGTTTATAACATTCATCATGGCATGTGTCAGCATTATTAATTTCCTTTTCGTTGTCAAGCAATATTCCATTGTATGTATATACCACAGATTGTTTATTCCATTCTCCTTGTGGATGAGCGTTTGAGTTGTTTCAAATTAGGTTATGATGAACATTTTTATAAATCTTTTGCAGACAGAGGTTTTTATTTATCTTGGGTAAATACCTAGAATGGAATTCTCAGGGTATGAGATAGAATGTATATTTAATTTGATAAGAAACTGCCAAACAGTTATGCAAAGTATTTCAACAATTTAACCTTCCTACCAGCATTTATGAAAGTTATAGTAGCTCCACATCTTTGCCAACAATTAGCATTGTCACCCTTAACGGATGTATCCATTGCAGTGGTTGTAAAAGGATATATGATTGTGGTTTTAATTTTCTGATAATTAATGATGTTAAGCATTTTTTTACATGCTTGCGCTTATTGATCATTCTTATATCTCCTTTTGGGAAGTGTCTGTTCAAAAGTTTTACCCTTTTTATTGAGTAATCTGTCTTTATAACATTGATAAGTAGAAGTTCTTTATATATTCTAGATAAAAGTCCTTTCTCAGATTTATGCAGTAAATATTTTGTTTCAGTCTGTGACTTGCCTATTCATTTTCCTAATTTTTTTCATAAATAGAAGTTTTATCTTTAATGTTGATAAAGTTCATATTATCAGTTTTTGTAATGACTAGTGCTTTTTTGTGTCTGTCCAATAAATCTTTGCCTGCTCAAGATGACAAAGACATTTTCCTACAGATTTGTGGTTGTAGATTTTAGATGTAGGCCTTTGATCTATCTTGAATTAATTTAATTTTGCAGTGATATATGGAATTGATTCAGCATTATTTGTTTAAAAACACTTTCCTATCCCATGGATTTAATTTCACACCTTGGTTTAAAATAGCTGGCTGTATATATAGGTCTATATCTCAACTCCATTTGGGTCTACTGATCTATTTGTTATTCCTTATACTGATACTACAGTCTTAATTAACATAGCTTTATAGTGGTTCTCAATAGCAGGTAGTATGTCTTTCAACTTTGCTCATTAAGAAAAACAATATACATGCTTTTATATAAACATATATTTTATTATATTTTATATAAATATACATATCCTTTGCAATTGCATTTTAATTTTAGAATAAGTTCATGAATTTCTTCAAAAAATACTGCTGGAATTTTGATTGGGACTGAGTTGAATCTACAGATTTCTGACTGCTTTTGTGATTTATTATTTATCTTTTGTTTTCAGCAATATGACGTATCTCATAGTTTTCTTTGAATCTGTGTTTCTTCGGTTTTATAGCACTTCTTGAATCTCTACTTTGAACACTCTATTCAGTTTTTTTAACATTCTTAGTCTCAATATTCTCAACTATTGTTTCTGCCCGATTCACTCTTTTGTCCCCTTCTAAGACTCCAATTACATATTTGTTAGACATTTGTACTATATTCTAAATATCCATTATGTTCTTCTCTAAATTTTCTATCCTTTTGGAGCTTCACCTTCAGTTTGAATATTTTCTTTTGACTTATTTTCCAGCTTCTTTCTTCAGCTGTATCTAGTTTGTTGATATACCCAACCACTTAGTTTAATAAAATCTCCACTGTTGAGATCTTAACCACTCATTTTTTTACTTAAGTTCTAGAATTCCCATCTTTAAAAATTTCCAGTTCTCTGCTAAAATTCTCCATCTTGTCACAATTTCTGAACATATTAATTAAGCTATAGTTTATAACTCTAATATGTGGTTGTTCTCTTGGCTTTTTTTTCTTGTTTTTGGCCGGTTCTTGATGTTTTGCACCTGATTGTTTTTTATGGACGTATAGTTGATTTAAAGTGTTATATTAGTTTCAGGTGTATGACATAGTGACTTGATATTTTATAGATTATACTCCATTTATACTTATTATAAAATATTGGTTATATTCCCTGTACAATACATCCTTGTATCTTATTTATTTTATACGTGCCTGATTATTTTTTATTGCTCACCCACATTGCCTACCATTGTATAGAAAATTAGTATCAATCATCTGAAGCTTTAACTAACGTCATCTTTCTCCAGAGAGGAATTCTTTTTGTTATCATGAAGCAGGGGGGTACATCACCATAATCCACACAGGAGTTGAGATGATTTTAAGCTGGGCATTAGTTATTATGAGAGCTTATTTAGTTCCCATTCAACATCACATGTAGAATGCACTACCTTTAGATACCAACTGATAGATCGGGGTATTTACCCGGAGCCCTTAATTCCATAGTTTCCCCAGCAACATAAGACAGCCCATATTCTGCTCAGTTGATTATCCTCTCAAACACTGCTTTAGCATTTGGCATTCATTTTACTGGTAAAAGTGGCTCCAGATACTGAAATAACCTCCCTTGGTATTCCTCATTTTCTATCTCTTGGTTCTTTAAGTTTTCAATGTATTGGTACCTTTTTTTATGTCTTAAAACAGATAATTTTCTAAATATTTTTCTAGCTTATTTCATTGTTCTCAGCAAAAGGGCTATTCTGAAACCTCCTAGTTAGTCATTACTAGAAGCAGAATTTCTTTATCATCGCTTAAAAAATAAATATTTGTAGAAGTTAATGGACCAGCTTTCAAAAATATTAAAATATTTCCTGTCTGATAAATCTAATAGAGACAAGATTTCCCTAATGTAAGTTCAGTTCAATGACATGCAAAAAATTTAGCTGAGATATGTCAATCTGTAATTGGTAATTTATGATACTGCTTGATGATAAGGAAAAATGCAACTCATGAGTGTAAATTACTGAGAATAGAGCAAGATGAAAAAAAAAAAAACAAACAGCATACTAAAGGCTGAAAAAACTGAGCTGAAATTTAAGCCACCACCCACAAAAGACAAGACAGATCTTACAGTTCAGATGTATCCAGACTGGTTGCCTCCCAAAACAAAAACATCCACATTCCCAAGAGGATTATAATAGAAACTAGAATGTATACAATATAACATTAACAATGACCAATATACAACCCAAACTTGACATGGAAAGACGTAGGAAAAAGAGACTCATTTTTAAGTGAAAAGACAACAGATGCCAAGGTCAAGATGACCCAGATTTTGTAATTATCCAACAAGGACTTTCCAGCAGCTATTTTAAATATCACTATTTGTTATAACTTTCATAACAAATATACTGAAATGAATGTAAAGATGAGAAATATCAGTAGAAAATGAAACTATAAAAAATAACTAAATGAAGCAATTATACTCCAATAAAGATGTTTAAAAAAATAACTAAATGAAAATTTTAAAAGTAAAAAGTACATTATCTTACTTACATAAATAGTTCACTGAATGGGCTCAAAACCAGAATATGTATATATATATACACATATATATATAAAAGGTCTAAAGTAAGTTACATTGTTGTCCTAGAAGAAGAGAATAAAGAGTTTAGGGCAGAAGTGTATTTGTAGAAATAGCATTTCAAAATATGCTAAATTTGGTGAGAATCATAAATTTATAGAATCTAGAAGCTCAGTAAATTCCAAATAGGATAAATTCTAAGGAAAACATGCGTAGGTACATAATAATCCAACTGCAAAAAAATCAAAGACATTACAGACAAAACTTAAATATGTTAAAGAGAGGAGGAAAGCCATTTAAATAAATCACTGGATTTCTTATCAAAAATCCATCAAGAATAGTAGCGAAATAAAGTGCTGACAGGAAAACTAAAAACATAAAAGCTCCGATTATATATCTAGCAAAAATATCCTTCAGGAATGAAAGGGAAATAAACACATTGTCAAATCAAGGAACAACAAAGACAGTTTGTTGCCAGCCAATCTAAACTATAAGAAAAAATTTAAGGACGTTCAAGTTGAAGGAAAATAATAGTAGAGGATAAATTTAATCTTCAGGAATAAATGAAGAGATTGAGAAAATTCTAACAAAATGCATGCTGATAAAAAGAATGAAACTCATTTGGATAGCTAGATACAAATATCAAAACCTTAAATTAGATTTTTGGCCCTAACTATGGAGATTGTTTGAATGTTATTTTAATTTCAATTATAAATGAAACCATCAATTCACTAGATATATGTAGTAGAAGCTGTGTTGTGCTGCCCAGATACTTCCTAAAAATTGAACAAGACTTAGGGTTCTGTGGAGCAATAGGAAAAGGTCTAAAGTAAGTTACGTTGTTGTCCCAGAAGAAGAGAATAAAGAGTTTAGGGCAGAATTGTATTTGTAGAAATAACATTTCAAAATATGCTAAATTTGGTGGGAATCATAAATTTATAGACTCTAGAAACTCAATAAATTCCAAATAGGATAATTTCTAAGGAAAACATGCGTAGATACATAATAATCAAAATGCAAAAAATCAAAGACATTACAAATGAAACTTAAATGTTAAAGAGAGGAGGAAAACCATTTAAATCACTTTTGTCCTAAAGGACAAAAGTTCGTATTTCCTCAGCTGCCAGGACTTGTTGGCTACTGAACACTCACAGAAGAGACCTGCTCAAGAACTGCCCTCATTCACAGGGGCTCCCTCACCCCCATTGCGCCTCTGTCCCAGGGGCCCCCACATTCAGTGACTGGTCTGTGCTGGGTACAAAAGTCCAGCCGCCTGGCCGGAATTCAGGACAAGTCTGAAGGGTCACTGCAGCTCCACAGCTCCCCACAGAATCAGCCTTTGTTCTCACAACATCACAGTACTTTTTTCTCTGCGTGATCTTATTTCATCCCTCCCTGGTAGGTGTTGCTCGAAGGGCACCCCCCAAAAAACCTTGTGCATGCAAATCTCTGTCTCCTAGTCTGTTTCCTGGGTAACCTGACCTAAGAGAGTTTGTCATACACAGAACCCTTCTAAAGCTGAGTCCTTTGAAAATACTGCAAAAGATGAGCGGGTGAGAAAAGAACAAGCATAACAGCAACTTTCAGTTGAAAATAATCACTTAGATTGTTTCTCTCAGTATGATGGGCTAAATAAAACACATTCATGGAAAGCCAAATGACAGTGTTGAGACCCACTTTCCATCTAGACTCTACCAACTCTAAGAGCCATACGTGGGTTCCATCTACCACCAGTCTGCAGTGCCAAAGATAAAATAATAGAACACGACTGGAAACATGAAAAAATGAGAAAATGCTCCCTTAAGCCATAAAGCGTGTAGAGAAATTGGTGCTGAGTTATCATAAGAAGCCACAGTTATTCACTGGCATTCACAGCAAATAGACCAAATCTTCCTTAATAGGCAATGACAGCTTTATGCTGGAAAAACCATCTCAAATTCTTTTCTTAGGTCAAGCACATTTTAAAAAATTACAAAAACATTCTCAATAAGTCTAAAATGGGGATTAAAGGTATTTTGGTTGAGGTTTTTGCTTACCCTGTTTTTTCCATTTGAAAAAAAATCCAGTCTTCTTAATAATCCCTTTCTTATATAGCTCCCTAGAGTTTAGAGCACACTATTGTATACAGTATCTCATTTATATTTTTGTTACTGCCCACACAGTACACGATTATTGTAGAATTATTGAAAAACACAGAGAAGCAAAAAGTAGATAACAGATTATAGGTAATCCTAGTAACAAGATAAATATTGGAGGCATATTTTCTTTTGCCTTCTTAGTATTCCATCCTCCCAAAGAGCCCACTGTTTTTCCTGTAGAAAACTCAATTCAATCCTCCACAATTCAATCCAAGTGTGGGTATGACGTACCCTACCCTTTACTCAACAGAAGCATGTTTGTCTCAGGCCTAACTAATCAAATCTCAAAATGATTGGTTCAGGGAACAGTATGAGGCAAGACAGGCCAGTGAATGTTGGGATGTTTGAGGCAGCAATTAAGGAAGATTTTTTTTTTTTTCCAGCTGGGGATGCTAACCTGGTAGGCAATGGATTTGCATGTGGCCATCTTAGTCAACATATGTGGTGTTCCTACCTGAAACTAAAGCTAATACAATGGAAGCAGAGTACAGGTGAAGCCTAAGAGTTCATTTAAGCCTTTGAATCCAGTTGTGCTCAAATCTCTTTTGAACCTTTCAGTTTGAATGAGTTAATACAGTCCCTTTTTTTCTTAAGCCTATTTGAATTTCATTTGCATTACTTACAATTGAAAGAGCTCTAATAATACATAACTGTTCATGATTTGCTTATTGTTTTTCCTGGTTATATTTAGATAGATATACACAGTTTAATAAACAACAGAAAAACAATAAAATTTGGAAGTATTTCGTCATTATGCATAAAGCCATCCAGGTAAGGCAAATATTATTAATTCTATTTTATAGATAAACAAGGAACAAAGGACAAGGCTAATATGTCATATTTTGGACTGGAACCTATGTCTTTCTAATGTCTGATTTTTTTATATTGTATGACATTGCCCTTCCCACTGTCTCATTATTCTAACAATTTATTTCCTGAATATTAATAAGGATTACCTACCATCTGAGAGTAAAAGTGAAGGAAGAAATTGTGAGTTTATAAAGAACTTTATCAATCCTCAGAATGAGAATTCTAGAAAATAATGATATTGCAAAGAGAGCTAGGACCTCCAAAATTATGGATAGAGGTTTAAAAATATACATTCCTTCATTCAACATCTATGTGTTTTGTGCCTTCTTTGTACCAGTGTCTGTCTCAGAACACTGGGAATGCAACTAAGATCAAACCCTCATTTATCCCTACCCTCATGGAGTTAGAAAACAGAAGAAGGAGACAGAACACATCCAAATATGTACAGAAATGACATGAAAATTCCAACTCTGACATGTACTTTGTAGAGGAGATATTTTGCTGCTAAAAGAGTTCATATTAGGGCAGTTTGATGTAATGAGGAGAGTTAAGGAATGTCCAAGGGAGGAATGATGCTTAAATTGAGATCTTCAGGATGAGCAGACTTAAAAGTTGATGGAAAAATATTCTAAATGGAGGCAACAGCATGTGCAAAGATCCTGTGAAGGTGGGAGGGTTGATGAAGAATACGTAGGACCAGGAGAAGGTCTGTGAGTCTGGACTATTTAAAGCAAATGGTACCATGACTGAAGCTGTGGCTGGCTTTCGTTTCTTTAGAACTTAGATTTCTAAGATTAGGTATCAATTTTTAAAGTGGACTCAGTCCACTTTGTCCTGACATATAAGTAGACGTTTTCCCCACACAAATTAGCTACCTGTTGTTACAAAACTCTGTAAAGAGATTCTTTTAAAAGAATATAGGGCTTTCCTGGTGGCGCAGTGGTTGAGAGTCCGCCTGCCGATGCAGGGGACACGGGTTCGTGCCCCGGTCCAGGAGGATCCCACATGCCGCGAAGCGGCTGGGCCTGTGAGCCATGGCTGCTGAGCCTGCGCGTCCGGAGCCTGTGCTCCACAATGGGAGAGGCCACAGCAGTGAGAGGCCCGCGTACCGCAAAAAAATAAATAAATAAATAAATAAATAAAAGAATATAACTAAGTTAACAGTTGTTGTTTTTTTGCTTTGCAATATGTAGCCTATCCTTTTCTTGCTTCAATTTAAAATATTTTAAGACAATACCTTTTCTGTGCTAATGCTTCCTAGAATTACACAATTTTATATATGGAAGAGATCTTAAAGATTTTCTAAAATAATCCTTTAATTTTAAGGATGGAGAAATTAACCCCCCAACCCTACTCCCTCAATGTGACTTACACAGTCACCCTGTAAAAATGGCACAAATGACTAGTTATTTCTCCAAAAATCATTTTTGCCAAACTAAACCCCAATTTCTATATCCAACTATTATCTTGTCAATTCTTTAATCCTTTTCATTGACTCTTTCGTTCTCCAACATCTTTTGTTAAGCTGTAGAGCTCAAAGCACGTCACGTAGTACGTAATGACAGCCAGCGTACTGAAATGAAACACCAAAATGAAAACTCTGCAGAGTTTTTCACATTGTATCCCTAAAATATTTGTGCCTAAATGTTACGAATGTGTTTAATATTGCCATCTAAATAAGACTGTAAGTATTATTACAGACATGTAAAAAGCTCTGTGATGATACAACTACAATTGACTTTGTAAACTCATATATTAGGAGGCATACGTTACTCAATCTATTTTTAATAAGAAATTGTCTTAACAGTACATTTGAAAAAAGATCATAAATACGGGAGCAAGAAAGAGATAAGATTTGTAACTAGAGAGTTAAAACCATCTGTGATAAAAGTAATTGTTTAAATTTTCCTTTTCTTTCATATAAGTTAAATATTTCACAATGAATTGCCTAATAATTAACAGATTTATTGGCAGCCTGAAAATTCACATTCGTTGTAAATTTATTCAGCCACTTCCCCTTGCCCTTAAATCCTTTTCAGAATCAGTTTTAGAGTTTAAGTGTACCTTGGTTTTTTTGTATCACCCTTCATTTATTTTATCTTTTGATAATAAAATGGATTAAAAATTCTGAGCAATTATAAATGGAGCCATTCTCCAG
This sequence comes from Physeter macrocephalus, assembly GCF_002837175.3. Lineage (NCBI taxonomy): Eukaryota > Metazoa > Chordata > Mammalia > Artiodactyla > Physeteridae > Physeter > Physeter macrocephalus. The sequence continues at coordinate 20,284,600 of NC_041231.1, forward strand.
CTATCATGAAATAATTACACCGAGAAAAATGTTGCCTTTGCATAGTGTCACATAAGACATAAAGTAACATAAAAAGCAAGCAAATTGATTCTCCATATTGTACATAAATTAATAATTTATCATAGTAATACCGGGAAATAATAAAAATTAAAGTGTACATAAAAATTACAATGAAAAGAAACCATCCTCACAATTGCACTCTTTGTGTCATTTTTTTGTAATTTTGAATAAAATTTTTACAGCTCTATTTCTTGTGTCATTAACCTCAGTCAGTATTATAGTTTTGTCAAGGTAAGATAGACATGTCATCACCCATGCCCTTGCATCCCATCTTCTCCCACTACTTTTAACCTTCTATCTTTTCTCAAATATTTCTTTGTTTGCATATTTTTAAGATTAAAATTAACATTATATTCTGGGTGTACTCTGATGCTTTTGCAAAAATGTTCCTATAAAAGGGTTTCATCTTCAAGGAATTCATGGAAAAGACTCCGACAAGTACAGGTTTCTGGTAACTGACTCTACTGCTGAACTGAATGAATAAGCATTTTCAAAACTGTAATGGAGGGGGCTTCCCTGGTGGCGCAGTGGTTGGGAGTCTGCCTGCCGATGCAGGGGACACGGGTTCGTGCCCCGGTCCGGGAGGATCCCACGTGCCGCGGAGCGGCTGGGCCCGTGAGCCATGGCCGCTGGGCCTGCGCGTCCGGAGCCTGTGCTCCGCAGCGGGAGAGGCCACAACGGTGAGAGACCCACGTACCACAAAAAAAAAAAAAAAAAAACTCTAATGGAAAACTGATGAATTCATAAAAGTACTAACAAAAGATCAAGATGAAAAAAAAATTAATTACATGGGACTGAGTGAACTGATGAGGATGATTATAAAGGCCACAACAGTGAGAGGCCCGTATACCGAAAAAAAAAAAAAAAAAAAAACTCTAATGGAAAACTGATGAATTCATAAAAGTACTAACAAAAGATCAAGATGAAAAAAAATTAATTACATGGGACTGAGTGAACTGATGAGCATGATTATAATTTTTGTGACTTTCTTTTGAATTAAAAAAAAAAAATCCCACAAGGACTCAGAGGCAAAAAATATACAAAAAAAAAACACCAAACAACAAAAAACATTTTATTCTATATTCATAATTTTGTCTGAGCTTTTGTACAGATTTATTAATAAAGTTGAAAATTAATAGTCTGTATCAATAGCATTATCAATGTCCTAACTTCACATGTCTTTGCCATATTGAAAACTTTCTACTTTATTGTAGCTTATTTCGATTCCAGAGTAGCTGTGAGGAATAAGTCAAATAAAATTACTTTTCTTACACTCCTTTACTTCAAACCATTTCACATATTAGTCTGCTTCATATTTTCCTATACAAAATTTGATTTTTCCTGAACAATCTAATCGCCTTTCCTTTTTCTTCTTGACCAAAAACCAAAACAAGAAAAAGCTTCACCATAGCTTCAATTTATCATATACCTATTGACAAAAATATCACATATTATATAAGATGTTTCCCACCAAATATAAAAATCCCAAAGTGCTATAATCTTCTCTAATCTTAGAGTCATGTGGTCAAAAGCTGTTAACCTAGAACTTCTCCACTTTCCTAGGCTATATCTATACTTCCCTGGATCTAATGAGCTTTGTTTTTCTTGGTTTTCTTCCTAATTTTGCTAGAGTATTTCAAGAAATTTCTACGAAAAGATACACAAATGGTAAATGCTGACAGTCTTGAACATTTTAAATGTTTGAATTGATTGATATTTTGGATGAATATAGAATTCTAGATTTAATATATTTTTTTCTCAGAACTTTAAAGGTATTGCTTCATTAACTTTTATCACTCCATGTTACTGATACCTGCCTGCTTTGCTTTACTTTGTACATATCCTATCTTCTGTTTAAGTATTTTTCAACTTAGTTTCAGAGTCTTCTCATCATTCATGAAATCACATAAATGTGACAAGGTGTAGCAATTTTCATGTTCATAAATGAACACTTTTATGTTAAAGGCTCATAGTTCCCTTCCACAGTGTGAGATTTTCTTGTGTAATTTCTTTGATGATTTTTCTCTTGTCTGTTTTCTTAACGCTTTTTCCAGGGCTATAATTCTGATGATGAATGTTCTATACTAGCTATCTGTTTCTCAAGTTTTTTCAAATAGTTTCTGTGTCTAATATTTTAGCTCTTCATTCTGGGATATTTTATTTAGATTAATTTCGAACTCTTCAATTGATTTAAAAATTTTGCAATCATATTTTTAACTTATAACAGTTATTTTCATGCTCTACAATGCTTTATATCACATAGTCTATTCTTCATGTTTTATGAGTGCAATCGTTTACCACTCAAGGAAGATTAAGATTAGTTTTTCAGGTTTTATTATATTCTGTTTTGAAGACATCACTGTTTTATTTTTAAGAGATAGTTTTAAAGAATTATTTCTGTATCCTAAGGAGGTCAGTTTTTCTTCAGTTTACATCTATCTTTTTCATTATTCTAGCTTTCTCCATAATTCAGGTGATATCTAACTCCCATTTCTTATTTAAGAATAAAGAGCTGAGAGGACTACTTTAGGTAGCTAATATGAGTTTCTTTTGCTTTTTAATAACTTTGTCTTTTTTCTAACAGATCTTTTCTCAGAGTGGCATGCCAGATTAGGAAGTCTGGTGTTAACTATAAGACTTCAATTTAGGGTGATGAGGCAAGAAAATGCTAGCAGGCCAAGCATGGTTCTGTTAACTGACAGAATTAAGAAGGGTTTTATTCCAAGTCGCCATCACATGTACCAAATGTATTAGTTCTCCCAAGAGACTGCATCTGATTTCTTTATAGAAGACCCTCCTGGATTGGTAGTGGCTGTTTATACTGGGTTGTTTCCTGGTCAATCAATCCCCCAATTCCTACATTCATTCTCATTATTTCTCTCTTTCCTTTCTTCTAACTCCAATTTGAGCGCCTTTCTGAAGTTTTGTTTTGCAGACCGAATCTTACCTCCACAAGAGTTCTCTAGGGTCCTGTGTTGGGCTACAGCTTCTAAGAGTCTGAAGTACATTCATTGCTCAAACAACAGACTTTCTAGCTTGCAGAAATGTCTTGAGATCTCACGTGTTAATCCTCTTTGTCGTTCTGGGTTTATTATTATTTGCACTTCAGTGCCATGATCATAATGGCATCTTTGAGGAAGAGATCCAAACTTTCCAACTTCCAAAATTGAGCTAGAAGCTAAAATTATTTAAGTTAATATGTTCAGCGAATTTTCATCCCTTTTGCAATGTTGTAGCTGAATTTCTTTCTTCTGTGTCGTTTGCTGTGATTTCCTGATATGTGCTTTATAATATTGTTGTTACACATTACTTTTGAGTGATTTGATCTAACCTTTGTATTTTTAAGTGTCACTTGAGGGAAATAAAAACACACATTAAGCCAAATACTGGAGCAAAATTGGTAAACCCTTATTATTTATAAATCAGTAGCTTTTTAGAATGTACTGGGGTCTACCATAAATTATATGGGCATATTCTTTTTTCCTTTGGCTACCATTTCACCATATTGACAGCAAATTAGTGGAAAATTAATCTATCTGTAACAGATGCTGTCAGAACCGTGCCCATTCCCCCATTACTAATTCAGTGTTCACTGGCTCATCTTCTAGCCTGCAGCACCTACACCGCTTTGCCTGAGGGTTTTCTCTGACAGGATGAAACCTGCTTTTCTGACTATACAACAGATTAAAAGTGCTGAGGATTAACAACCTCAGGAACAACACTCAACTAATGAATGACTGACAGGCATTTGGGGTATAAATACCTGGTGGCAGGTATTTATTTCTCAGGTGGCAGAATTCTGAGGAGTGGCTTCCAGAGCTTCTCCAACTATTTATGTGACTGTCTGGCTTGAAAAGTAAGCACTGACAATGTCTTTCTTTCTCTGTTCAAGTCTCCTCTTCAGCACCTGGAGTTACCTCCCAAATAAACTACCTGCAGTCAAATCTTGTCTCAAGTTCTTCTGGAGGCACCCAAATTAAGACACCATGTGACACAGAAACAAACTTTAGTTGCTTCATATATTAAGATTCTTTAGCAAGTAATAGTGGCTACAGGAGATAAAGCACTTGATTCCTAACACTGATCTCACTTTCTAGAAGTTTTACTAATGAGTTAACAAAATCCCATTACTACTCACTGTTAATGCCTCCCCAAACCCAGAATGAAGCAACTGATTGGACATCCACTTTATTCTTCCTTTTTGTATTGAGGAGTATTGGAATCTGAAGGTTAATATAAAGAAAACAACAAAGGAAATGACTCGATCAACTAAAGGCTCCAGGGCTACATATTAAATTGAGAAAAAAGTCCAAAGCCCAAGGGTATGCCAAAAGTCCCTCCGTGAAAAAAATACCAGCCCTCAAATTAGACAGAGTGAAACTTGCTTCAAGACCTTAACCAGAAGCTGAAAAGTGCAAGAACTCCACTGAGTTCTCACTCACCTCATCTTTACATCCCTCGTTCTACTATCCCATATAAATCTGCAGGAACATGGTCAAGATACACAATCCCCAGCACCTATCTCTACCTTGAAAGGAAAAGCAAACTAGTGTCAGATATTCCTAGAGGAGAGTCAAGATTCATTCACTCTGTATATAAACAAAAGAATTTATGAGTAGAATAGCCAAGCATAACCCAGATGAAAGAAACCACATGGCAATAATGGAGATATACTACAAAGCAGGGAAAGAAGGAAGGAAGGGAGGGAGGGAGGAAGGGAAAAAAGGGAGAGGGGCTTGCCTGGTGGCGCAGTGGTTGAGAGTCCGCCTGCCGATGCAGGGGACACAGGTTCGTGCCCCGGTCCGGGAAGATCCCACATACCGCGGAGCGGCTGGGCCAGTGAGCCATGGCTGCTGGGCCTGCTCGTCCGGAGCCTGTGCTCCGCAACGGGAGAAGCCACAGTGGTGAGAGGCCCGCGTACCGCAAAAAAATAAATAAATATAAATAAATAAATAATTACCTAGAAAGAAAAACAAACAAGCAACCGATAATGGAGAAGTACAAAGCAGCTGGCTGTCCTCACCTCTGAGGCAAGGTTCAATGCCAGAAGATAACAGAGCAACATATACCAGTGTCTGAGAGAAAAAGAATATAAACCAAGATTATCCACAATGAAAATGTTGATCAGTTATTTAAAACAAAAATAAAAAGACACATGTGGGTGGAGAGGAGACCTGGGAGAATGTCCATGTCCGAATTGTTTATGATAAGGAAATGCAGGCTAAAGAATATGAATTCAATTACCTAATGCATTTTATAATCACTTTTTTGAACCTAAATGTCATTTACGAAATATTTCTTGAAACAAAGAAATATTTGCTTGTTCATTCAAGTTAATTTAATTCAAATATTAAAGTTATTACTCTCAAATTTAAAAATAGCAGTAATTATATGACCTCTTTTTAAAGTAAGTCTGTCTATCTACCTGCCTATCTAGCATTCTATTTACCCTGCTACTACATGTAAAACAGGAAATGACAGTCACCTAATGTTCATAGTGGTGCATTTTACAGTTTATTTTATTGCCATTGTTTTAATTTTGATCTTACAATAACATTATAATTGTTGGATTATTTTAGTTTTATGCTGTGCAGTTATAATTTTAACAAAATTAATAGACTAACAAGTTGAGAGAGACAGAGAGAATGAGAGATAGAGACAGACAGAGAGAATGAGAGAGAGAAGAAGGAAGAGGAGGAGGAGGAGGAGAAGACTGGAAGTAAAGAGAGCAAGCAAATAGGCTAAGATTTCCACAGCAATGGAAAATATGGAGGAGTATTATTTTATTATATGCACTTTTCTAAATTTTATAAATACTCAGAAGTAATTTTTTAATAAAATAAAATGAACATTTTTGAAACTCTGCTTTCAGCAGCAAATTGTTCCTACAGTTAAGCTTTTAAGATGTTCAAGAAACAGCCAAATATGTCCAAAAAATACAGTGTAAGAGTCACTGAGCTAACCTAATTTATAGCTAGAAAAGGGGTTAGGGGAACCTAGTTTCACATGTTATCTGCCAAACTTTTTCATCACAAAATTGATTAAGGATGGGTTGTATGTTTATTAAACAACAATTTCCACTATCACAGAGATGTAGGCCTTCTCATCTGCCCAGACTGAGTCTGGTTTGCCCTCCCATCGAGTAAGACATGGAATCCAGCCCCTTCACTAGTTTCTACAAAAAATATGAAAATGTCAATTTATTTTTGCAAATTTTATGGTCTTTACGGAGATTTGGGAGTGAGTAGATGTCCTCATGTTACACTGCAATGTATTTCATTTGAAAAATATCATTTCAACTTTTCTCCTCTCCAGAGTTCCTTCATCCCATGATTTTGGCAGCAATTTTCTTTTAAAAATATTTTTCCCACAAGGCAGTGCCTAGCTACTCTTTTATTATACAAGCTTCTACTCTGGGATGTTCTTCAGGCAATTAAAATCCCTCTCACGATAAAACATAGCTCTTCAAACATGGCCCAGATCCTTCTGCCACATTTCCAGGGCCCAGCCCATCACTTCGAGGAATCACAAGTTACACTTTTTTACAGTAATCTTATGAACGTGGAGATGTTTGATATACAATAGAGCAATCCTACTGGTTCATTTTGATTTCCTCATTGTGGTAGACAAATTCTAAGAAGGCTTCTGCCCCTTGGTTTCTGCCCAAGGTTTCTGCCCCTTGGTGTACACACTGAATAATCTCCTTCCCTTGAGTGTATGTGTGACCTGTGAATACCATGAGCTAGTCATTCCCTTAATTAGGATACACAGTATGATAAAGTTGTTGCAATGATCTCTCTCCTGACTATGCTGTATTACATATGACTCTGCCTTAGGAGACTAATGAGAGCTTCTTTCCCTGATTTTGAAAAAGTAAGCTGCCATGTTGTAAGAGTACCACATGGCTAGGCTTTGAGAGCAGCCTCTAGGAGCTGACAGTGAACCCCAACCGTCAGCAGGGACATAGATTCTACACCTAAATTCTGCCAAAAATTAGAATGATCTTGGAAGAGGACTCCAAACATCAGATGAAATTGCAGCCCTAGCCAACACCTGAATTTCAGCCAGGTTGGAACCCTGAGCACAGTATCCAGGGAACACATACCAGATTCCTGACTACAGAAGCTATGAGATAATAAATTTGTGTTCTTTTAAGCTGCTAAATGTCTGGTAATTATTACACACCAGTGGAAAACTAATATAATGGATAAGTTCACAATAAGGAGACAATCAAAATCAGAACATAGAAGACAAGTAGACAGGTATATGTAGAGAAAAGTAGACAAAAATTCAGTAAAAACATAATATATCTAAACAGTACCATCCCCCAATTTGAATGAACTTTTATAGAACAGTGTAGTCATCAAGCACAGAATACAGTTTTTTCATGTTCTCTTAGAATATTTACTAAGATTTACCATAATCTGGAGAATAAAAATGTCCCAATCAATTTATAATAAAATTTAAAATATCGAGCTTAAACCAAAGGGAAATTTTAAAGGAAGTAATAAAAATAGAAAGAAAATAAGTGAAGTAAATAAATAAATAATAGAGAAACAATCAAAAATTGAACTTTGAAAGGATTAATAAAATTGATAAACTCCTAGCATGATGGATCAAGGAACAAAAAATACAACTGATGTAATTCAGGAATGAAAGAGGAGACATCAGAACAGAGTCCTGCAAAGATGAAAAGGACAATAATGACAGTACGATAATACTATGAACATTATGCTAATTAATTCAGAAACTTAGGTGAAATTAATTCCTTAAAAAACAAAAATTACAAAAAATACTGCAAGAAGATATTGAAAATCTGAATAGCTCTATATACATTAAACACTGAGCTCCTAATCAAAAATCATCCCACAAAAATATCCTAGGTCTAGAGGCTTTCACTTGTGAATTTTATTAATCATTTAGGAAAGAAGGAATGTCAAGCTTAGACAACTCTTTCAACTTAAAAGTAGAAGGAACACAACCCAACTTGCTTTATAAGAGCAGCATAACCCTAATATCAAAGCTGACAAAGAAAAAAATTACTTATTATCACTCGTGAACATAAATATGAAATGCTTAAGGCACTATTAGCAAAGAGCATCGAAAAATATATGAAAAGATATATATATATCTTTCATATATATGAAAAGATATATATATCATAATCACATAGAGTTTATCCCAGTAATGTTAGGTTAATTTAACATTAGAAAATCAATCAATGTTACAGTGTTAACAGATAAAAGGAAGAAGAAAAACATACCATCATTTTAATAACTGGAATGATAAAAATGTTTAGTAAACTAGAAATAGAAGGAAAATGCTTCATTCTGACAAAAAGCCTAAACTTCTACTTAGTGATAAAACGTTGAAGGCTTTGTCCCTGCATAACAAATGAGACAAGAATATTTTCACCCAACACTTCTATTCAACATTGTACTAGAAGTCTTAGCCACTGAAATAAAATAAGAAAAAGGAAAAAAAAAAGCATACAGAGTGGAAAGGGAAATTAAATTTTTTAATGATTTCTATACCACAGAATTGTGTACATAGAAAACACCAAGAATTTTTTTTAAGAAATATACTACAATTAGTGAATTTTGTAAGGCCAAGGGATATAAAGTCAGTAATCAAAATTCAATCCTAGTTCTATATCTTGTTAATGAACAACGGGAAAGTGAAATTTTAAGAAAACTCTTTGCATGTTAAAATATCAAATACCTAGGAATAAACGGGGTCAGTTCTCTATACTGAAAACTACAAAACATTGTTGAGAGAGAAACCAAAGATGATCTAAATAAATGGAGAAATGTACCATCATACGGATTAGAAGACATCAATGTCTATTCTCACCAAAACCAATGATTAGCTCAAGTAAATCCTGATCAAAATCCTAACAGGATTTTTAGAGAAACTGACAAACTGGTTCTAAAATTTATAATGAAATGCCAACAATCTACTATACCAAAGCAATCTTGAAAGAGTGGAATGGGGAATTCCCTGGCAGTTCAGTTTTTAGGACTCTGTGCTTTCACTGCCGAGGGTGCGGGTTTGGTCCCTGGTCAGGGAACTAAGATTCCACAAGCTGAAAGACTGTTAACTACCTAATATCAAGACTGCATATGAAACTACAGTAATGAAGATAGTGTTCTCTTGGTTTTGTACAGTTAAATGATAAATGGAACAGAATAGAGAGTATGGAGATACCCACAAATATTCTGCCAACTGAGTGTTGACAAACCCCCAATTTTTTGTTAGAAAAGAACCGTTTAGAGAATGTTGTTGGAAAATTTGAATATCTGAATATCTGTTTTCATCTATTTAAGTTTTTTAATATTTAAAAAGAAATAATCATGCAAACTAAAAAAATTTGAAAGTGATTACCTCAAGGATGGTATATATAATATATATTTTTTTAATTTTTAATTTTTTAAAAATTTTTATTGGAGTATAGCTGGTTTACAATGTTGTGTTAGTCTCTGCTGTACAACAAAGTGAATCAGTTATACATATACACATATCCACTCTTTTTAAAATTCTTTTCCCATATAAGTCATAGCAGAGTATTAAGTAGAGTTCCTTGTGCTAAACAGTAGGTCCTTATTAGTTATCTATTTTATATATAGTAGTACATATATGTCAATCCCAATCTTCCAGTTTACCCCTCCCCCACCCTTTCCCCTCTGGTAACCATAAGTTTGTTTTCTACATCTGTGACTGTATTTCTGTTTTGTAAATAAGTTCATTTGTACCATTTTTTTAGATTCCACATATAAGCAATATCATATGGTATTTGTCTTTCTCTGTCTGACTTACTTCACTCAGCATGACAATCTCTAGGTCCATCCATGTTTCTGCAAATGGCATTATTTCATTCTTTTTTATGGCTAATATTCCACTGTATATATGTACCACATCTTCTTTATCCATTCCTCTGTCCGATGGACATTTAGGTTGCTTCCATGTCCTGACTATTGTAAATAGTGCTGCGGTGAACATTGGGGTGCATGTATCTTTTCAGGTTATGGTTTTCTCCAGGTATATGCCCAGGAGTGGGATTGCTGGATCATATGGTAGGTCTGTTTTTAGCAAGGAGCCTCTATACTGTTCTCCATAGTGGCCATACCAAATTACATCCCTACCAACAGTGCAAGAAGGTTCCCTTTTCTCCACACCCTCTCCAGCATTTATTGTTTGTAGATTTTTTGATGATGGCCATTCTGAGCTGTGTGAGGCGATACCTCATTGTAGTTTTGATTTGCATTTCTCTAATAATTAGTGATGTTGAGCATCTTTTCATGTGATTCTTGGCTTTCTCTAATAATTAGTGATGTTGAGCATCTTTTCATGTGTTTCTTGGCCATCTGTATGTGTTCTTTGGAGAAATGTCTACTTAGATATATCACCTATTTTTTATTGTTTTTTTCTTTAATTGGGCTGCATGAGCTGTTTATATATTTTAGAGATTAATCCCTTGTTGGTTCCTTCGTTTGCAAGTATTTTCTCCCATTCTGTGGGTTGTCTTTACGTTTTGTTTACGGTTTCCTCTGCTGTGCAAAAGCTTTTAACTTTAATTAGGTCCCATTTATTTATTTTTGTTTTTATTTCATTATTCTAGGAGGTGGATCAAAAAAGATCTTGCTGCAGTTTATGTCAGAGAGTGTTCTGCCTATGTTTTCCTCTAAGAGTTTTATAGTATCTGGTCTTACATTGAGGTCTTTAATCCATTTTGAGTTTTTTATTTTGTATGGTGTTAGGGAGTATTCTAATATCATTCATTTAATGTAGCCATTCAGTTTTCCCAGCACCACTTATTGAAGAGACTGTCTTTTCTCTATTGTATAATCTTGCCTCCTTTGTCATAGATTAAGTGACCATAGGTGCATGGGTTTATCTCTGGACTGTCTATCCTGTTCCATTGATCTATATTTCTGTTTTTGTGCCAGTACCATACTGTTTTGATGCGTGTAGCTTTGTAATATAGTCTGAAGTCAGGGAGACTGATTCCTCCAGCTCCATTAATGACCTATCTGAATGTGTTTTGTTTTATTATATGCACGTTTTATTTTTGTAATTTTAAAATTCATATATACATATTTTTCAGTAGAACATAAATATCAGTGTTTTCCTTTTATGAGAAATCCACATTCATCTCAAGAGTTGTCCTCATCCCCAGGGTTTGGCATCAACATTTACAATTTTACTATATACACTTTTCCTGTGGACATGGTTAATTGATAAAGGGCTGGACAATTGACACTGACATGGGCCAAATTCTGTATTCCATTGATTTGTAACAAAGACACCGATCATCCTGTTTGCTCATACAAACATGAAATTGAGAGCTGTGGCATGGACATATGAATGGAGAAATAGAAAGCTATCTGCAGAGGTGAATGCAACAGACAAGTGACTGTGTTTTCTGATGGGGAGAAAACAAGTGAGTAGTCACTTGATTTCCTGATAGCTTTGCAGTTCCTGATTCTAGCCAGTTCTTAGGAAGTCCAGTCACACTCCTTGCCCTTATGTTCTGTAAGACATGTCTACATCCAAGTGATAAAGTATCCACTTTTGCTTATGAAAAGATACATTATCAGACATAATACAAGCTTATTTGTCCAGTCCAATAAGATAGCAGAGTCAAGAGGAAGACAAAGGACTAGTAAACTTTGACGGAAGCATCAATGGTGTTCGGAAAAAGTTCCTAAGAGCACATTCTGCTCAGATGCAACTCTGTGAAAGAAGGAGCAGGGTTTGGGGAGGGATTTATGAACCTTGACAGAAGAGATTTATCTTAAGATTCAGAATCATTAGGGTTAGTGAGCTAGGGTGGGCGAATTGGATTGTCAAAGTCAAGAAAAAAGGGACTAACCTAATGTAGATAATTTAGGGGAGTCCCTTATCTTAAGGTAGTCTCCCAATATTTCACATGAATTTATTTCCTCTAAGGGTAGATTTATTCCAACATGAAGGAAAGAAACAAATGTGCAAATGAACAACAGAGAAAGATGGACTAAATGACTTAGAGCAGTGGTTCTCTAAGTGTGAACCAAGAACCAGCAGTATCAGTACTACTTGGAAGCTTACTAGAAATATACTCTCTGCTCTCCTCCCTAGACCTCAAGCACCAAACCTGTATCCTGTTTCATATATTTGGAAGCAAAAATTGGGATATAGGCTCGCAACAGGGTTTGATTAAATGAAATCAGGATGCTCCCTGAAACTTTAGCACCCATTTACCAAATTTCACTGCTTAGCTACCACAGTGAAATTTCATCTTCTCCTTAAAATATACCTCTAATAACACAATTTATTTTTTCATTATTATACTATTTTAGTTATGGGCAATAATTACAGTCATAATTTCCTGAGCAGTAAATTCAATTTAGTGTTATCTAAATAATGAAGAGATAATACAATTCAATTTAGTATTATCTCAGGGTTAACCCAAGTATCAATACAATAGTATGTGTATCATGGAAGATACACAAATATTTCTTATATTAATATGTATGCATTCATTTTCATGTGAATTAGAAAAATACTGCTTCCATTTATAGTTTTCTTTTTAAATACAATAGTCAAAATATGGGTACAGGGGCTTCCCTGGTGGCGCAGTGGTTGAGAGTCCGCCTGCTGCTGCAGGGGACACGGGTTCGTGCCCCGATCCGGGAAGATCCCACATGCCGCAGAGCGGCTGGGCCCGTGAGCCATGGCCGCTGAGCCTGCACGTCCGGAGCCTGTGCTCCGCAACAGGAGAGGGCACAGCGGTGAGAGGCCCGTGTACCGCAAAAAATAAATAAATAAATAAATAAATAAAATATGGGTACATTTATAGAAACATTAAGTAAATTATCGGTGATATGTAAATATGACAACGATTGTGAAAGTATTCATGGGAAAATAATATTTGAGAGAAGTTGCTTTTTATCATTCAATCATCAAAATAGTGCCATAAAACAGGTATTATCTCCAAGGATCAGAGAGTTTCTGTAACTCTCCCAGGACCCTACAGCTTGTGTGTCCAGAGTTAACATTTAAACCCAGAGCTGATACCCAAATCCATGTCCTTAATCTTATGTTATATCCTCTTCTGCATTTCCAGTTTTATATTTCCCCAAAATATATACATTTGACCCTTGAACAACACAGGTTTGAACTGCATTGGTTCACGTATATATGGATATTGTCAATGTAAATACTAGAGTAGACAAGATCCGAGATTAGTTAAATCTGTGGATATGAGGAATTGCATATACAGAGGGCCAGCTATAAGTTACACATCAGTTTTAGACTGCATGGAGGGTCAGCATCCCTAACCCCTGCATTGTTCAAGGGTCAAAACATGTGTATACATGAAATATATACAAGTAACTGTGTATATATCATTAACTTGATAATTTTTAATCTTTTCCTAATTTTAATTGTTTCCATAGCACTACTCTGTACTGTATGCATATTATTTTAAATATCCTCTCTGTCATTATGCCTGGGTTAAACTTTTTGAAATTCTCTTCATATTATAATGTAAATTTCTATAAATTAGGATTGTGTCTGTTTACTTATATCATGAAATAAAATGCATACACAATAAAATGTTTTGTGCAGACAGTACTTGGTCGTGTGTGTGTGTGTGTGTGTGTGTGTGTGTGTGTGTGTGTAATCCTTAAATATGACCAAATTTGGTGGCATATGGTGCTCTACTAAGCAACCAAAAAGAATATCGGATAGCATTTTCCTTGTGAGTGGACAATCTTTGATGGACACATTGATTCCATTCATTGCAACTGAGGAATAAAGTGCTGGAAAGAGAAAAATTATGTTTCCTGTCAATGAGGAGTTTTCCATTAGTGAAAGAGTAAATGAAACTTGTAATACAATTATAAGTAAACTGTGTGGGTAAATGTATGCTGTTTGTGTGTCTGTGTTTTGTTTGTAAGTGCACATTTACAATTTAGAGAGGTAAGGGTAAAGAGAAGGAGGAAAGAATGAAGAAAGTGTTAAAATTTAGATTCTCTACGGAAGAGCAATAACTCGTTCACAGTGTAAGTGATTTAGAGATGTGGAATTCTGTGGTGAGTGAAAAGAGCAAGTAATTGGCATAGGGAACTTGGAGAGCAGACAGGGGACTTCAGGCTTTCATTACTTATTTATTGCATTTACTCATTTATTCAACAAATACATAATGAATACCACTACAGTATGTGCAAAGTGCACTGGGAGGTGCTGGAATATAAATAAATCCACGTCTAGAGTAAAACAGAACAGATTGTAATGGTAGGAAGATCTTTGGAGAAATACAAATGGTGATGATCTTGATTACAAATAAATATTGATAAGTACAGGAATTAGAAAAGGGGAAGATATTTGTCCACATAATATAATGATGTCAATAACTATAAAAGTGAAAATAAATAAAAGATTGTGAGATAAACTTTGTTTCTGATATGAACCTTTGAAATCTCAAATGGACACTGAAAGTAATTCTAACAGAGAAGTGTTTTTCACACACGCAAATAAGCCTCTCACTTTAGCTTTTAAGGTTACTCTTTCAAGAATATCCTAAATCATACACATTAAATTCACATTTTTTTAAGAGAAAATAGCATTTATTTGTACTTTTCTGGGAGGAACCTAAGTTCATATCCTATTAAGTATATAATCTTTCTAAGCATTTAGTTCCTTATGTAACATGGGTATGATAATACTACCTACCTTATTTGTTTTCTCATCAATAATATCAGTACAGGGGGCTTCCCTGGTGGCGCAGTGGTTGCGCGTCCGCCTGCCGTTGCAGGGGAGCCGGGTTCGCGCCCCGGTTTGGGAGGATCCCGCGTGCCGCGGAGCGGCTGGGCCCGTGGGCCATGGCCGCTGGGCCTGCGCGTCCGGAGCCTGTGCCCCGCAACGGGAGAGGCCGCAGCAGGGGGAGGCCCACATACCACAAAAAAAAAAAAATAATAATAATAATAATAATAATAATAATAATATCAGTACAATAATAACAACTGCCTTTAAAGACAGTTCAGAGTTTCAATAAAATAAAAAGAATATATAAAGAATCTAGCTCAGCAGCTGGCACATAATTAGGGCTCCATAAATATTAGCTAATGTTGTCATTATTATCCCAGTTAACCTCAATATATTTTTGCTAATTTTGAATGTATGCTGAGAAACTTTGGGGAAAGAAATCAATCCATTGCCAAGCAATTGAATAATTAAAAACAATACTACTATATTAATGTGCAAATAGGTAATCACTTTTAAGAACAAAATTGGCTAAGAATAAGGAAACTAAAATTCTTTACAACTTATCCAATAAATCTCTATAAAGTTAAGGTTATTTTGTGACCCCAGAGTCCCCAATAATTTATGGTAGTTTATATTATGGGAATTCAATGACATGCAAGTATAATTCAGAGCTTTTGCATCTGACTATGAGTGGCAGGTATGAAACTTGCCTTTCTTTAATAAGAGATAGAAACTTGACTGAATATAGGTAAGGACTGTTTTCAAACATTTGAACAAGAAGTGTAGGACTGTGATCCCTGAGGGAAGAGAAAGAAGTAGTCCACCTTAAAAACTGCCACAGCTTGCTACATGGAGCCAATTTCAGAACAATGGCACAGGAAGAAGGAAACCGAGCAGAGAATGGAGATCTTGATAAGCTTAAGGTACACTGATTGGAGTTTGGGGAAGCTAAATCAGCTGTAATTTGTGGGACAGAGTACTGAGTGGGAGGGAGATACAGAAAAAAAGGGCTCCAGTAGTCTGCATAGAAGGTTTGCAGAGTTGTCAGCTAAATACTAATCATCATTTTCAAAGGGAAATATTCCATCAGCTGAAGCAAAACAAAACAAAAAGAGCTGGACATCTATAAGCAAAACCTTCTAGAACTCACGGGAAGTAGTGAGACCTTGTTGAACACTGAGGCAATCAGCAGAGCTGCCAGAGAGTCACACCTAAATATTAAGACTAAACTAGCTTTACTGTAAATGTTACTGTAAATATGCTCTAACAAAGCTTAAAAATAAAAGAGGGTTTTTAAGAGAAGTAAAAGGAAAAAGATAAGCTGATCAATAAATAACTGAGCTGCTTGACTAAAGAAACTTCTACTGTAGATGTACAAAAAAGTAGCGTACATTATGACCCATAATCACAAGGAAAATCCATCAATAAAAACAAACCAAGAAATGGCAAAGATAATGGAAATAGCAGAGAAGGAATTTTTAAAAAGCAATTACAGTTATCCTAAATATGCTCAAGGATTTAAATAAAAGCATTAACATAATGAGGAGAAAAACAGAAGTTACGAAAAAGAACCAAATGGAAATTCTGGAGGTGAAGAACACACCATGTGTATTTAAAACTAATAGAATGTCTTAATATCATATGAAATACTAAAGAAGAAAAGATCAATGGACTTGAAGTTAAAAATAATAGAAATTACCTAAACAGAAGTCCAGAAAAACCAAAAAACTAAAAAAATAAACGCACAGACTTCTGGTTTCAGTTTTGACACTTAAAGACCTTGAAACTCATCATGCTTGCCCTTATAAACAGAAAAATCCCAACACTGAAAATCAGGGACTTTTCTTCAATCCATCAGTTAACCAAGCTTGAGGACAAACTAAGACTCCAAAATCTGGAGAGAGAGAAGAATAAAAGGAATCACACCCAAGATTTACTTAATTGGGGCAGAAGATATAAACTAGTAGGACCACTTAAGTGATAAATTTAAGGAATTGCTGGAGGCTGAGTGTGGACTAGCATGAAAGTGGGAAACTCCTGGGCCCTCACCCAGGGATCTCTGACACTTCAGTGAGCTTTACCAACTGGTGAAGATCAGAGAATGATTCTCTCATGGTTCTGGAAAGGAGAAGGAAAGATGAATCCTTGAGAAATATGCCCAGATCATTCTCCATAACAAAGGCATGCTCTCCAAGAGAAAAGACTTTACCAGATTCTCCCAGCTGGCAGAAAGTCATTTTGTCCCCCTCTCATTTTCCTGTCTTCCTCTAAAGGGGGAAAAAATGCTATGCCACTGGAGAAAAACTCTTGAAGGTCAAAGCCCGACCCAGAAACACATAAAGATTTAGCCATAAGATTATACAATGCATCCCCTCCCTCCACATTACAACCACACCAACAGGGCTCTACATAATAACAGTGGATTACAGCTGAAACAGCATAAAGTCACAGTGTCTCTAAGGAGAAGTACTTAGGGAAGCCCAGACCAGGTTCAACAAAGGAGCCAAAGATAGCAGTTGAAGAATTTGAAGCCTCTGTAATCTACAGCTTCAGCTAACATTAAACACGGCCCAAGTCCTAGACAAGATTAAAATCAATCCTCACATTAAAAGACTGTTTACCTTTTTTTTTTTCCTAATCTATGTGTCCGAAGTGAGGGAAGTTAACTAAATTTGTTGTGGTAATCATTTTGCAATGCACGCAAGTCAAGTCATTATGGTGTACAACTTAAACTTATATAGAACTATATGCCAATTATATCTAAATAAAGTGAAAGAAAAAATAATTATATATGAGAAAAAAGTCTCTTTGCCTCAGTTCTTATTACACGATAGAAAATATCCAGTATTCAACAAAAAATTACAGGCATGCTAAAAGGCAAGGAATAGCACAGTCTAAAGCGACAAAGCAAACAACAGTATGAAATTCAGATATGACACAGATGTTGGAATTATCAGATGATAAATTTAAAATAACCATGATTAAGAAGGTATTTTTTAATCATAAATTTAAAATAACTATGATGAAGAAGGTACACTACTTCCATATTAATGGATAGGATGACTCAGTAGTGTTGAAATGTCAGTTCTCCCCTACTTGATCTATAGATTCTACACAATATCAATAAAAATTCCAGCAAATTATTTCATGACTGTCAACAAACTGATTCTAAAATTTATATGGAAAGGCAAAATAACCCAGCATGGCCAATACAATATTGAAGAAGAACAAATTCAAAGGAATGGCATTACCCCAAAATTCAAGATTTAGTATAAAGCTACAGTAATCAAAAAAGTATGGTATTGGTATAAGGATAAAGCTTACAGATCAATGGAGTAGAACCGATGATATAAATCATCAATATCAGGAATAAAAAAGCAGCCATCTGTACAGATCCTACAGACACTAAAAGAAAATGAGAAGAAAAGATTAAAGGACAATTTTTGCCAATAAATATGAAAAGTTAGATGAAATGAACAATTTCCATAAAAGAAACATTTTACCAACAAAAATGTAAAATACAAAAGGAAAAAATATGAATAGTCCCATATGTATATAAAAAAATAAAAATGCTGTTAACCTTCCAACAAGGAAAAAAAAATCAAATCAAGATTGCTTTACTGATGAATTATTTCAAACATAAGATAAAAATGTTAGACAAACTATTTCAGAAAATAAATGGAAAGAACAATTCCTTTTTATCTTATTAGGCCAGAATTAATGAGATACTAAACCAAGTCAAAGGTAATCCAAGGAAAGAAAAGTAATGTCCATGTGAATGTAGGTGCAAAAATATTTATCAAAAATTAGCACATCAAAAAAAAAAATTAGCCCATGAAATCCAGCAACATGTAAAATATATAATACTAAGTGGGATTTATCCTAGGAATCAAGACTCCTTTAACATGAGGATTTTAATAAACACACTTCACAATATATTCAAAACAGAAAGGAAATACCATATGTTTACCTCAAATGATACATTAAAAGCATTTCATAAATTTCAGTACACATTCACTATAAGAACTTTCAGAAAACTAGGAATTAAATAGATTTTCTCAATGTGATAATGAGTATCTATGAAAAACTTACAATATTACACTTAATGGTGAACAAGTGAATCTTTGTCCTTTAATTCTGGGAGCAATGCAGGGATGTCTGCTGCCTCCACTTCTGGTCAATATTGTACTAAAAGTTTTGGTCAGTGCAAGTACATAAGAAAAAAAAAAGTCTATAGAATAAAAAGGTAGAAAATGGAAGAAGTAAAAATGCCATTATTCCTGGAAGATATGATTGTGTGCATAGAAAATTTAAAAGAATATACACACAAAAAACTCATCCTACTAGAAATAATAAGTGGATTCAGTATGGCTGCAAGATATAAGATCAGTATACAGAAAAATAAATGGCACTTTAGTATCTTATCAAGGAACAATTATAAAGTAATTTTTTAAATATCATTTATATCTGCATTAAAAAACACCAACTTCCTAGGAATGAATGCAATGGAAATTGGGCAATATCATTACAATGAAAACTACAGCATTTAAAGAAATTAGAGAGGACCTAAATAAATATATATACACTGTTCATGTTTTGGAAGATTCAATAGTATTCAGATATCATTTTTTTTCCAAACTGATGTATAGTTTCAATGCAATCATGATCAAAATTTTCCTGTCTTTTTTAGTATAAATTGATAAACTGTTGTTAAAATTTATATGGAAATAACAAAGATTAGGAATGGGCAAACAATTTTGAAAAAGAGAATAAAGTCAAATTCAAAAGAAGAGCAAAGTGTACCCTGATTGCAAGACCTTCTCTAAAGCTGTAGTAATGAAGACAGTGCAGTTTTGGTATGAGAGTAGACAACTTGCTCAAAGGAACAGAATAGAGAGTCCCGAAATAGACCCATAGTATGTAGCCAATTGAATTTTTTTTTTTTTTTTTCCTTCGGTACGCGGGCCTCTCACGGTCGCGGCCTCTCCCGTTGCGGAGCACAGGCTCCGGACGAGCAGGCTGATGCGGCCATGGCTCACAGGCCCAGCCGCTCCGCCGCATGTGGGGTCTTCCCGGGCCGGGGCACGAACCCATGTCCCCTGCATCGGCAGGCGGACTCTCAACCACTGCGCCACCAGGGAAGCCCGCCAATTGAAATTTTGACAAAGGTGCCAATCGAGTTTAGTGTGGAAAGGAAAAACCTTTTTAACAAATGGTGCTGGAATAACTGAACATCCATACGGGAAAAAAAAATCAACATATTTTACTCCATATCTTTTCTATGCAAAAATAATTTTATAATAGTTCTTAGATCATATGAAAAAACTGAATTTGGCTGAATCTCAAAAATATTATGGAGAGCTAAATAAGCCAGATGCAAGAGTACAGACTCTGTGAATTCCATTTATGTGAAGTCGTAAAAGAGGCAATACTTGATCTACAGTGTCAGAACACAAAAGAAGTGGTTTCCTGGAGGTGGACCTGAGAGAAACTGGCTGCAAATGGGTACCAAAAAACTGTGTAAAGTGATGGAAATAATTTATACCTTGATTCGTGGTGGATGAGCAAGAGTGCACATTTGACAAAACTCATTAAGCTATACACTTAAGTAGGTTCATATTATTGTATATGAATTGTGCCTCAGAAGTCATTTAAAATATCATTTAATGTCTAAAATTACAATAAAGTTAATAAACAAACTACAAGTTATTAATCACAATCACAAGTTATTACAGGACAATACATTCACTGATTAAATCAGAGAAAGTTTCCAGGACATGGAGGAAACTTTGATATGCTTTTGTTTCTTCAGTGCCTGAAAAACTGCCTTGTATTCTGAGATGACCTACAAAAGTTCAATGCTAAAGACAGATGCACTTTACAGTAGTTTGACATGTTCATTCTTACACTGCACATATGTATTGAAAGAGTGCATATAGTATTTCAGTGATTCATCCTCGCCATAGTCCAATTTATGAATGTTAATGCTGAAACTCATAAATGAGCCGGGACTAAAGGAGAGGAAAAAAGTGAGGGAGAGAGAAAGAACACTTTTAAAAATAGTGGAAATTAGACATTAATAGTGTATGTTGATTTTTAATCTCTGTCACAACTCTAGGTGAATGCAGCATTTTCTGCAGTGATTTTTCATTTAATGTCCACCCTGAGTCTCAGTAATAGATGAAAGGAAATTAGCATATTCAAAAGAAGTTTTGAAGGAAAGAAGCTAATGTTAGTGAGATTTTAAAAATTCCCAAGTGTGTCTGACTTATTCGTTTAATAATGTCAGTGCTTAGTACTGAGTCTGGCACATGTGAAGCATTTAATTAACGTTAGCTCTCGTGGTGATGATAAAGATGGTAATATACGGTATGGTACTCTTTCTACCTCTCAAAGAGTGAAAAATATAAATAAACAGAACTAAACAACTTTTGTTTTCATTGTAACTTATTCTCTAATAGTACTAAACATGATGACAAATTACAAAGAAAACAGAGTTGTTTTGTTTTTAAAGGACAGTTAGACTTCACTTGAAAATTTGTTTACTTCCAGATAGGAAGTTTGGAGAGATTCAGATAAAGAGGTGGCCTTTGACTTGAGAACTACCATGAGGATCTAGACTTATAAAAAAGGGAAGAGAGACCTGCCTAGATGGTAGGAACAGTATGGATAAAGGCACTGCAGAGAGAAAACAGGCTACATTTAGAAAACAAAAAGTCCTCTACCTTGTCTGTGGTACAGGATTAAGGAAAGAAATTCCTGCTGCTACAATATCCAACAGCTACAAATTCCTGCCATCATTTATTAAGTGCCTTATCTGCATTACTTCATGTCGTTTTTACAGCCTCCATTTGTCCCTTCTCTGTTGACTAACTTGCCCAAATTCTAAAGCAAGTAAGGGGCAGAGTTAGAATTTGATGTCTATATGACCTCAAATCCCCCACTGGAAGACTTAAGAAGTGTAAAGAAATGACAGGATTGGTGAGAACTCAAAGATTTGGGACAAAATTGAGGGTATGTGTTTATTTCTGTGCTGGGTCATGCGCTTTACAATTAAGTCAGTGAGGAATGATGGCTTGTACCAGCTTTTAAAAAGGAAAACACCGGCAATTATATTGTTTTAAGCAACTACTAATTTATATAATATTTCAAAATATATCCAATACTGAAGCACATGTGGTAGTTGTAAAATCAGCCAAAGTCAAGGACTTTTATTAATACACCTGATAATTAGCAGAAGTTTAAACCTTTCTTCGGTTTCTGACATTTAACTCTTGCCCTACAAAATGAGCTCCTAGAGCTGAAAGTAGCTCCCTGATGGCATTGGCCAAATTGTCTATTTAGACTCATAGTTCTGTTAAAATACTGGGTACCAAAATCCCTTTGAAGTTAATAGCTTTAAAATATAGGCTATTAACCAGAACTGGCATGCACTGCTGGTGGGAGTGTAAAATGATATAACCGCTTTAGAAGTGAGTCTAGTGGATTCTCAAAAAGTTAACCAGAACTAACTCTAAGACCCAGCAATTCCATTTCTAAATATTTACCCCCAAAGAAATAAAGCATACAGGCACAAAAATGAGTTGTATAAAAATGGTCATAAACACTTATTCATAATAACCTCAAATTAAAACTAACGCAAATATCCGTCAAAGGGAGAATAGATAAACAAAGTGTAATATATTCCTACAACCAAATACTAGCCAGCAGTAAAAAGAAATAGGTTACTTATATATGTAGAAGCTCAAAAACACGTTGGTAAGCCAAAGAGACTAGAGACAGTATGCGAACAGTTTGATTCTATCTATATGAAGTCCTAGAACAGACAAAACTAATCGTTGGTAAAAGAAATAAGAACAGTTGCCACAGGTGCTGCTTGAGAAAGGTCATGACAGAATTTTCTGGAAAGTTGAGAAAATTCTATGTCTAGATAGAGTTGTGGATTACACATGTATGCATTTGTCAAGACTTGCTGAGTTTAAGATATATGCTTAATAATTTATACCTCAGTTTAAAATGTTTAAAATATTTGCTCTAACATCCCTTTGGAATCAACAACTTCAAAATGTTAACTACTTTAAAATCCCTCTGGAATATACTTTGGAGGAAGCATATGCTTTACAATTGACCACCTGAATTTGGATCTGGACATAGTCTTAATAATATTTGAAATATTTTTAAAATACTTAAGTGAAGATCAAGTTGCAGAATTAGTGTGTGTATATCTACATTGTAAATCCACTCATTCATACCCAAAATGTTCAATGAATGAATAAAATCTGAAATGATACACAGTAAAGTACAAGTGTGAGCTTCCAATGTGAAGTCTCAGTTTAGCAGTAAGCATTAGGAGACAAGGAAGTATAAGAAGGGAGGAAGTATTTCATACTGCTCAAACATTTCAAAGAGAATGTACTAATTTGTACCAATATTACAATTTTTAAGGGAGGAAACATTTCAATATTTATAGCAAACAAATTATACATTTTTAGATTACTTAGCAACAGAATAATTATTTCTTCACTCATTCACTCAAGCATACTCATAGTGATTTAATGACCTGAACATTTTTAAATGATGTTGTCATATTTTACTTTTAGTTAAATTTACAGTTCTTGAAGGATTAATTCTCAACAAGACTTCTTCTTTTGTTTTCAAATATACAGATGTACTACTGTTTCTTCAGAACACAATTTTTTTTTCTATTTTGGATATAGAAATATTAATTTTGGATATAGGCAGCTAGTATTTCAAAATCACTTTTATTGAAATATAAATTACATACAATAAAATGCCCCCATTGTACATGTACAGTTAATGACTTCTGGCAAATAGATGCACTCATATAATGCCCATCACGTTCAAGATATAGCATGTCCATCACCTCAAAAAGTCGTGTCTATCCTTTCCCAATGAATGCTCCACCCAACACCCAGCCCTATTCCACCACTCTTTTTTTCTGTCACTATAGATCAGGGAGCTGAGTTTGCAAAGTCCCTAAAACATTAGGCATCTCTGATCTCCATTTTAATCAAGGTAAATGATTTCAACTGATACAAGGTATATGTAATTCAGAAAAGACTTTCTTCTGCTGTCCCATCTATGTGTCCCTCCTCTATGCAGAAATGTGGCAAAGGAAAACGATGGCAGCTGAATCTGCACACAGCATATGTTAGTACATTTGAACACTCTTGTCTCTGTTCATAGTTCTTCAGACTATGATACTGTATCCAAATATACTATACACTTACATGCATTTATCCAGAATGTACAAATAAAATAAGCTTTTTTGTTTCAGTTATTAGAAATGTTCTTAATCCTGCTGAGTTAGTTTGAGGGTGGTTGATAAAGACACAGGAGGTGATAGAAAGAGTTAAGCTAATATTTAATTGTTACATGTTGTGTAGAGATATACGCTTGCAGCTTCACTGAAGATCTTTCAATAACCCAAACACACAAAAACATAAGGTTCTTTTCACCAATTCAGTTCTCCAAAGCAGCTGACATAGAACCTAGGCAAACAGCAGAAACTGAAAATAAAATATTTTCTTACCCCTTCAAAAAATTATCTGTCAGAATCCTGCCATATGTATCCTAAAGGATATATAAGCAACGGATAGTTCACATACATCATCACCACCACTTGTACTGACATAGTCATTCCTGCCTTGAAAAGCCTACCTATTTTCTTTGTCCTGAATCTGCACTTTGCTCTTGATATTCCTCTCTGTTATCAAACATTTGTAGTGAAAAAAATGTTTCCTGGGTTAAGTAAGCAAATGATAGTTACTATCCCTTAGAGTTGTGCAGTGCACAACTTGAACAACCATATGTGGTGAATATGTGCATATCCTCAGCATTTTGCAGTAGAAAATTATCCACTAATGACTGCCAGTTCTCCATTCTATTTTATAGGGGCTACTATGCTCTGCGTTTACATTTCCCTTGGCAATACTACAGCTTTATGCAGAAATTGCGTAGAATATGAAAAGTATTCTATTATCCCATAAAAATCTTCCAAAATAGGGTATTAATATATTCACTCTTGAAGCAGTCTCTGCCCAGATAGTGCTGATAATTGTGCGCTGCAATGACGTGGCATAGTCTGGCTGGTGCAGTGAAAAAACTTCAAATGTTAAGCCAGTTTCTGTAGCTCTTCTGATGATGCTTTGCTGCGTTGTGGAGTGGCATGACTTGCATGAAATGCTGAGAGCACCGTAGAGTTAACTGTTATTTTAGAGTTTTTGAAAAATATCCTGTGTACTCTGAGGTACATTTAATTATGCTTTTATATGCTTGTGACATATGCATTACTGTTGTCCTCTGTTTGAACTGTAAACTCCTTGAAAATATTTAATACCCTTTTCAGCATTACTCATAATTTCTAAAATCCTTCAATAAATTTTTGGATGGCTGATTAATTGAAACATGAATGAAAGTATGTGTTTTAGTATCCCATTGATTAAGTGGGTCATTATCTTATTAAAACAGAATAATGTATTACTAAAACATGAATTATTTAACACCATTCAACTCAAACTCACAAAATACTTCAATTCACTTTTAAAGAAGAGAGAAAAGGAGTTGAAGCATGTGAAAAAAATACTATATTCTAGATTTGACAACTGAATTATTAGTAACTTAAAACAGTCATTTCTGGAAACTTAGACTTATAACCTATACTGCTTTTTATTTTTGTGTATAAAAATACCAACAGACATTATAATTTTTATTACTTTTTAGCTTTCAAAATTTCCTCTATATTATCTTTGATATTAGATACCACACATCAGGTCTGGTATCAGATTTTTTAATATTATGTTAAAATTAAAGTGGGTGATGAACAGTAATCAGAAGCACTGAAAATTACCCTGTATCTAGCTGAATTCCATTCTATGTGTCACAAATTCTAAAAGACCAACTTCTCTTTATACAAATTCATTTTAGACAGTAAGTTTCTAGATAGTAAAAAATCAAATCCACTTGGTATCATTCCCTGTTTTCTCTCCAGCATAGTGGCAGTATTCAGAGAAACCAAGCCTTAATCTTTTGGCTACATTCTGAAGGCGTTTCCCTGTGGGACTGAGTTAGATTGCATAGTGTGGAAGATGGATTATTCAAAGAAATATATATATAAGGAAAGATCATGCTGTCCTTCTACATGTGACTCTAATATGTAATCATGGCTCCTCCAATAAATACATCTGTAAATTCTTGTGCGTTCTTACATTTCATGTCTAAATGTAACATAGCTACTCAGAAAATATATGTATAAGATCTAACATTTGTCAAGTGTTTCCTATAGGTCAGGTATATTTAAGTGCTTTAAATGTATTTTCTCATTTAATCCTCTCCAAAGTTCTATAATATATGCACCCTTAGTATCCCCCACCCCCTCCCATTTTACAGATGAGGAAAGTGAAGCCCAGGATTGCCCAGTATCCTGCAATTAAAATAATGGCACTGAGGCTTGACCTAAGTTAGTGTAACTCCAGAGTCAGCTCTTAGCTTTCACATTACACTATTATTTGAAAGAGCTCCTATATCCCATAACATTGTCTCTTGCTTTAAAAATATAGTGCTTTGGAATTGAGTAGAAATTGTGAAGCCACAGAAAAAGAAACATAGGCTTGATTCACAAAATTCTTTTACATATTTTCCCATGTAGAAATTGGGAGCATTATATATGTTTTAACTTAGAAATAGATATAATTAGGAACAAAGACACATGTCAGCAATTATATAATAGATAAGACTTAAATACAAGACGTATGGGCCTGGTTACATTATTTGTCCAGAATACACTTCATCATGAAACCTGAGTCCTTGTTGTATTAGACAATAATGATAAAAACTCTAAGTTATGGGCTTTTTGATTATTTTGGTGACTTCATCCAAACAGATTGGGATGGTACAGAGATGTATCAATTACACAGAAGATAAATTTCCAAATTTAAAAAAAACGCTTTCAACGCCAACTTCTTATCTCATGGAATCAGGTAAATGATAACCTTTAATGACTAAACACTTTCTTTTCAGATGAACATCAGATCTGATTCTTTTTAATCTACTCATTAGCCATCTTGTTGGCACAGCAGTCACAGACATTAGATCAAACACAAACTCTGGCAACAACACGTAGTGTCCTTCATAAAATATTGTTATGTATCCAAATGCCACGTTATATAAAACTGGCATAAGAGAATTCACATTTCAGTAAGCTAATAAAATTGGTATCCAAAGGCTCTCATTTTTATTACAGGAACACTGTATACTCAGCACTTGGATAGTGGGCATGGCCAATGTTCTGAAACGGTTCCAAGAAGAGATGGAATAGAAAACCCTACCAATAAATCTAGCCAAGAAGAACTAAAGAAGCGATGTTAATCCAACCAAGAATTTGCTTTTGTTGTCTAATGATAACTATCAGCCAAATCTGAAATGTATGAAAGCCAAAGAGTCTGAGAAAAAAGAGACAAGATAAAAGAAAAGAAGATAGAGGAAAGGAAAAAATGGACAAAAGTAGAAAGAAAACAATGGATTTAAAGAGCTGGTAGTCATGGCCAGTGGAGATGTAGAGAGACTAGGAAAAATTACTTGAGTATACAGTAGGTGAAAGCGATGGTCATAAGCAGAATACGCCATTCATAAATGTATTTTCATATGCTAATTAACTGGCCCTTAGGAGCTCCCCTCACAAAAGTCATCTGTTTTTATAACTGCCATCCAGTAATCAATGTTATTAAAGATGATCCTGATTTTGGGACGTGTCAAGCAAAGTCAAGTGTGTTCTACGTCTTAAGGAAGAACAGAGTACATTACATTTAAAGAAAAAATTGCATCCAAGTGGATAACATTTAAAGGTATGCCAATTAAAGAGAAAATGCTCATTTATCCAAACTTTCTTTGTTCTCCAGTGCCAAGTAAACTTGGCACACCATAGAACTACATCACAGTGAAACCCTGTTGCTGAGATGTGAGTCTCCTAATGCATCATTTAGATTTTCTATAATTTTACCAATATCCTCAATGACAGAAGGAAATTATGTAACCTAAAATGAGAAACGTCTACTAATAACTTCAGAAAGAAATTTTAGTGGAAATGTTAGTCATATTTTACCGATTCATTTTATTAATGATAGTATTAACACAAACAATAACATGAATAAATAATAGAGTCATGTACATTTCTTAAAATGACATTGGCTCAACGAATCAGAAAAGTACTACATTCTTAAAAACAGTAATGGGAAGTCCACATTTTATCTGATTTTTTAAAAAAATAAATTTATTTATTTATTTATTTTTGGCTGTGTTGGGTCTTCGTTTCTGTGCGAGGGTTTTCTCCAGTTGCGGCAAGCGGGGGCCACTCTTCATCGCTCGCGGTGCGCTGGCCTCTAGCTGTCGCGGCCTCTCCCGTTGCGGAGCACAGGCTCCAGACGCACAGGCTCCAGATGGGCAGGCTCAGTAGCCGTGGCTCACGGGCCTAGCCGCTCCGCGGCATGTGGGATCTTCCAAGACCAGGGCTCGAACCCGTGTCCCCTGCATTGGCAGGCAGATTCCCAACCACTGCGCCACCAGGGAAGCCCTTATCTGATTTTTAAAATGACTTACCATGCATGAGTAGCTGTACTTTCCTTTTCACCAGAATTGATCAAAAACTCTAAAGATAGTAGCCACTGGGCATTATTTGAGGAGCATCTAGAAGAATTCTTCCCTTCCCCAACGCACCAAAAGATGGACAGCAAAAACCTGTCTGTTCCCTTCGTATTTTTTAAGATAAAAATTATTACTCATTGTGTGTGTATGATTTGTCATGAGACAAAAGGAAGAAGTGGTGTAATAACCGATGGCCAGGAACCTGAAAGATTGAAAAGAGACTGAAATCGTGATACATACCAAACAGAAGTTGAGGCATGGGCTCAATTCTTTACCACCTTGCCATTATCTCCAAGCAAGCTGTTAGACAATCAATTGTGCTTAGTCATCATAATAGTAGTGATTGAAAGCTTTAAGTCTACCTGCTAGGTATACACAACGGAGCAATAGCTTTGCAAACATAATTGAATCTACAAAGAAAAGTACATCATTGTTATAAATCAACTCAAATACATTTTTTAAAAAGCAGAGTGGCGGAGATGAAAAAATTCTAAATCATGCAACAAGGTATCTTTTAAAAAATACACCCTGGTCTTCAAAAACCTGACTGAACTCTTCTGAATGACAAAAAGAGCTAAGGCATTGGCTTTTGATTTTCCTGCTGAGAACTTATAGGAATTATTCCGTCATTTGAATGAAAGCTTCCATGTTTAATTGCAGCAGATGGTCTCAGTCTTTTTCACCTGCTGATCATAGAACGTTCATGTGCAAACATCCAAAGAGATGATCTTTTCTGTGATAGTTTTCAAATGTAAGGAAATTTTTTCCTCATTTGAGAATAATTATTTCCATGAATAAAAGTGAAAATCCAGCTATTGCTTATACAATTATTGTATTTGATAAAACTTAAAACACCATTAATTATAAGACAAGCCAATAACTTATGTTCCCCTGAAAAACAAGAAAAAGTTGCCAATTTGATGGATTATACATTCATATTGCCTGAAATTTTTTTAAAAGATATCGGAGAGATGTTTTAGACTTAGCTAACATCTTTAACATATCACGTTGTGTACACATGAAAACGGAAATATAAACCAAATAAATTAGGTATTCTCAAAATGTTTTCACATTCAGAGTGCAATTCTCCTGAATCCCTTTTCTACTCAGAGTCATCCATATCCATGTTCTTTTTTATTCCCACAGTATCGTCCCCATCGACAGCATTGGTGATACAGCACTTCTCAAAAGATTGCTCCTCAATTGTCTCCAGTTTTTTCCTTTAAGCTGCTGCCACACTTCTGGTAAGTTTTTATTCAGTGCTTTCTTGACTTTACACAAGGAATTAATGGGAGGTTTCAGACCACAACCAGGACTCATATTCTTTCTTTAACGTGTTCATACATGGTGTGTCAACTGAAAGGCCAAGGGGTAGTTGTTTTCTCATCGTGTCATCATGAGTGAAATCCAAGTTGGTGCGTGCACAGCAGGTGAGAACTTGCACTGCACCTGCTGCCCTGCTGACAATGATTGTTACATCGTATTGATTAATCGACACTGTTTTCAGAGTCACTAAATATGTAAGATGTGTATTTTAGCAGCAATAAAATATGCAATTTGGTGAAGTCAACCTAGAACTAATTTCATATTTTTCTAATATATTTGAATATTCAACATGAATAATTTGAGTTAAATAATTTTTAAAAATTGCCCCAAATATGTCCCTTTACCAGGACGTAATTTTATCTCCTTTAAAGGGGGAAAATGGTTAATCAAATATTGCATGCTACAAAATTTACTTATGTATGATACTTAGGATATATTTTCCACCTCCCCCCACTAGCATGTTAGCCTCACCAGAAGAGGGATTCTGTCTGTTTCATTCACTGAGAAATCCCCAGTGTTTTGAATAAGACCCAGTACGTGGTAAGGACTTAATGAGTATTTGTTGAAAAAAATGGATCACAGAGAATTTTGATAATTTAATCTTCATTAGAATATAGTTGTGCCATTACTACTTCCCTTTTTTATTCCTTCATCATGATTCTTATCATATCACGGATTGTGATTATTTGAATAAATCTTGAAGTCCTGAGGTCAGGAATGGTGTCTTACTGCTATCTTTATGAGTAAGGCACTTAGTGCCTATCATGGTATAAGGCATACAGTAAGGGCTCAATAAGTTTTTGTAGAATTCTAAGCAAGTAGCAAAATATCATAGTTTAGAGAAGTGTTATGCTAAATAACTTTTTAAAATTAAGAATTAAGAATTGAATTAGAGAAGACAGGATTCATCAATGAAACCAACGTATTAAACCTGTAACTTTACCAAAAATTCAATATCTAGATTAGATTTTGAAATATTCAGTGAGTCTCCGTCACTGAATCATCCAATTACCAATGCTGACGATTAATGTTGTGTACACTGGGTTTTTACATTACAAGCGTTTAGGTAACTATGTTTCACATTTAGAGATTTACTTTGGATGGTGTTAAATAGCAGAGATGCAAATTCAATTTAAAAGGGTCTATGTTCGCTGTGTATTGAACCTCCTGCAGCAATAATAATAACAATGATAACCATAACAATATCTCCATGAAAGGGTTCAGTCTGGCCAGTACATTAAGTTTCTTCAATATTTAATGTTTATAGGCAACATTACTCATGGAAATGTATAAGCTATTACATTATAACTCTAAACATTCCTAAAAGATGTAAGGTCCCTTTGTAAAATGTTGCAATAAGTAGTTACACAATTTTCTCTATTACATATTCAGGATTCCCAAGACTCAAGTTTCCCAATCTTCTTCATAGCCACTTAGAAGCTAATGTTGATCCCTCTCATTCATACCATCCAACTTGATTTGCAAGGAGTCTTCACTATATGATGCAAACAGTATGCTATTGCAGAGTGTAAAGTGTTAGTTACAATAAAAAACACCAAATATTTATGCTTTAGACTCTCTTTCAGATGAGATACTCAAACAGCATCTAAAGAGGAAGATAGTATACTTGAGTGCATATGTTTTAAATTATCCACTTAAAAGAAGCAATGTGTAGTGAAGGTTGGCATGTGGTTTGCTATAGGACTTGATCTTCAGGCCTAGCGCTTATTAACAACGGAAAGAAATGCATTCAGAGACTGTAATTCTTCAAAGTGAAAGGAGACTAAATATATATATTTTGAACTGCATAATGTCAGTTTCGGTTGAACTGCATGTTTAAAAATAAAGCTACCGGGACTTGCCTGGTGGCTCAGTGGTTAAGAATCTGCCTGCCAATGCAGGGGACACGGGTTTGAGCCCTGGTCCTTGAAGATCCCACATGCCGTGGAGCAGCTAAGCCCGTGGGCCGTGACTACTGAGCCTGCGCTCTAGAGCCTGTGAGCCACAACTATTGAGCCCACCCACCACAACTACTGAAGCCCGTGCGCCTAGAGCCTGTGCTCCGCAACAAGAGAAGCCACCGTGATGAGAAGCCCGCGCACCGCAACTAAGTGTAGCCCCTGCTCGCCGCAACTGGAGAAAGCCCACGCACAGCAACAAAGACCCAAGGCAGCCAAAATAAATAAATAAAAATAAAAATAAATAAAATAAAAATAAAGCTATCTCCTTCAGAATACCTAAGTGTTTATCAGAATGTAGCCTATATCCAGAAATGATATTATTAGTCATATTAAATAATATTTAAGAGCCATAGCTCCAGTAAAGAAAACTAAAAATTGACAACTGAATATTTCTTTAGAACTTGTCAAAACCTGCAATCAATTAAACAGAATTATATACAATAGACTGGAAATATGGACTATAGAACAGTTGATCAGGCCACAAGATGTGAAAGTTAAGATGTACAAAATATAAGTTCCTGCAATAAATATTTCTCTTAATGATACAGCTAAGTTGCATTTTAAAACTGAAATGAGAAGCCTCAAAGAGTGAAACATTCTGGATTGCTTCTCAAGGATGACCAAAAGTTTAGAAGGTTAACTGAAATGTATAAATATTAAAGGTTCTTTGCCACCTTCTAACATTGTCATAACTTGACTCATTGTGAGGTGGAGAAAGTGAGCAGAAAAAATCAAATCAAGAAAGCCTATATTAAAGAGGTAGTGGTCATATTTGGCAGTGTATCAACCCAATGTAAAAGGAAGTATAACTGCAATTTATGAAAATCTGTGCAGGAGAATGCAAATGATCAATGACTAGTTCAATCAGGGATCACTGAAAGAAAACACAACCATTTTGTACACTGCGTAGCTCTCAGATAATCTATGACTTGCAAGTTTTGCTGCCCTCCTTTCTTCCCACACAAAATGGTTAGCCTCTCCATTCTGCCCACTGATAAATTACAAGTTTCCTGAGATGACAAGAACCTAAAGAGAAAAAGAAAAGTCTTGTGTTCTTGAAGTCACTAGTAAAGCCCCAGGTTGATTCCCAGAAAATGAATTCATCCACTCTCATGTGCTTCTCATGTACTGTGCATTGCCATAAATGTCTTAAATCCATTTTTGATACTGCGAAGCAGCATATTTTATGAAATATGTGATAAATTCACACATTTGAGATTAGAATTTGGCTGATTGTCCTTTCACACACTAAATAAAAACCAGGTTGATTGCTGTAGCACTTTGTCAAAGATACCAAATGAAATTCATATATCAAAATGGAACTAGGACAAACTCACTCCAGATTCACTGTAAATATATAAATCAATTCTTCAAGAACTGTCTTTCTGTAAACCACCATTAAAAACCACGGTGTCTTTCATGGTGTTAGACTCTCTTCTGAAACATAATTTTCATAAACTATTTGAAAAATAGTTCCAGTGCCATGATCTAAATGATTTCAATAGCGTTTTCTTTGTGTTTAATGGTACCAAACTTTTCCTCCTAGATCAGCCTTCTTTAAAATATTTATAAAATGGTATCTAAAATGTAAAATCTCTAGTGTTCTTGCCCTTTGTTAACTCTCTACAGAGTGATATAACTAACAGCAGTGAATAAAATGTGAGATAAATGCATCTGCACAAAGATTATATAGCATCTAATCAGACTTTGAAGAGAAATATATATTTAAGTTAAAGAGAATTATTTATGGCTTGGCAGTAATTGTTGTAACTGTCATACAATCATCCATATCGATATTCTTTCCTGAAATTAAATTTAAAATAAATTGAATAGTTTTTTGGTAACAAGTCTTTTGGGTTGTCTTTTTTTTGGTTTTTTTGGTAACAGTTTTTGAGAAGTTGATGTAGACAGTTCATTTTTGTGTTTTGAGACTAAAAAAAAGACCTGTAAGAACACGAAAAGTGGATTGATGTTGAAAATCTCAGCAGCCAAACTTTTCCTGTTCAAGATTTGTCAAATCAAAGAACATCATTACTGTACCTGATATACCTTTCTAGGAAAGTTATGACCTAACAGCACTTATTCAAATAGGGTTGAAAGTGGTCTTTACCTGACTGGATAATATAAATCTTGGGACAATAGTAGAAAAACAACTGAGGAGGAGAAACAAATCTTTTAGTGATCCCATAAATCATGTAAAAGAGCCTTCAGCCCCTATGTACCAGGGTTAAATTTACACATTTTAGCACACTTTAATATAATGTGTGGACAGAGGTGAATATTGCGTAGGGAGTTGATTTATACTAGTTTTAGAAGTTTCTATAAAACTAATTTTGTGTTTCCTTATAAATTAATATCACATACCTATTGCAATGAGTATTTAATGGAAAGCTTTCATTAATATTTAAACTACAAATGCACACAAAACACAGAGACCTTCAAACAGTCACCATTTTCTACATAAAATTTTGCCAATTCTTTTGAGTTTAGTATCCTTCTCCAAGAATAAATCAAGTATTAATGTCAAGGCATTTCTAGTAGCAATAGATCTAGATGTCAAGGACAGTCTGACATTAATTAATCCATAATGAAAAGTGAAAACACAAAGGAAAACAGACTATTCCTTATTCAGTATCAATTTAATTAATCAAATAGTTAGACATTAGTAGGACATAAATGCTGAAACAGAAGCTAACTATCCATTTGTCCAAGTTATGGAACAGGTTGGGTTAGATACACTGAAAGGCTTCATGATTCTAGGATTCTAAAATATCACAAGGATAAGAATAAGATTAAGGATTGAAGGAAGAGTACTGAGTCTCCAAAGAGAAAAGGAAGCATTTAGTAAAAACTCACTGTAAACAATTTTTGTTATGCAGTTGCCTACGTGAACTCATGTTTGGTCATAAACCTGCCACATCATGATGGAGTAGCTGCTACTGAATCAGTGGATACATACCCCAGCATCCTTATCTCTCAGTTGGGATTATCTTCAGCTGTACTCTATCCTGTCTCCCAGGGTTCTCCAGTAGTTGTTAGCCCCAGTTGTCACAGTGGTAAATATCCTGATAATGCTACACCATTGACTCCTTCCTTTTTTCCCTACCTCAATTTTGCACTTCATACTGGTGTCTCAGAAGTCACTTGTCAATTCAACTACTTTTGTAGAACTCCTTGTCTCTGGGTTGGCTTTTAGGGGAACCCAAACACAGGGCAAACATTAACTCTAGAATGAATCAAAGAACTTTACATGTGAGACTGACTAATGTTGGACCAAAAAAAATCAACTTGCTGGTTATTGACTAAAAGTGCATTTTATAAAGTGTGAATAGAATATGGCAATGACTGAACACTGCTAGGTATTATAGCAGGGTTAGAAAGTCTTGCCACTGTTGACATTTTGAGATGGGTAATTCTTTGTTGTGCAGACTGTCCAGTGCATTGTAAGATGTTTAGCAGCATCTCTGACCTCTACCCACTAGATGCCTATAGCAGTCTCTCTCCTGTTGTGACAACGCAAAATATCCCTAGGCATTGACAAATGTCCCAGGGGGGCAGGATGTGGAAAGACAAAATCCTATTATCTCCCTTTAAGAACCACTGGGTTATGAAATGACTTCACTTAATTTAACCAATTAAATTCACTCATCCAACTCTTACATATAGAGTGAATACTACATACCAGGCATTGCATTAGTAAGATGGTGAAAAACACTACAGTTTCTGATTTCACTGAGTTTATATTCTAGTCAAAAAAAATAATTAAAACAAACTATTGCCTCACACTGAGAAACTGTCCATAATTCTGAGGCATTTTCTAATGGATACTGTAGAATGAATCATTTCTTTCCAAACTATTTCAAGTGTGAGCATATGTCTGCAAGCAGTGTATGATTTTAAATCTGATGAGGCAAAAGATGGTTAATTTTCACAGTACGAATTCTGCCTGGTGGGAGTAAAGGATGAGATATTTGCCCTTTGTTCTTGCTTCATGCCTTCTGTGCTGAAATACTGTGGGAGACTGAGCACATTTTGCTTTCTTTCACTGCTGCAATTTTACTCTTTTTCTTTCCTCATTGCAAGTACTTAGCCCATACCTTCCACCTACCTTCTCCCTGTACTTTTTTTTTTAAAGAGCATACATGCTTCTGTTGAAAAAAATTTAAATGATTATTCTAACAGCAAAAATGGAGGAAGCATTGGAAGGTGATTTTTGTTTATTTTTAGTCTTGGTTTCTTAGAATTTCTATGCAATTTTCCCTCCTAACCTCATATAACTTTCTTTTTATGAATCATACAAAAATCATCTTCACTCTTTCCTGGTATGACAGTTGCAAGAGGCACAATTTATCTCCCCTGATATCTCTTTGTGCTCATCAGTTCTGCAGGTGTGGAAGGACTTATCCTATGATCACCTGATACTTTCTAACTAAGGGCTTCTTCTTGTCCTGTTGAGCTCTACAAGGGACAAAGAAGAAGTGGAAAGTGCAAGGGCATTAATGCCTTCACAACAGCCCACAAGCAGTAATACATGAGAGCTGGAGAATAACTATTCCATCTTCTCAGTTGTTTCCCACACTCCCTTCCAGAGTTTTCCAGAGGAATTGAACCACCGGTCCTACTTACTGGCTTCCTTCCCTTCCCTCTCTCAGTTCCTCATGCCTCTATGATACAGTTAGGATCACTACACCAATAAAGCATTCCAAAACATCCTGCATTGGAATGATGGGCCTAAAGAAAGTTCACCACTTTTTGGAGTTTACAATGTAGGGTGAATTGTAGAAATTATTATTAATGTATGAAATATTACTATTTTCTTAGACACTAATAGGGTCTGGAGTTGAAGGGAGAAACCAGGATAGGGATATATATTTATAATATATCTGCATCTTTTCTCCACATTGATTAAAAAGGATTTTTTTCTTCTCTTTCTTATTTTGTTTTTCACTGGGGTGGTGGTCAGTAATGTTACAATAGTATTAAGTAAGTTGCTTTGGCATTCTGACCTGTCTTTTTATACCTAGGATATTTTTAACGTCATACTGGTCTGAAAGTTAGAATTCTAACAATCACTTCTTAGCGAGGTATGTAAGAAAAAAAAAATAATTTGTTCAGCTTGAAAATAATCCTTCATATTCACACTCTGATCTGACGAAAGCTACATTAGTACAGAATATCATTACCTTGATAGTTCTAAAGACACAGGGAAGCATCTGGTATATCTGGCATGACTGAATTTTTGGCAGAAACTCAGACCTGACATTAAGATAAAACTCCTACCAGGTCTTCCGGACAAAACGCAACTCTTCCGGCCCCTGGCGTATTCGGTGCGTAGATGAGTAGAAACTTCCTAAGGGTCCAAACAAGAAAGTAGACTCAGCTTTGGGAGCCATGACCCTGTTCCACCTTGATGTGTCAGCACCATGCAGAGCAGCTTACTGCATACCCAACCCTGCAATGCTTGAGTCACTCAAATGCTGGGAAAGAGGCACAGTACATTGTTTCTAGTCGCGTGTGGCTGACAGGGTCTTGGTGCTCTGGCCAGGTGCCAGGCCGGAGCCTCTGAGGTGGGAGAGCTGAGTACGACATTGGTCCACCAGAGACCTCCTAGCCCCACGTCATATCAAATGGCAAAAGCTCTCCCAGAGATCTCGAACTCAACACTAATAACCAGCTTCACTCAAAGACCAGCAAGCTACAGTGCTGGACACCCTATGCCAAACAACTAGCAAGACAGGAACACAACCCCACCCATAACCAGAGAGGCTGCTTAAAATCATACTAAGTTCACACACACGCCAAAACACACCACTGGATGCAGTCCTGCCACCAGAAAGACGAGATCCAGACACATCCACCAGAACAAAGGCACCAGTCCCCTCCACAAGGAAGCCCACACAACCCACTGAACAAACCTTACCACTGGGGGCAGACACCAAAAACAGTGGGAACTACGAACCTGCAGCCTGTGAAAAGGAGACCAAAAACACAGTAAGTAAAGCAAAATGAGAAGACAGAGAAATACTCAGCAGATGAATGAGCAAGGTAAAAACCCACCAGAACAAACGAAGATGAAATAAGCACTCTACCTGAAAAAGAATTCAGAGTAATGATAGTAAAGGTGATACAAATTCTTCAAAATAGAATGGAGAAAATACAAGAAACATTCAACAAGGACCTAGAAGAACTAAAGAGCAAACAAACAATGATGAAGAACAAAATAAATGAAATTTAAAATTCTCTGGAAGGGATCAATAGCAGAATAACTGAGGCAGAAGAACGGATAAGTGACCTGGAAGATAAAATAGTGGAAATAACTACTGCAGAGCAGAATAAAGAAAAAGGAATGGAAAGAATTGAGGACAGTCTCAGAGATGTCTGGGACAACATTAAACGCACTAACATTCAAATTATAGGGGTCCCAGAAGAAGAAGAGAAAAAGAATGGGACTGAGAAAATATTTGAAGAGATTGTAGTTGAAAACTTCCCTAACATGGGAAAGGAAAGAGTCAATCAAGTCCACGAAGCACAGAGAGTCCCATACAGGATACATCCAAGGAGAAACACACCAAGACACATGTTAATCAAACTATCAAAATTAAATACAGGGACTTCCCTGGTGGCCAATGCAGGGGACATGGGTTCGAGCCCTGGTCCGTAAAGATCCCACATGCCGCGGTGTAACTAAGCCCGTGCACCACAACTACTGAGCCTGCGCTCTAGAGCCCACGAGCCACAAGTACTGAGCCTGAGTGCCACAACTACTGAGCCCGTGCACCTAGACCTGGTGCTCCACAACAAGACAAGCTGCCACAATGAGAAGCCAGCGCACTGCAACGAAGAGGAGACCCTGCTCACTGCAACTAGAGAAAGCCCGTGCGCAGCAATGAATACCCAACACAGCCAAAAATAAATGAATGAATTAATTAATTTTTAAAAATTAAATACAAAGAAAAAATATTAAAAGCAGCAAGGGAAAAGCAACAAATAACATACAAGG